>NC_060124.1:299757163-300357163 GCF_021461395.2 Schistocerca americana | reverse complement strand
TTTTGCTTATGCCTTTGTCCCACAGTTTCCGCAGGGTGAGCATGGCTACAATTGGATTTGGCATGGTTAATTGGAAGGGGTCACATCCACCACAACTTCCATCCCACAACTTCTACAGAACCAGTTGTGACCATCCTATCCAATTATCTGCCACATTACAGTATCTCAGACTAATCCTCAGTCAAAAATTAAGATGGAAATCCCATCCTCTAACCATCCAACAAAAGCTACTATATGGTTGAATGTGGGGACTGCATCTGTACTCTGCAGATGTATTTATTTGATTTGTAGTCATGGGTGGATTGTTTGGGTCATAAAAGTGTACTTCCTTTGTTTGTGATGGACTTGTTGCCAATCAGTCTGCATATCACAAGAATGTTCATTTACTGGAGATTTCTCTGTGTTTCCCATAATGTTTTTATTGTTTGTTTTATGTTGCATTATTTCACTGATGCTCTGTGAGTTTCTGGGCTCACTCAGTGTTACCCCAGTACGGTAACCTCATTTTCCGCAGGCAAAGTTTGTTTGTTGTGTATTTTCCCGCTGTGTATTTGCAGTAGAGGCTAATTGTGATTTGTGCTTTTCTAAACTACAAATCACATCGTTTGTTATGGGTTCACCGAGTGTCTCTGCAATTAGTTCCTTTTCTGAGGACATTAACTGCTTGTTTCATTTATTTTCACTGGTTATTCCAGGGTTATGAGCAGATTTTGGTTGGTCTTTTCATAACCTAGAATTTTTAGTGTATTGTATTTGTCGAGTTTTTCTTTTATTTCAGCATTGTCTTTTGTGAATTTGTTCACTAGCTTTAATATTGTTTCCCACTGATCCACTAAAATTTACACACTGTTCCATATTTTTTTCCTCAAGAATAGGACTTAATGTTTGTGTTTGTTTGGCCGGATTGCAGGATTGCTTCTGTGAAATGATTGGTTTATCTCTATTTGCATATTTATAATGTGGTTTGGAATCATCACATGACTCTGCAATTTTGGTTTCGCCTTGTCCATTTGAGCACCGGGTAGCTTCTAGATCTGTTGTAGGCAGTACTTCTTTTGTTGTTCCGATCCGTAGTGTGAGCTGGCATGTTTCACAGAACATGATTCTATCTTTTGAACTTTTCACAATGCAAACTTCGCTGCTACTTAGGTCCACAATCACTGCAAAATTGTTTTCAACACCACAGTCCACAAGTCACTATTATTTTGGTAGTTTTCAATAACTTTTTACACTTTCAACATGAATTACTTTTATCAGTTGCCGCCATCTTAACTCATCCATATCTTCTCACAATGCAACTTCGTAGCCGCCTTCCAGAAAACAAAATCTGCCTTGAAATGTATACTTCCTATCAGGTCTAATCCACCTCTCCACCCCATTTCTCACAATACGATTTCCCCTTCCTTTCCCATCCCATTCACACACAGAAATTCACTGAGTCCATTAACACCCCACTCCTCATAGCACCACTTAACCCGTTACCCACAAATTGTGCTTTTTCAGTGAGGGTTCTACAACTTATTGCAGTGCAGTGAAATAGTTATTATTATACAGACTATCATCAAAATCTGTGTTTTATAATGCAACAAGCTCAGTAGTTGACTGGGAAAGTGGCAGACTGTGAAACTGAAGGTCTGAGGTTTCATTCTTGGTTGATTTTTGGATTTTTACCTGTCTTCACTTATTTCATCTCTGGCAGTGTTAGTTAATACAAAAAATGCTGAGTTGCTTCTTGGTTTGGGGTCCTTATTAAACTGTAGGTCCAATAGTAACTGGCTCGGTAAATCATTTTGAAACTTGGAGGAAGGCAACAGAATATCTCCTCTAATAGAACCATTCCCAATAAACCATTATGGTGTCCAAACCAACCTTCGAGTTGATGATAGCTTTACCTGAAGACAACAGACAGTTGTCGATGTGCAACAGTCATTTTAATAATTTTTAAATAACCAGTAAATATTTTCTGTCTTTAATATTTTTAAACTATACTTGTATATACATTCAAAGGCTTCCATAGTCAGTGTCATTGTGAATAAAATTCTTTTGCACCTTAGGCCACGTTATTTTGAAACCAAAACTACCATATTATTGAAACTGATGTTTTGGTCATCTTTGTAGTGGTCTCCTTCAGAGCAACTACACTGCTGGTATCTGAGGTTGGTTTTATGTATTTTTATAAATGCTTTCAGCTGAGTGCAGCCATTGTCTTGTTGCCAGCCAGTTCCTTGTACAGATGGGTGATAAAATAAATTTACAGTAAATGGAGAAAAAGACCTTAGCCACCTATCATTCTCAAAACCTCTTTGATAATTCCCATAGATTTTTCTTTACTAAGTTCTGTTTGAATTGATTGCAAAAAATGAGTGTGAAGTAAGCTAACTCAGGGGAGGGGAGCATCACAAACTGGCCTCTGCACTGTAGTCAAAAATCTACTTTCACTAAATTCTCAACCTCTTCATAAAATATGCAGCCAGCCTTGAATGTTGAGTATATATATGCCTCCATGTATGTGATGTGATCTTACAGTATATTTTTCTGTTTTGCTCATTCATTGTTTCCTTGTTTGTCTACAGTTCACGTGGAGGCAAGCATGGACCAACGTGACCCAGCATTCGTAGAAGCTCTGGAGAGGGAAACAGACATCCTTCGCAAACGTGTTGATGCCTGCAAGTCACGCGTGATGTTTGTCACCTGTTTTGACTGTGTGCCACGTACATCAGCTTCAGATGACTCGAGCAGTTCATGAAACGAACACTCATCCCAATGGCTGGATGGACATCAGACTGTGTTAGACTCTTCAGTGATTACTGCAAGTGTTTGTTTACAAAAAGACAATGTAGGCAGTGTTTGATGAACCATGACCGAATGCATTACTGAGCTGTCCATATATGCAGAGATATTTCACATGCCTGGTTGTCTCCTTTTAAACTTTGCCCATTTTTCACAAGACTCTTAATAGTTCAAAAATGTAAAAAGGGTAATATAGTGCTTCCTGTGGCAGCACCATTCAGAATCTTCAGTTTTGATAGCCGACTCATAAGTACTTCACCAAATGTCAAAATCCTCTACAATAATCAAAATCATTCTCAGCTGCAGTGACTTTCGTTTTTTCTTTGTGAAGAATTTATACTCTCATCTCATCCACAAATGCAACCAGGGGAATAGTTTCATAAATTACTGAGCATTATTTTCAATGAGGCAGTGTCTCTAAAATCTAGAATGTTGACAAAGGTTCACCAAAAACACTTCAGTGCCACTGCTGATTTTCTTACACTCCAAAGTCCTACCTTGAAAATGGAGGGCTTCAACAGCTCTCAACCAACTTTGTGGGCACCTCACATTGACAAGTTTTAGCATGTGAAGGCTACAATAGTTGACAGTTTTTTTTGGGGGGGGGGGGGGGGGGGAGGGGGGAAGCTAGACAGTGTGATTGGACCATTGACTTGGTACACTAGCATGTAGTTCTCCTGATAGCCTTGGGGACCCTTCTAATCACATGCCCTACATCCAGCATGAAGGCTCCTCATTACATGGCCCCTATCTTCTTCTTATCTAGCAACAAGTGTGTATTGGTTAGTTGTGCATTTTTATTTCTCTTACCAAATTTGTGGCTTGTGCATTTAATTTCACACTCCACCAGTCTCATTTTGATATCTATTGTTTTACCGCTCAAACTTAGACTGTCTTTATATTGATATCATAGCCCTTCTCTCACTATAGATCTAAATATAGTATTTACAATTCAACACTGTCCAAACTTCTTGCTGGTCACTTCAGCCCCCTGAGCACTTTTGCTTAAATGACAAAATTAGGTGCCTCCCACTTATAAAGAATTTGTGTTTCACAAATGTTCAGGTGCTCACAAGAACTGTCAATAATTGAGCTTAAGACCAAAGAAGTGAATCAGTTTTTTTAGTGACTTAACACAGACCCCCAAGAAACCCATCTAAAGCTGTTGTCACTCATTTGTCCCATCTGCTATGTCAAGGCACCAAAATGATTACCTAATTAAATGATAAATCACTCTAGCTGCTGTGTTATTGCTTATGAGGCTCATCTCATAGTCCATCACGAAGCATAATTTACATTCGGGGAGGGGAGGGGAGGACTTACAGTCATACCTTCAGCTTACTGACTCTAGTTCAATACACTGAGCTAAGAAGAACAAAAGTCTATCTCTTACAGTGCCTTTTTTTATGTATCATGAGTTCCTTCTTGGGAGTGGTTTCTAGAGGTGAATCTGAAATGTAATACCACTGGCACTCTTAATATGCTGTAATGATTCTGTTTAACATTCATTCAATCCTCATTTTGTTAACAAATGGCTACTTTTATCATGCAGCAGTTTTTTTTATGATTGTGATGAAATATACGTCTGTGTGACAGTAAGCTACACAATAGTAAATGGATTTATTGAATGTCTGAAATTCTTTGTTACAGCCTTAGCTAAAACTCTACAGTTGTATCCAGTGCGTTGTCTCACACTCCCCACCCCCTCGACAAATTTTATCAGATCACAAATTGTGTTTACGGTGTCATATGCAATTGGTAAGCTATTATATGTGTGAAAACAGCATCAGCAGGACAGAGACAAACTAAGATTACAAATTCTTTGTTTGCCGCAGATGAAGGAACTGTGATGTTTATTCATTTATAGTCCATAATATATTCAGATTCGTGTTTATATTCCATATAAAATTCTAAGGATATTTTACAGTCAGAGTCAAGATGAATTCTAAGTCAGTTTGAGTCTCTCTTACAGATGGTAGCCGTAAGTAAATGTACAGATAGAAAATTGCATTTGCAAAACTATACCATGATTCTATGACATGATTATTTTGTATGACAAACCATGTTTAATGTTTTATAATTGCTGTTCTGAAATTTGTATTCTGAAATGCTGAGAAAGCAATGGCAAGAGCCTCTGCAACGCGACATGATGACATTGTAATGCAAACACTTCAGTTAGCTTGTGTATGGTTAAAGAATTTGTATGAAGTGTAAACTAACGGCACCTGCTTGACTTTTATAATGCCTCGGGCATTTCAATGTATGACAGCTATTCCATATTATAGTCATCCTCCTGAAAATCAGTTTTGTAAATCGAAAAATTATATTTGTTGATCTTACGTATCACCAACATGCCTAAGATGATCATAGAACTGTGCGTAGTGATTATGTATCTTAATATAAGTAAAGTTACTGAATGACAATCACAAGAGTACCAACTTGAGTAATATATGGGAAAGCTGCTGACATAAATAGACACTGGTAGAAGTATGAGCATAGCAGATTTACTATGTCATGGCTGTTACTTTTTCATGGGTACGTTACAATGGGAACAAGGATGAACAGTATTCTTGAACAGGTGTACATATGGTAAATTTTGGAGACTCCATATTTATAACTTTGTAAAAATCATTCATAAATAAATTATTGTGTATTTATATGAAAGTGTGAGATATGATCTATTTGTAAAGAATAAAATTTATGGAAATACATGTATGAATTACGCTCTTGGTCTTGATTTATTGTTACCTTCGATTTGTCATGAAGTTGCCAGAAAATGCTACTAAAACTTTTAAAATAGTTTTCCTGAGGTGCTGGTTACATGGATAATCCATATAGTCTTAGGTGCACTTCACTGTAATGCTTTTAAGGTATTTCACATACACTGATAGATGAAAAAGTAAGGATTCAATTTCAGTAATTTTTATTGCAGCTGAACAATTAGTCCCACTCTTTTCTTCCATCTAAATAAAATTATACAAGAAATAACTACATTACTTCTGTGTCATGAGAAAGTATTGTATGGTGATTCAAAAAGAATTGACAGATTTCAAAAGACTCTGTGATTTTGATTATCAGTTCAAGAACTTGGCACTGCATTTAAAACCCCTGTAGGCCATCTGTGATTGAAGGATTAAGTTGTTTAGAGATCTTTGAAGATCACAGTGCCAACACAATGCAGTTAAATTATGCTGGGAACTCAAATCATTGAGAACAAGCTGTAACCATAGGAACAGTCAGTTCTCACAAGTACAACATGCCTGTGACAGTATCAGGTAGTTATACACTTATTGTTGATAAACTGCCTTATAACACTAGCTTCAACCTCAGTTATCTTCATTTCTTGTTCACCGAATGAGATAATAAATAAAGCTTTTTTGGGTACACTTCACAACTTTGACAAAAACAGGCTAACTGCCTGTTCATTTCCTTTTGCACAGAGAGATTTTGACATAGAATTGTTAATGCCTGTACCAAATAATCTGGGAGGTTACACATCATACTGAAAAAAAAATTGTTGTGGGAGTTTCAAATTCTTCAAAGCACAGAACACAGAAAAGTTCTTACTACAATGTCGCCATTATGACTGAAACTGATGCCAAAGCAAGATGTATGATGCCACTGAAATCTATCATAGAACACAGAAAAGTTCTTACTACAATGTCGCCATTATGACTGAAACTGATGCCAAAGCAAGATGGATGATGCCACTGAAATCTATCATCAATCATGACATTCATGTTCTCCTTTTTCTGACAGCACATTATTTGATATATTTTAGCAACTGATTGTGGAGTTATATGACTCCAAAATTGGAAGTTTCTTTTTAAATACACTGTAATTCAAGTTATTCACATATGACTTCTGTGTCTTTTCTGGAGTGTATTCTTTGAGGAGTCATACACAAACTGAATGACACCTTTCTTTTTAATTAGACCCAACAATCATATATGAATATTAGGAACTTGAATTTGTGACCTTATGACAACTGATTAAGGACATTATTCTTTTCTGGGTGAAAATGACTATGCAGTAACTTTTCGTAGGACATTGTCACCAACTTCCCACTGACTATTTGAAGAGAGAAGTAGATGTGGCCCTCACATCAAAGATTAAAGTGTATCAATGAAAATTCGGTTTTTAATGTATTGCTGGACCAAGAGCGTGTACAATACTGTGACTGTTATTCAGTGTTCTTTATATAGTCTTGTGGACTGAAGAAATTGTCCACATAGACATATATCCAAACCAGGGTTTAGTTAATGCACTCATTAACAGGGTCACAGAGAAAGAGATGCTAAATGGTGGTGGTGGTGGTGGTGGTGGTGGTGGAGGTGGTTTGAGGTTTAAGGGACCAAGCAGCAAGGTCATCAGTCCCTTGTTTCAAATATGGTCCATTCCACTAATGGGACATCTCAGGAATGTCAGGACAATAAAAGAGAAAAACGTAAAATGGCAGTCATGTTAACAATGGTAAAAAACAAAATGAGGGAAGTCAGCAAGAGAACGAACCCAACGCTATGCTGAAGCAGCATAGGCAGGACCACCTGTGACTTAAAAGGTGCAACCGCTAGAATGTAGAAATACGTATGGAAAAAGAAAACTAGTCAATCCTTTTAAAAAAAGGGTAAAAACAGAGTAAAAGGGGAAGAAAAGAGGATCTCGGTCAGCGAGGTGAATCGGGAATCTCCAAACACGGCTTACAGTGGGAGACACCCAAACACTCACCGTCCTACCCCAGCACCAGAGAGAGATTAAAAACTTTAAAACTGAGAATAAAAACCACTTTCCCGGAGGAAACCGAGAACCAGAGAGACCATCCGGGAATCATCAGCCAACATCAAAGGTAAAGTGTGGGGGAGCCTGTACTTAGCACGCAGAGCCAAAAGAAAGGGGCATTCAACCAAAATGTGGGTTACTGACTGGAAGGCTCCACAACCACAAAGTGGGGGGTGGCTCATCACGCAAAAGAAAACCATGGGTCAGCCTGGTATGGCCAATGCAGAGACGACACAGTGTGGTCGAGTCCTTTCGGGAGAGGCGAAAGGAAGAACGCCATGAGCCTGGTGTCACCTTAATCGCACGAAGTTTATTAGACGGGAGTAGCCTCCCAAGAATTGGCCCATGACTGTGCGAAGTGGGATTTGATGTGAAGCCGTAAATCCGCTGCAGGAGGGATTACAGAAAACAGGGGGTAAGTGACGGCTCCCCCAGCCTAACGATCAGTGAGCTCATTACCCGGGATACCCACATGGCCAGGGACCCAAAGGAAGTCAATGGAACAAGCAACACGGTGAATATCAGCGAGATGGTCATGGATGGCAGAGACCAAGGAATGGTGCGAAAAACACCGGTCAATAGCAAGAAGACCACTCATCGAGTCCGTACATAACAAAATGCGGTTGTGTTGGGACTGTTTAATAAAGGTAAGGGCCTGGGAAATTGCCATCAATTCCGCAGTAAACACCCCACATGTAGGTGGCAGCAGATGATTTTCCGTTCCAACAGAGGACGTGAAGGCATACCCCACATGATCATCAGATTAGAGCCATCAGTGTAAAAAACAACAGCATCCCGAAACTTCCATAAAATTTGGTGGAAAAAAAAAACGGAACACCACCGGGGGGATGGAATATTTCGGACCTCAGCGGAGATCCATCCGAATTCGAGGCCAAGGAACTAACCAAGGGGGGGTGGAGGGGAGGGAGCGAGGAAGACAGGACAAAGAAGGAAGCTGAAAATCACGGCAAAGAGATGCAAAGCGGAGCCCAACCGGTAAACCCACCCGTGGGCGGGAGTCGGGTGGGCGACGTCCATGGTCTGGGAACAGGATAGAATAGGAAGGATGAGTAGGAGAGGAACGGATAGCGAGTGCATAAGACACCAGAAGCTGGACCACTGAACAGAAAGGGGGGAGGGGGATCCCAGCTTCAACCAGGAGACTATCAACAGGGCTAGTAGGAAAGGCACCGGTGGCCAAACAGATACCACGATGGTGGACTGGATCCAGCATGTGCAGTGTGGAAGGAGCAACGGAACCATAAACTTGACAACTATAGTCCAAGCGAGACAGAACTAGAGCACGATAAAGATGGAGAAGGAGGGAACGGTCCGCACCCCAAGAGGAGTGGGCAAGGAAGCGAAGGACATTGAGTTTACGGAAATATCCTACCTTCAGGAGTCTGATATGGGGCAGCCAAGTGAGCTTGTTGTCGAAAAGAAGACCCAGGAAACGAAACTGTGGGACCACAGGCAATCGGTGGGCATCGAGATAGAGCTCTGGATCAGGTTGGATCGTAGTGCGGCGACAGAAGTGGACCACCCGCGATTTTAAAGGAGAGAATTGAAACCCGTGTGAGAGGGTCCATGCAGAGGCACGCCGTATAGCTCCTTGGAGCTGCCGTTCTGCAGATGCCATCGAGGCGGAACTAACCCAAATGCAGAAATCATCCACATACAGGGCAGGGGCGACCAAGGGACCGACAGAGGCTACAAGTCCATCGATAGCAATGAGGAAAAGGAGGACACTCAAGACAGAACCCTGTGGGATGCCCATCTCCTGGGTCCGTGGAGAACTAAAAACAGTACCAACTCGAACTCTGAATGACCGATGGAACAGGAGGAACTGGCAGATAAAAATCGGGAGTGGGGCTCGAAGACCCCACTGATGAAGGGTAAGTAAGATGTGATGGCGCCAGGCCGTGTCATAGGCCTTGCGAAGGTCAAAAATCACTGCAACCAAATGGCGGTGCTGGGAAAAAGCCTGCCGAACTGCGGATTCCAAGCGAAGTAAATGATCGATTGGAGACCGTCCCTCTAGAAAGCCACACTGGTAAGGGGACAATAGATCCCGAGATTCGAGGACCCAATTGAACTGACGGGCTACCATCTGTTCAAGTAACTTACAAACAACATTGGTCAAACTAATTGGCCGATAGCTGTCAACAGATAGGGGGTCTTACCAGGCTTAAGGGCAGGAACCACGATGCTATCCCTCCACTGAGAAGGGAAGTCACCCTGGAGCCAGATACGGTTAAACACCTGAAGAAGATGTTGCCATTGTGGAGCACTGAGATGTTGAAGCAGTTGGTTATGAATGGAATCTGGACCAGGGGCCGTATCATGAGAAGAAGATAGAGCAGAAAGAAATTCCCATTCAGTAAAAGGTTCGTTGTAAGATTCTCTCACAAGGGGTGAAACATAAGGTGGAAGCTTCAGCCCGCTGTTTTTGGTGAAGGAAAGCAGCTGGATAGTAGGCTGATGCTGATGCCACTGCAAAATGGGTCGCAAGATGTTCTGCAAGAACTAATGGGTCCGTACAAAGGCCATCTGGGAGGTGAAGGCCTGGGAGGGTGGACTGCCGATGGCAACCTTGGAGAGAGTGAAGTGTAGCCCATACCCATGACAGAGGGACAGTAGAACCAAGGGAAGAAACGAATTGTTCCCAACATATCCGCTTGCTCTGTTTGATTAAATAACTGGCTTTAGCGCGGAGGCGTTTAAAGGTAGTAAGGCTGGCTACGGGTGGTTGCCTCTTAAAGTGTTGCAAAGCTCAACGGCGATCACGGATGGCAATGGCAATGGCCGTACTCCACCATGGGACTTGCCGGCGACGAAGTGGCCCAGATGAGTGCAGGACAGCAAGGCTAGCAGCGCAAACAATTGCATCAGACACGTCATGTAGGACGTCATCAATACAACCCGACAAAGAGGGAGAAAACACAACGTGTGCAGTGTATAGAGGCCAATTGGCACATTGGAAAGACCAACGAGGTAACCTGTCCATCGGGGAGTGGGAAGGGAGCGAGATAATCAACGGAAAATGGTCACTGTCACATAGGTCGTCGTGTGGCGACCAGTGTAATGAAGGGAGGAGAGAGGGAGAAGAAAGAGAAAGATCAATGGCAGAAAAGGTACCATGACCGGCACTGAAATGAGTAGGGGAGCCATCATTAAGAAGGCACAAGTCGTGGTCTGCAATAAATTGGTCTATAAGAAGACCTCGTCTAGATGGAAAGGCACTGCCCCACAAGGGATGATGAGCATTAAAATCCCCAAGGAGGAGGAAGGGAGGAGGAAGTTGCTGAAGAAGGGCAGTTAAGGCAGCGGGTGTAAGAGTCCTGTCAGGAGGGAGATAAAGGTTGTAAACTGTGACCGCAGAGTCTAAGTGGACCCTAACAGCAACCGCTTCCAATGTAGTTTGAAGAGGAGTCCATGTGCTAGCAACGTCTGTACGGACCAACGTACAAACGCCACCAGAAGCCCGCAGGGATCCGACCCGATTTCGACTGAAAACACGGAACCCACGGAGGGCCGGTGAGTGAGCATCAGTAAAATGAGATTCCTGGAGAACCACACAATCTGCAGAGTAGGACGAAAGAAGGGATTTCAATTCCGAAAGGTGACGATAGTATCCATTACAATTCCATTGGAGAACCACAGAATGATGGTTTAAATGGGGGCTGAACACGCTAAAGCCAGTCATACTGCCGGGTCCCCACCCGTCACCGACAGGGAGGGGGTGACATCCATGAACGACAGGTCAGAACCTGGTTGTGAAGTCGGGGAAGGGACCTCCAGTGACACCAGAGGCTCTTTGTCCCAGGACTTACGTTTCTTCTTCTTTCCAGGCTGAGATCGAGGAGGGCTGTGTGGCATAAAGGAGCCAGCTGCAGCAAGATCAGGAACAGAAAGAGACCTGGCGACCTGGGGGCCGACAGACCGCAGCTCTCGCGGTCGCCGCGCAGCAGCAGACTTTTGGCCTGGAAGGTGCTGGGAAGGGCATCCCGGGAGAGGCGCCCTTGACCAGCAGACGCCGAAGGAGTGGGACACTTCTCCTGCTGGGGAGGGGGAGCAGCACCCAGAGAAGGTGGTGTGGGAGCCACAGGGGAGGGGGGGAGAAGAGAGGGGTCCGGGATGGGGGTAAGGAAGGGGGAGGAAGGGATGAAGATGTAACCAAGGCGTAACTAGATGTCATTGACACAGGGTGAAGACGTGTATATTTCTTACGGCCCTCCATGTAGGTTAAACGATCGAGGGACTTATACTCCTGTATCTTCTTTCCCTTCTTATATACTGGGCAATCTGGTGAACCTGGAGAATGACTACCATGACAATTTACACACACAGGAGGGGGAACACAGGGACTCCCCTCATGGAGTGGACGTCCACAGTCACCACAGAGAGGGGCCTGTGAACAGCGGGAAGACATGTGTCCAAAGCGCAAACACTTAAAACACCTCATAGGAGGTGGGATGTACGGCTTCACATTACATCGATAGACCATAATCTTAACTTTCTCAGGGAGGGTATCCCCTTCAAAGGCCAGGATAAAGGCACCAGTATCAATGCGATTGTCTTTAGGACCCTTCTGAACATGCCGAACAAAATGAACACCCCACTGTCCGAGATTGTCCTGAAGTTCCTCATCAGTTTGAAGGATGAGGTCCCTGTGAAAAATCACACCTTGTACCATATTTAGAGACTGGTGGGGGGTAATGGACACAGGAATTGTGCCAAGATGGGTACAGGTACGAAGGGCCGCAGATTGGGCAGCTGAAGCAGTTTTGATCAGCAACAAACCCGACAGCATCTTGCTCAGGGAGTCCACTTTGCCAAACTTGTCTTCAATGTGTTCCACAAAGAATAAAGGTTTGGTATTGGTGAAAGTATCTCCATCAGTCCTGGTGCAAACTAGATAATAGGGGAAAGGTATCGCCCCTAGCCGACGGGCCTGACCCTCTTCCCAGGGGGTAGCCATGGAAGGGAAGGCCGAAGGGGCAAGAGAAGCAGCACTTGAAGAATCAGTTCCACGCAGAGAGACGGTCGCAGAAGAACGGCCAGAGGTCTGGACCCATATGCGTTTCATTTGCCTAGCGTCCGCCCTGATACCACCCACACCGATCAGGGGCTCTCCTCACAGGCGCCACCCAGCTACAGCAAGGGCCGTCTGGCACGGCGGCCATTGCCGGGAGTTCCGATGCTCCAGGAGGATGAGCAACCACTCCAAGGCATGCATGAGGAGGTCACAGCTCAGGTATCAGAAGTGTGATCCCTGTGTGTTCAGGGGGCTCAACCAAAAGGGTACATAGAGACCCCACCACACGGGCTGGCTACCGTGCTGACTATGCACCCTAGCATCAGACAACGACGTGAAAGAAAAAGTGGAATGTACTAGGAGGGCGCATGTCAGAGACACTAGGTAAGGTGCTCTTCCCCAAATGGCTCACACTATGGAGGAGAAATTTTGTAATGGAGGTCAAATCCCAGAGCGGGACCAAGGAATGCCAAAAGTAGGAGACGATTACGCAACAAAGCCAAATTGTAAAACCAACAGAACCAGGAGGATAGCGGGGGCCAACATAAGCAAGGACACCAAGAGAGGGAGAGGAGAGGGTGACGGGAAAGGAACAAGGAGGGGAAAGGAGGGGAAGGGGAAGGAAATGCAGCCCTGGAGAGAAAGAAGGCTGCAATAGCTCGGGGCCCCGTGCTCGCCACGCACGTATCCACAGAAGAGTTGTGGACCCCCTGGGGGGAGATACTAAATGAAATCTGAGCAGATGTCCAGAGTTTGTGAGCACTTTCTCAATATATTTTGAACTAGGCAAGTTATGTTCAACAATCACTCAAACAGAATAGCTCCTCCTTGGCAATCAGCATGTATTCTGAAAACATTGGTCATGTGCAAACCAACTTGCACTTTCTCACATGACATACTGAAGGCTTTGGATCAAAGCAGTCAGGTAGATGCAGTATTTCTTGATTTCTGAAAAGCATTTGACTCAGTACCACACCTATACTTATTGTCAAAAGTACAATCATACGCAGTATCAAATTAAATTTGTAACTGGACTGAGGACTTTTTGTTACAGAGGACACAACATTTTATCTTGGATGGAAAGTCATCATCATGTGTAGAATTCACTTCAGATGTACCCCAGGGAAGTGTGATGGGGCCCTTGCTGTTCATGTTGCACATTAATGACCCTGCAGATAATATTAACAGTAACCTCAGACTTCTTGCTGATGATGCATTTATCTATAATGAAGTATTTCTGAAAGAAGCTGGATAAATATTCTAACAGTGACTCATTGACATTATAGTCATAGGATACTATGTTTTCTGTTTCTGTGAAGTGCATAATACATTATAGGGATACGAAATGGAATGATCACAAAGGCTCAATTGTGGGTAAAGCACGTGGCAGACTCTGATTTTGTTGGTAGAATATTAGGGAAGTGCAGTTAGTCTATAAAATAGGTTGCTTACAAATCACTCAAGTGACCAGTTCTAGAATATTGCTCAAGTGTGTGGGGGCCATACCAAATAGGACTAATGGGGGATATTGAACATATACAAAGAAGGGCAGCAAGAATTGTCACAGTTTTGTCTGATCCATGAGAGAGTGTGACAGAGATATAGAAAAAAACAAAATGGCAGACTCTTGAAGATAGATGTAAACTTTCCTGAGAAAGTTTGCTAAAAATGTTTTAAGAACCGGCTTTATATGATGACTCTAGGATGTACTACAACCCCTAAGTATTGCTTACATAGGGATCATGAAGACAAGATTAGAATAATCACAACACCCACAGGGGCATCCAGACAATCACTCTTCCCATGCTCCATACAAGAATGGAATGGGAATAAATCCTAATAACTGGTACAATGAGACATACCCTCTGGCATGCACCTCATGGTGGTTTGCAGAGTACAGATGTAGATATCTTAGCTGGACAAGTTCAACCAGTATATGCTGATGTTATCATTGTCTGTTCACACTGGTTTAACAGAAATATAGTCTTTTCAGACAATAAATTACCAAAAATACAAGATTAGTTACAGGAATATAGGGAAAAGTGAAATTTAGATGAAGTAATAGTGAAGAAAACGAAAATAAATTAAAATTAACTTTTGTGGCCACTACAGGATTGATTGCCACTTGGTGGTGTTGCAAGCACATGATACAGTAAGGAAAGTACATAAGCGGATGAGACATGAAAATGGGATCATTTTAGCAATGATATGGGCTGTAGATGAGGAAATCCACTGACCTAAGCAAATGTGACAGAGGGCACACTGTTATGGCCTGACGTAAGGGAATGAGCATCTCAGCAATGGGAAAGCTGATCAGTTATTCATGCACTACTGCCATGCACATCTATGGAAAGTGGTTCTAGAGGTGACAGCATGTTGGACATCCCCACCTAATCACAGCAAGTCACAGACTTGCCCACTCTAAATCAGGGTTGTCTGATCTGACAACAGACTGCTGTGCTGGTGCAGGCATGAGTGTTTTACAGAACACAACCAGCTGTCACTGTTGACATTTTTGGCCTTCTGGGGATGAGATGATTGTCTGTGCTCCTGTGGCCAGCATGAAATATGCTAAAAGTTCCCATGTTGAGCCAGCAACATAGTCGATGGAAATGTGCCACCTGGCTGAGTGATTCACTTTCCCAGTTACAATACGCTTACAGTTATGTCCAGATATGCAGCCAGCCAGGTGAATGGCTGCACTGTATCATATGCACAGGCTGCTGGGGGCAGTATTATGCTATGAAGGCATTCACCCGGATGCCCATGGGATGTGTAGCGGTAATCAAAGGCCCATGACAACTGTGGACCATACGAAAATTATTGCGGACCATCTGTATCCCTTCAAGCTTGATGCCTACCCTGATGGCAATGCAATCTTCCTGCTGGATAGCTGTCTGTGTCATAAGGACTGAATCATGGAGCATGACAGTTGACTCATGCTGAAGTCTTGGACACAAAATGCACCTGATTTGAGCCCGATGGAACACATCTGGGTTGGTGTCAGCCCGTAATTCATAGTAATTGTGTTATCTGGAGGTAGACTTTTGTGCCATGCATTTCTGGAAACCTACCAATAACTTTTCAGATCCCTGCCACATGGCATCGCTGCTGTATTGCATCCCAAACATAGATCGGCATCTATTGAAAATATGGTCATAATATTTTGGCTCATCATTGTATTTATTGCCTTGTTACCAATGTGAAGAAGGTACCTGAAATGAAATGCTATCTACGTGAAGCCAAGGTATGAAATGAAGTACACAGTGTCGTATTTAACATTAACTATAACATACAAACTTTATAGAATAGGGCAAAGAAGTGATGGTAATAATGGCTGTGGAAGACATGATCACAATACTGGAAACAGCAGTCACTTCAGAAACATAATAGATGTCTGAGTTGTCTTCATTCTGAAATAATGAGTTACTTCAAAATCAAGATAATATATTCATTTGGTTACCCACATTCATTAATTGAAAGACACAGTAAACCACAACTCAACACAAACTGGGTAACATTGCTCTAAATAAAGTATATCAGATCAGCACTATCCTGTATGCATATCTACATTTTTTAATGCAATTTGAGATTTTAGCAGTAAATACAAGGGACATTTCATAAATAATGCACAGTTTGGTATCACTGTGAACTTTTTGATGCAACAACAATGAAAATTATATCAACTGTAGTTGGGAGCTTGAGGAAGAAGCACGTGTTTTTGTTTTTTCACTGTGTACTCTAACATAAAATTGGTGAGAGGTAGAAATCAGCCCTGCAGTGGTCTCAGCTACTGTGACAGCTGAAGACCAGAGGTTGTACAGCAAGTTTCAAACTTTATGTGGCAAGAACCCAACAAAGATCCACAGTGCATTAAGTGGTTTTTTGTGGTTATTTTACAGTGAACTGTAGCACAGTTTCATGTTGGGTTGATTGTTTTCATGGTGGTCATATGAGCATAGACGATAATCCCAAAATTGCAAGGTCAAAAATGTCAACAAATGAAAAAAGTGCGATACTTGTGGCAGATGCTCTTGAAGAAGATCACACTGCAAATGTGAGGAGCTCTTAAATGCCACAGGCCTTCCCCTAGTGTCAGTGCTCCATATTATGACAAATGATTTGAAGAAGAGAAAAATTTCTGCAAGATGGCTCCCTCACTGTTTGACTGCTGAAGAGAAGCAGAAATGCCTGAACATTGCAATCTTGCTCAAACAGTTATCTGATCATGAAGATAAGAATTCTTGTGTTGAATTGCTGCTTTTTATGAAATGTAGATTACAGACTTTGATCTGGAGTTGAAATCACAGTCCAGAGAGTGGAGAGCTGTCCAAAAACATTTCAATGCACTCAATCAAAGTTCAAGCAAAGGGTGATTTTTGCTTATGATCACTGAGGAATCATCATGACAGATAGAATCCCATGTGGAACAAGTGTCACTGCAGTGTATTATCATAACTTCTTGTGAAAAACCTGTTCAGAAAAATGCACGAAAAACAACCTTAACTGCTCAAAGCTGGGCCACTCATTCTCCACGACAATGCTCACCTGCATAATGGCAATATTGTAGATCAAAAACTGTGCAAATGTGGTTGGGAAGTGTTGCCACATCCTCCCTGCAGTCTGGATATGAGTCCCGAAGATAAAAACACCTATGTCTGGACATTGTTATCTTTCTGTGAAAGAGCTTTCTACCCCTGAACCATTTGACAGATGAACAGAAGTGGTGTCCTGGATGGATGGAATAATAGAGCTACTGAGACACTGGAATTTAGTCAGAGACAAGCAAGGAGACTATATTGAAGAAATGTAAAGAGATATTGGCAAAAAATAAACATGTACATAAAAAGAAATTAGTGTGCATTATTTATGAAATGTCCTTCATAATTCAAGTTCCATTGTGCTATGTATTGCTTGCTAGCCTTTGAATTCCATTTAGAGGAATTAAAAGATTATACCACAACACAGCAGGATGGCTATCCACTGGCTTTTTAAATTAATATGCCGTATTTTAAAAAAGTAATATTTTGTCAAATCTGGAATCCCATGGATGTACAACCTGTTATTCTTTATTGTAGCAGTACAGAAGTTTTGGTATTTAAATATACTACCTAAACCATATAATACGATTATTACTGTGGTTCATCTCAAAATTTTGTTAGGTCAGTAGTACTACAGATAATTCTACAAATTTATTTACTTATGTATCATGCTGCATACATCCTGCCGAGAAAGAGAACCTTCACGGATGTAGAATGGATTAACATGGAGGAGTAGTTGCATCCACACATTCATAAATTAGTATAAACTATTTAAGCTTTCTCAAACCATATTAACATAGTACAGTCATTAGGAAATACACTGCAGTGAAAAGTATGCTGCTTCCTCAATTAATCAGATAGCGACCACTTATTACTTCTCAGTAACTTAATATCTATATGACCACACCAACATCAGGACAGAGATCTGGACAACTACTGGCAACATTGATGTTATGTAAAGGTAGTTGGGGTTTTCGGCTGCCACAGAATCCTATTATTTCAATAATAGCAGGCTTCTGTTCAAATAATAGCAATTAGAGAGAGTTAATTTTTGCACTTCTGCACCTTTAGGAGTGTTATCACATGTGTATTTGCAATAATTAAGTGTCAGTTTGAGGCATAACCATTCATTTGTATATGAAAAATCATTTATATTTATGTTAACTTTAAAGATACAATAGATGATTTTATTGGAACATATTTATGGTGCACATAATGGAGAGTGAAGAGAACTGAATACACATAACTAAATCCGTATCTAAGTGAATACTTATCTTTGGGAAGTGTAACTCAGCCCTGCCTGGGTGGTCCATTTTGTAATGAAGTGTAATAACCAAAGGTGTCCTCCAGGGGAGAAAAGAGGGGACACTTGCCCCCTTCCAGAATCTGGAGGATTTTTTTCCAGCAGCAGATTCAGCACTCTTCTGCAGTTATGGGGAATAACAGAACAGTACTGAAATAGTGACCCCATCTGTTTTTCTCAGACTTCCTCAACCAGCCCTTATCAAGAGGCAGAAAAAGATTGCCCAACACCCTTGTGTGCAGATTCACAGTAATCATAAACACAGCAACAGTATACCTGTACGTGCCTGTCTTCCAACCCCAACCATTACAAACAGAGCTAGTTTAAACAAAAACTTCACCACCAGGCCATCTTAAGGATTTTTAGTAGAAACTGTGAGGAAAAAAACATTAAGATAAGAAATCTACAAAAAGTTGTGTCTGGCCAGTTTAGAGTTGATAATTTTGATGACATCACATCTAGAACAGAAAATAATAATCTTATTATGCATCAGAATATTGGAGTTTTATCATGTAATCTGGTCAGTAAGCTTCAGAATTTAGAAATATTTCTGGAGAGAACAAAATGGTCTGTGAAAGTTATTTGCTAAAGTGAACATTAGGCTGAAAACGAAAATATAAATTTATTGAACAAACTTACAGATTATGAAGTAGCAGCTAGCTTGTGTAGAGACAATGGGTATGGTGGTTCATGTATTCTAGTTCATTCATCAGTAAAATACCAAACTAAGCAAAATTTAAATATAGAACACACATTTGAAAGTTACTGCATAGAATTTGCCTTTACAAATGTCTGCTTGTGTCTGTGTATGTGCGGATGGATATGTGTGTGTGTGAGTGTGTATACCTGTCCTTTTTTCCCCCTAAGGTAAGTCTTTCCTGACGAAGCAACCATTGGTTGCGAAAGCTAGAATTTTGTGTGTATGTATGTGTTTGTTTGTGTTTCTATCGACCTGCCAGCACTTTCGTATGGTAAGTCACATCATCTTTGTTTTTAAATATATTTTTCCCGCATGGAATGTTTCCCTATTATATATATATATAAAAGGAAATTAAAAGAATTCCTTAATGGCAACTCCTGCTATTCGTTAGATGAATTTTTGGATATAGTAAGTTGGTAATTTCCTTAATCCCACACATATATATATATACACACACACACACACACACACACACACACACATATATATATATATATATATATATATATATATATATATATATATATATATATGTGTGTGTGTGTGTGTGTGTGTGTGCGTGTGTGTGTTGTAGCCAAGTACACAGCTATTACTTTTGAATTCGTTTGGATTGTTAATAACAAATTTCATGGGTGAATATATATATATTGTGAGGCTACAGTGAAGATCTCTAGCTCTTTAAATAAGTGTCTGCAGGATGATATTGGATGAGCTCCAGCAATTATATATATATATATATATATATATATATATATATATATATATATATATATATATGTGTGTGTGTGTGTGTGTGTGTGTGTGTGTGTGTGGGATTAAGGAAATTACCCACTTACTATATCCAAAAATTCATCTAATGAATAGAAGGAGTTGCCATTAAGAAATTCTTTTAATTTCCTTTTAAATGCTATGTGGCTATCTGTCAGACTTCTGATGCTATTAGGTAAGTGACCAAAGACTTTTGTGGCAGCATAATTTACCCCCTTCTGAGCCAAAGTTAGATTTAACCTTGAGTAGTGAAACTCGTCCTTTCTCCTTGTGTTGTAGCCAAGTACATAGCTATTACTTTTGAATTCGTTTGGATTGTTAATAACAAATTTCATGGGTGAATATATATATATTGTGAGGCTACAGTGAAGATCTCTAGCTCTTTAAATAAGTGTCTGCAGGACGATATTGGATGAGCTCCAGCAATTATTCTGATTACACACTTTTGTGCAATGAACAGTCTTTTACTCAATGATGAGTTACCCCAGAATATGATGCCATACGAAAGCAGAGAATGAAAATAGATGTGGTAAGCTAATTTACTGGGATGTATATCGCCAAAATTTGCAATGACCCTAGTAGCATAAGTAGCTGAACTCAAACGTTTCAGCAGATCCTCAGTGTGTTTTTTCCAGTTCAACCCCTCATCACCGCATACACGTAGGAATTTTGAATATTCTACCTTAGCTACCGATTTCTGATCGAAGTCTATATTTATTAATGGTGTCATTCCATTTATTGTGTGGAACTGTATATACTGTGTTTTGTCAAAGTTTAATGAGAGCCCATTTGCAGAGAACCACTTAATGATTTTCTGAAAGACATTGTTTACAATTTCACCAGTTAATTCTTGTCTGTTGGGTGTGATAGCTATACTTGTATCATCAGCAAAAAGTACCAGCTTGGCATCTTCGTGAATATAGAATAGCAAGCCATTAATATATATTAAGAACAGCAGAGGACCCAAGACCAAACCTTGTGGCACCCCATTCTTGATTGTTCCCCAGTTTGAGAAATCACCAGTTTCTTGCATGTTATGTGAACTGCTTATTTCAGCTTTCTGCACTCTTCCAGTTAGGTATGATTTAAACCATTTGAGCTCTGTCCCATTCATACCAAAGTACTTGACCATATCGAGAAGTATTCCATGATTTACACAATCAAAAGCCTTTGAGAGATCACAAAAAATCCCAACGGGTTACTTCCGGTTACACAGAGCATTTAATATTTCATTAGTGAAAGTATATATAGCATTTTCCATTGAAAACCCCTTCTGGAAACCAAACTGACATTTTGTTAAAACTTTATTTGTACAAAAGTGTGAAGCTACTCTACAATACATTACTTTTTCAAGAATTTTGGATAAGACAGTCAGAAGAGAGATTGGGCGGTAGATGTTGACATCAGACAGATAGGGCACCAGGAGACCTCAAGTGCAAGGTTTGTGTACAGTGCTTATTACAATTAGTGGTGAAAACTGATGAAAGTGAAAGCGTATGAGTGAAAACGGAGCAGGAGCTGAGGGAGTCAGGGGGGGGGGGGGGGAAGGGGGGGGGGGGGGGGAGGAGGAAGTCAAATAAGGATGCCTCCTTGCCTTTTTCACACAACAGAATCACAACATTAGTTAACCATTTGTCTGTGGACAACAGGTCTGTGCATCTGTGGATAACTATCTTGCTGATTATATATTCAATTTTACTCAGTAAAGTTATTGCAGTAGACTCTGCTTTTTATAGGTGTGTATATCCATACTTAACCTGTGAGCCCAAATGCACCAGTCATAAAAAGAAAATATCATTTTCTGTGTCGTAAGATAAACAAGTGCGAAATTTCAAGGTGTGAAAGATGTCCTCTACAGGAAATGGGAACTTTCATAGTGTATAGATGCAATCATGCAGCTGTGAATTCTACAGTCCAGTCTGTGTGGCTACTCAGTAATGAACCAAACTGGACATAAAAGGATTGTCCCCAGTTCAGTCCAAGCATACTGAAACAGAATTCAGCTGGAAAAATTTAGGGTGATGATAGGAGATTTCCCACCTTTAGCTACAAGTAGTCATATATTGGGCACTTTAAGTAGCTTTAAAAACACATTTTGTTGAACATTAATTATTCCACTCAACATCAACAAATAGGAAGCAAGAAAGTAATGTAATAAAGTAATTAGTATGACCCTTCTCACTTTTTTAAAGATTATTCCCTGTTCCACCAGGGTACAAATATAATGTTGTTTTTGGGTACTGTTGTTGATCCAAACTCAACTGTTTTATTTTTTTCTATTTCATATTTTTAATTTTCAGTTCCAACCTAACTGGAATGTGGATTAATTTCATTTTTAATATTTCCTAGCTTTTTAGCTTAATTTTATAATTCATTGGATATTTTGAATTTAATCACATGAGAGTGTAATTCCAACTCATTTAATTTAAAAGGTGGCATCTATATGCAGATTAAAAATAAATAAATAAAAAGCTGTACTTTGCATGTACTACACGAATTAGCTTAATTTTTAGGTAGATATCGAAGAAATTTATTTTCAAATCCTAAGATGATATCTATGAATCATTTGAGAGTAAAAAGTTTTACATACTTGCTGTCAAATTTAGTTCACAGAGCATGACACATTTTTCAGATCCAGACCCAAGGAATTAGTTAGATCAAGAATGGCAATTGTAGAATCTTACCTCCTCTTGGATAAATTTATGTGGACACCCATGGCAATAAGTAAACTAAGATTTCCACTTTTTGAAGTTTTTTATTCTGCTTTAGAAATATAAGACATAACTTTTTACCAACTTTCACTCAGACTGGTACTGGAATCTTGAATAAAGCTGAAACATGGTTACAACTGAAACTGAACTGTGACACACAATATCACTGGCTTATTTATGTCATACAATAATTGAGATATTTTTCATGCATTATTACTTCTCAAACATGATTAAACTTAGAATGAAAATTTATAATGTTACAAAAGTTCAAGTAATGAAAAATGTTCTACAACACATAGAAATTCTGTTTCATACCATACTTTAAATCATAGCTGAATATTTTTTCTTCATAAAATGTCATCCATTTGTTAAAAATTAGGATTAAAAATGTTATTTAGTTTACCAGGATGAATTGGAATATTGATCTATCTTCTTGGCAATTTGCTGCTTCCAGTGCTACTTTACATTTATTTAAAGAGTTAAAAATGTATCCAACATTGGCCTTGCATTTTGCTGCCTTGATTGCAGATCTGTAGTGTTTTTTTACAATCCCATATTTATTCCTACCTGCTTGACTGTATTGTGACATATCATAATACAGGAGCATCAATACTCTTATGGCATTCAGTTGTGGTGTATAACAATGTTTTAAATGACCTGGTTTAGAATGGGGGTTATGCTTGTAATGTTCCTAATAGTATCTAGTGCCTATTTCTTGTGCCCAGATGACCACACTTAGCTGCAAAATTCCTAGGAATATTGAGATACCTTTGCTACCAAGGCTGACAGACGTGATTTGCTACATCCACCTGAAGCAGTGTTTAAATTCAACACACAAGAAATGTTTCTCATTTTGCTCTGGTAATATTTACATTGAACTCAAAGAATTTTTATAACAGACTTACTAATTCTGTGTGTTATTTCTTTGGTGAAGAAGCCAATTTTTTTTTTTTTTTTTTTTTTATCAAAGCACATATGCAAGCATGAATTTGATTGTGAAGAACTTCATGAATCACAGTTAATACAATGTATATGTTATAACTTCAAGTTGAACAAATATATTTCAAGGAAGATGCAATACATGAAAGTCACAGATCAAGTAAACAGAGTAAGACGTGTGTACACTTTAACAGTGAAATCATAACTGAGTCCAAGTCTAGTGGCCGCTGGCTGGCTGGCCCCTTAGGTGGCGCTGCTGCTGCATGGCTGGCAGACAGCGCCGCATGTAGAGGAGGCGCGTAACTGCGCAGCGGCACTTTGAAAGATCGGTGAGTCACAACAGTATAGCTATTAGGTGTCTTCATATTACATTAAAATAATACACAATGAAGGCAACAGATGAGATGACTACCGTTTTTAAAAAACTTCCCTTCTCAGTATTTTGGTCATTTTATGTCACCCCGTAGTCTCATCATTCAGGATATAAAATGTGAAAAATAAAAGCAAAAAATGTATTCTACCAGTACAGATGTAAAAGTTTTGAACAGTATAACGTGGGACCAGCTTTAGTAGTGGTACAAAAATTGCAAATGTAAATAGAGCAGAGTGTTTGCATAACTGATCTTGCAGAGTAGGATTAGCAGATATAAAGCAATAATAACAGTGAACTCCTGACTAAGCCTAGGCAGTATTGCATAGTATCCATAAATACTAACTGTATTTCTTCTATGTGGTAGAACAGTTTGACAGTTTGCCCCAACTTAACATGGCAGCTGCGCTGCCACGCATTATGGTTTTTGTTTCATGTAGTAGTCCCACCAGTTTAGCATTGAGAAAGTCAGTTCTTTCTATGTTAGTAAATCTATTTGCCATATGAGTCAAAGTGATGAGTACAGTTGTGATGATAAAGATATTAGTTACTTTGAGGCTCTTGATTCATCCAGACCAAGGTGGCTGAAAGTGTAATAGTTGTTCCTATAGCTCAATGATTATGCTGACACTCAAGGCTGATCTGATAGCAGCATAGACAGTGTTAGAACATTTTAGAATAGCAGTCATAGCAGTAAGGTTACAAACAGCTTAGACTGGACTGTCCTAAAATCTGTCAAAACTGCCACAGGTTTAAAATATGCTGCATATTGGCTAACTTTGGACTAGATAACTTCAATTGCTTCAGTGCTCTGAGCTTTGCACAATAGTGAACAGGTTGACCAAGGAGTTCAGAAACAGTCTAAAGATATAGAGGAAAGGTGTACGTCACAGCCTAGTCAGATGGTCAAAAACACTAAGAAGGTTTGGGAATGGAAAACCATAACTATCACAGAATTCCCTGAGTAGTGAACGGAATCTAAGTGGTATTTTTACGCCTAGTGCAGGGATCAGAAACATAAACTGTGATTTAGGTTCTCTGGAAGATTCTTGGAAAACATAATGTAATGATTATTCACGGGGCCAGTCTTGGGTGCCCATACTTTGGGATGAGGGGGGAACACCACCCATCTTCCCCTCCTCCCCCAACCCTGCACGCAGCTCTCAGGGAAAGGAAAAAATACAGTGTTATCAGAAGCTTTTATCTTATGAAAAGATTTTAAAGTCGTTATAACACAAAATTTTAACAGGGTCAGAACTGGAGCTTTTTTTATGGCTATTTACAAGTTTCTATTTGTCTTCCAGAATATTAATGCTTCTTATATTAAAGTGAGGATGGTTTCACTCTTAGAGCAATACAACCTATGGATGAAGCATTTAGTTGAAAGCATAAATGCAGAGCTCAACAAGTTACTTAACAGAATGGAATGATCATATATGAGTGTAACTAATGTAATGCTACTCACTCAGTTGCACCCCACACTGTATGATCTAACTCCAGACGTTTTCAGTTAGGGGACAGTTACTTGCATGAGTAATTTCCAGGAGTATCCAGTGTAACCACAAACTCTTGTGATTTCCATTGTTTTGACAATGCCCTTTAAGAATAAATGTTGGTTTTTGAAGAGTTACTGTGCAAGTACAGGCACAGCAGAAGCAATAAATGAAAAAAAATACACCAGCTTAGATAGCAAATTGGGTAAAAATGAAAACAACTTGTGAGCTTCTTCAACAAAACATAAGAAGATGAGATTGTCATATCATTACAAGAAATTGACAAATCAAAAGATTTATACTGGTATGTAAATGTCTTATTATTAACAGAACATCATTTTGAGCCAACAGAAATTGAGAAGATGTGCTAAAAAGATACAGGTTAGTTTCATTTATTATTCCCATTTATAATCAGGTCTGCATCATTCACTAGCCTTGGCTGGACAGACTGCATCAAATATGCAAATTCATAAATTACATTACAGTAAATATACCACAAAATAAAATTCAAACATTTTAATATAGAATACATCTCCAGTCCAAATATGTTTTGGTAATTGATGTAATAAGTTTGGAGTAGGTTCAGAAGGTCCATCCAATATCACAAAATTAAGAAATTCCTGTACTGAGTACAGCAAGTGTAGATTTAAGTCTCCTGAAATTTTTTCTTGAATTGCTCCAGAAGTAAGATCTACATTTGCAGGGTTAGTGAACACAATATCCTTAATATTCTTAAGGCAATTGTCAGAAAGCTATCTCTTGTCAACAATCAACAGCTTAACAAGTTTATTGTTTCATTGTTTCGAGTATTGTGGTTGTTTATCTCATGCCTCTTACTGAATGTACCTTGGTTTTCCTTGAGATGGATAAGGCACAATAATTTACAATGATTGCAAACATTCATTACTCCCAATTGTATGAATAAAGGTCTGCTGTACTCTTGCTTATTAATCAATGTGATAATTCTTACTGCCTTATTTTGCAATAATAGTATGTCTTCACAGCCCGAGTTTATATTCACTTGCCGGCCGCGGTGGTCTAGCGGTTCTAGGCGCTCAGTCCGAAACCACGCGACTGCTACGGTCGCAGGTTCGAATCCTGCCTCGGGCATGGATGTGTGTGATGTCCTTAGGTTAGTTAGGTTTAAGTAGTTCTAAGTTCTAGGGGACTGATGACCACAGATGTTTAGTCCCATAGTGCTCAGAGCCATTTGAACCATTTTTTTTATATTCACTTGTTAATGATACGTAATTACTCTTTTCAGTCTTTTCTGATAGTATACTACATGTGACAGTTTCTATGAATGTTTCAATCCCATGAAAGTTTGTGAGCTATTACTATCTCAGCTATTTAGGGTTATATATAATCCAGGCATACTTTTTGCTGAGGCAGCAGACCATGTGCTGGGTTTTTTATTAATTTATTTTCCTCTTATTTTGATGAAACACTCCAAGGACCTTCCAAATAGCATTTGTAATTCCATGACTGCTTGGGAAGGCTTACTTGGTTTGGTATTTATAGTGGTGTCACTGGAACATTGGAGAGTGTTACATCGTGGCTTAGATCATATACAAAAATGAGAAAAAGAAGAGGAGCTATGACAGATCCTTGTGGCACATTATGTCATAGTTTTTCTCCTGAGATGTTGATCCTTGGAATGAAACAATTAGCCATCTGTTTTCTAAGTAGCACTGGGGGTAGCTAGTGTAGCACCTCCATTACCAAAGTACTTTAACTTTTGTAGTAAGCTCTTGTAGAGGATGGAGTCAAATGCTTTGCTAAGATCACACAGTGTGGGTACCACAGACACTCTCACCTCAAATGCCAGATTTACTTTTTTAATAAATTCAATGCAGAAGTAGTTATGGACTTTCTCTTTCGAAAGCCATGTTGTGCAACGCGCAGAGATTGTTTTCTTCAAAATTATCCAAAATCTGATTTTTCATAAGAGATACCATTACTGTTGTTAAAACAAGAATGATTGAGATTAGTCTGTAGCTTGAAACCAAACAATGGTCTCAATTTTTGTAAATTGATAGTGTCTGTGCCAGTTTCAGTAAGTCTGAGAAGCCTCTTGAGTTGTGGCTAAAAGTCGAATTATTTCAATGAGGATTTTCTCGAGGACTGTTCAGGACATCTCATATGTACCTGCACCCTCTCAAGCTTTGTAAGATTTCAATATGTCAATAGGTTTCACTTTCTTCCAGTTTTCCAGTGGGTTTTATGGCAATACTATCCCACACCCACGTCTGTGATTTCACTTGCAATGTTTTCTATACTAATTTAATAAATAAATTGTTACAAATCGACAGGCTGCAAGCATAAAGGAGTAGGTAGGCGCTCTTCTGTGCTCATTCATTAGATTCCAAGTCGCTTTGGAAGCGTTATTGGCTTGTCCTATGAACCTATTAGTGTCCTTTTTCTTTGCTGCTTCTTATCTGTATAGCATGTCAGCCTTTATATCATTACAGTGAAGCATGCGTTAGGTTTCAAAGTCATTCAAGGTTATAACAACGCTTTTAGATTAGTTCTTCCAACAAAGTTTTTCTTTGACAATTTTTTTATTTTCTTAACGATGTGACTTTTCTTAGGTATCAGGGGGAACATGTTGCCAAAGTTAGTTTTCAGTGTCTGCAACAAGCAGTTCAACGTATCACTTGGTGCAATTTCTGTAGCGTCATGTTGCAAGTCAATATTAGACTGTGCAGCTTTGAATCCATCAAGTTCTCCATTTATGATAATGCACGTATATATATATATATATATATATATATATATATATATATATATATATATATATACAGGGCATTTCAAAAATGACTGGTATATTTGTATATTTGAAACGGCAATAAAAACTAAACGAGCAGCGATAGAAGTACACCGTTTGTTGCAATATGCTTGGGACAACAGTACATTTTCAGGCAGACAAACTTTCGAAATTACAGTAGTTACAATTTTCAACAACAGATGGCGCTGCGGTCTGGGAAACTCTATAGTACGATATTTTCCACATATCCACCATGCGTAGCACTAATATGGCGTAGTCTCTGAATGAAATTACCCGAAACCTTTGACAACGTGTCTGGTGGAATGGCTTCACATGCAGATGAGATGTACTGCTTCAGCTGTTCAATTGTTTCTGGATTCTGGCGGTACACCTGGTCTTTCAAGTGTCCCCACAGGAAGTCACAGAGGTTCATGTCTGGCGAATAGGGAGGCCAATCCACGCCGCCTCCTGTATGTTTCGGATAGCCCAAAGCAATCACACGATCATCGAAATATTCATTCAGGAAATTAAAGACTTCGGCCGTGCGATGTGGCCAGGCACCATCTTGCATAAACCACGAGATGTTCGCAGTGTCGTCTAAGGCAGTTTGTACCGCCACAAATTCACGAAGAATGTCCAGATAGCATGATGCAGTAACCGTTTCGGATCTGAAAAATGGGCCAATGATTCCTTTGGAAGAAATGGCGGCCCAGACCAGTACTTTTTGAGGGTGCAGGGATGATGGGACTGCAACATGGGGCTTTTCGGTTCCCCATATGTGCCAGTTCTGTTTATTGACGAAGCCGTCCAGGTAAAAATAAGCTTCGTCAGTAAACCAAATGCTGCCCACATGCATATCGCCGTCATCAATCCTGTGCACTATATCGTTAGCGAATGTCTCTCGTGCAGCAATGGTAGCGGTGCTGAGGGGTTGCCGCGTTTGAATTTTGTATAGATAGAGGTGTAAACTCTGGCGCATGAGACGATGCGTGGGATACGTGGACGTTGGCGTCACTTGGACTGCAGCTGCAACACGGTGAACGGAAACCCGAGGCCGCTGTTGGATCACCTGCTGCACTAGCTGCATGTTGCCCTCTGTGGTTGCCGTACGCGGTCGCCCTACCTTTCCAGCACGTTCATCCGTCACGTTCCCAGTCCGTTGAAATTTTTCAAACAGATCCTTTATTGTATCGCTTTTCGGTCCTTTGGCTACATTAAACCTCCGTTGAAAACTTCGTCTTGTTGCAACAACACTGTGTTCTAGGCGGTGGAATTCCAACACCAGAAAAATCCTCGGTTCTAAGGAATAAACCATGTTGTCTACAGCACACTTGCACGTTGTGACCAGCACACGCTTACAGCAGAAAGACGACGTACAGAATGGCGCACCCACAGACTGCGTTGTCTTCTATGTCTTTCGCATCACACAGCGCCATCTGTTGTTGAAAATTGTAACTACTGTAATTTCGAAAGTTTGTCCGCCTGAAAATGTACTATTGTCCCAAGCATATTGCAACAAACGGTGTATTTCTATCGCTGCTCGTTTAGTTTTTATTGCCGTTTCAAATATACCGGTCATTTTTGAAACACCCTGTATATATATATATATATATATATATATATATATATATATATATATATATATATATAAGATGACTTCGATTATTTCCTTGGTGTGTGAGTAAATATGTCTGACAAATGCTCCTCATAAACTTAAACACAAAAGCCTCATGTAAAATTTAAATCTGCTTCTTGTGTTGATCGTATCTAACACAGTGTTAGGCAGTAAACGCTTTACTTGTACCGCCGTCACTAGTAACAGTTACTTTTCAGAGGTAAAGGTTAGTAACATAGAATAGAGTCGTCTTTTTAGGAGTATTTTGATTTGTTTCTCACATATATGGCTGTTTGACTTGGCGACAATGAGCGCCAATGTATGAAATCAACTCAGAGTTTTGAAATTCAAAATTCTATGTGTGTTAATTACTTACGTTTCTGTTCTCATGTACGAGGTCACAGTCTTCACAGTGTGCTGATATACCTAAGCCGTTTATTTTGTTTACGGTACTGAAGGACTTTACAAAAAATTCTTCCAAATTATATCCCTCACACTTTCAATGATATTGTCAAAACGTCAATACATTGAAGGTCTGAGGGCATCTAAAGTCACTGCTAGAAATATTAACAAGCAGTATTGATAACCACAAACATACCGTCGGTGCTGTCAATACGTACAAAGATGTCCAAAATTGACTATTTCACTATAATAGGCTTTTCACATGTTGACAGCTTCATGAACCAGCCATACGGCTCTTTAAGTTTTTATTCCGTCTGCATGTATATCATACCATAGATTCAAATTTTTCAAGCAATCTTTTAACACAAAACAAATTTTGTAGGAATGTTCAGGGGTAATCGGATTTACCAGGTTGGTAGTCGGATTTACCAGGTTAGTTTGGTCAATAGAGGATTGTAAACCTGTTACCTTGTTCAGTAACACAGCAGCGTAAATAAAAACAAAACAAAAATTTTGTAATGGTGCTGCGCTTGAAAACCTCTATTCAACGAAAGGTTACACAAACTGTATTTAAAAGATGACTAAAATAAACGACGTTTTTGTGAAATACACATAGATGGAAAATCTTGATGGTTCTTAAAACTCGTTTGACGATCTTATATCACAGTTAAAATATAGTCACTGATGAATGTAAATGATGCCATGGTGCAATGGATAACGCTAGATGATACACGAAAAAATTGTCATGATGAAGGTGCATTGATGAGCATATCTGTTGGGCCCTGTAGAGCCACAGATAATGACTAGAAGTCAGCAGGATGGATAGTGGGGAAGGAGAAAATGGAAGGATGGTAGGAAGTGGAGCATTGTGATTAGGGTTGGAAAGAGGGATATATCTCAGGGCGGATTTCACTGTTGGCGAGTGGGAGTTGGTTAAAATTCCCAGGAGAGGATGGATAAGGCATGAAGATGCATGGGATGTGGAATATGGATGCAGTGACACAGCAGGGTACCTGGATTGGTTATCAGTGGGTAGGAAATCGGGTGCTAAGACTGGGTTTTGCCACCAGTGTATCAGATACGAAGGTGCTCAAGGAAGAGAAGAAGCTGTGTGGATGCAAAAGTCGAGGCAAAGTGCATGCCTCTCCAGGATTTCAAGGGACCTATAGAATTCAGGTGAGGCAGAGATCCAGGCAATGTTGACAGGGATTTATAGGTGAGGACAATGGTAGAAGGATGTACACCCCAGGTGCCGCCTGTTGGTAGTTTTAAAAGTTATAGTCTTTTCGAGCTTTGCATTCCATGTTAGTTTTTTGTCAAGATTTGGTCCTAAATACTTTACTGTGTTAGTCAGAGGGATGGGTTGTTTCTAGATGGAGAGATGGAAATTTGGGCGACAGGAACATCGAGTGGTGTTGCCAAAGAACGCGCTTTGTCTTTTCTGTGGATTTACTTGACGTTTCTGCGTATTGCACCACTCAGCTAGGAGATTCAGGTGGTACTGGAGGGAGGCATGGGAGAGTTGAAGTTTTTGGTGGGTGGATAGATAGGTACTGTTGTCAGCATATTGCAGGAGGTATGTTGGGGTTGGCAGTTTGGGAATGTCTGCAGTGTACAAGATATAAAGGAGAGATGAAAGCACAGAGACTTGAGGCATGCCTGAACTGGGGTGAAAGATACGGGGGCGGGAGTGGTTCATTGTGACAGATGCAACATGGTGTTGAAGGAAGGATGCTATAAGGCAGAAATACACTGAAGCGCCAAAGAACCTGGTACAGGCATGCACAATATTCAAATACAGAGATATATAAACGGGCAGAATATGGCACTGTAGTTGGCAATGCCTATATAAGATAACAAGTGTTTGACACAGTTGTTAGATCGGTTACTGCTGCTACAATGGCAGGTTATGAAGATTTAAGTGAGTTTGAATGTGGTGTTATAGTCAGCACACAAGCGATGGGACACAGCATCTCCAAGGTAGCGATGAAGTGAGGATTTTCACATAGCACCATTTCACAAGTGTACCATGAATGTCAAGAATGCAGTAAGACATCAAATCTTCGACATCACTAGAGCCAGAAAAAGATCCTGGATGTACAAGACCAACGACGACTGAAGAGAGTCATTCAATGTGACAGAAGTGCAACCCTTTTGCAGATGCTGCAGATTTCAGTGCTATGTCATCAACAAGTGTCAGCGTCCAAACTATTCAACAAAACATCATCAATATGGGCTTCAGAGCCGAAGGCCAACTCGTGTACCCTTAATGACTGCATGACACAAAGCTTTATGCCTCATCTGGGCCTGTCAACACCGACATTGGACTGTTGATGACTGGAAACCCGGTACCTTGTCAGACGAGTCTCTTTTCAAATTATACCGAGTGGATGGACGTGTAGAGGTATGGGAACAACCTCATGAATCCATGGACTCTGTATGTCAGCAGGGAACTGTTAAGGCTTGTGGAGACTCTGTCATGGTGTGGGGCATATGCAGTAGGAGTGATATGGGAGCCCTGACACATACGTAAGCATCCTGTCTCATCACCTGCATCCATTCATGTCCAGTGTGTATTCCGACAGACTTGGGCAATTCCAGCAGGACAATGCGACACCCCTCACGTCCAGAATCGCTGCAGAGCGGCTCTGGGTACACTCTGAGTTTAAACGCTTCCACTGGCCACCAAACTCCTCAGACGTGAGCACTATTGAGCATACTTGGAATGTCTTGCAATGTGCTGTTCAGAAGAGATCTCCACCCTCTCGTACTCTTACGGATTTACGGACAGCCCTGTAGGTTTCATTGTGTCAATTCCGTCCAGCACTACTTCAGGCATTAGTCGAGTCCATGCCATGTCGTGTTGTGGCACTTCTGCATGCACACAGGGGCCCTACACGCTATTAGGCAGATGTACCAGTTTTTTTGGCTATTCAGTGTATGTACCTGGGAGTGCATAGAATTGTAGCTTGAAGAGCAGACGAGAAAGCCATACTTGGTTGAAGGCTTTTTGAATATTAAGATATACGAATCTGTTGGACTCCCATTTAATCAGTTGATAGGAGATTAGGTGGGTAAGGTAAAGAAGTTGGTCACCGATGGAATAGTTGGGACGAAAGGCACAATCAGTATACGGAATGGGCAGGTGGGTTGCAAGGCGCTGATGAATTCGTTGGGTGCTAATGATTTCAAAGATCTTGCTGAAAACTGGTGTCAGGCTGATAGGTCGATATGATGAGCTCTGCGAAGGTGGTTTATCATGTTTTCAGGAAGGGGAGTATGTTAGACGTTTTCCACTGCTCCAGGTAATAACCTGTGTAGAGGATGGCATTGTAAAGGATTGCAAGGGTTTAGTGACAGGCTCTGGGACTTTCTTTGAGGTAGCAGTAGGTAACTGTGTGATGACAAGACACAGTGTTTCGCAGTTTAGCAAGCGTTTGTGTAACGTCATCAGCTGTTATTGCGTGTTTAGCCCTGTTCATGGAGTGCTTTGTAAATACTGGAAGTTTCGTGCAGTAGGTGAGACATATGTGGTGGTACATTCATATACATAGGGGTCCATAGTATGATCTAAGTTGGAATCAAGCCCGATAGTGAATGTGTCTTCATGATAGGATGTGAAGTGATTGGCTGCAGTGAGGTGTCAGGAAGTGGTCTGTTGTTATGCAGGATGAGATAAGTGGGATTAGGGTTGTTTCTGGAGAGGATGCTGTCCAATACTTTGTAGACTTTCTAGGTGTTTCATTTAGTTTGATTCATGTCATGTACCAGTCCTGATGTCGTTTGGCTTGTAATTAATTGCAAACATGTCGCTGGACCTGTTTGATTCCTGTGAGCATGCCTCAATCACAAGTAAGAAGGAATCCTCTGTATGTACGACGAGATACTTGGAACAGGACCAGGGCACATGGGGGGAGAGTTGTTGTTGTTGTGGTCTTCAGTCCAGAGGCTGGTTTGATGCAGCTCTCCATGCTACTCTATCCTGTGCAAGCTTCTTCATCTCTGAGTAACTACTGCATCCTACATCATTCTGAATGTGCTTGTGTATTCATCCCTTGGTCTCCCTCTATGATTTTTACCCTCCACGCTTCTCTCCAATACTAAATTTGTGATCCCTTGATGCCTCAGAAGGTGTAATACCAACCAATTCCTTCTTCTAGTAAAGTTGGGCCACAAATTTCTTTTCTCCCCACTTCTATTCAGTAACTCCTCGTTAGTTACTTGATCTACCCATCTAATCTTCAGCATTCTTCTGTAGCATCACATTTCGAAAGCTTCTATCGTCTTCTAGTCTATACTATTGATCGTCCATGTTTCACTTCCATACGAGGCTATACTCCATAGAAATACTTTCAGGAAAGACTTCCTGACACATAAATCTATACTCGATGTTAACAGGTTTCTCCTCTTCAGAAACTCTTTCCTTGCCATTCTCAGTCTACACAGAACGGTCATAGTAGAGAGTCTGGACCGAGACATGGTGGTAAATTCTATCTGAGATGGTGTGTTGTAAGAAGTCAGCCTCACATTGGATTTTGTCAGTATTCTGAAGGTTAGAACCATGGCTTTCGATTATGGAATGAATCAGGGCACAGTATGGATTTCAGTCTGCACGGGAAGAATCGTAGATATGTCAGGGTGGATGATTAGGGGTGGTGAGTGTTGTGTTTGGTACATTGTGTGAGATCTGGAGAAGGACAGGTAGATGACGGCTCCCGTTCAGATCAAAGACTTCTACTGTAGTGCATCTCATGAGATTTATGGGAGATAGTAATGGCGCTATGGGAGGCATCTGTGTTAAGAGGGGTATGGACAGGGCTGTAGATATTGTGATCATTGAGGATGTGAATAATAAATAGACGGTACCGCCGTTTTTCATTGGGTGTGCAGGAGTGAATGTTAAGATTGGCTGTGATTATGCACGTGGTAAAGGTTCAGTCTACATTGGTAAGGAAATCGTAAGGGAGGAGATGGTCAGGGCAGATGTAGATAATGGCAGCGGTTAATTTGAGTTTTGGGAGAAACTGGTACTTCTAAAAGAGCGCGAGATTCTCGTACCAACCTCAAAAAATTCTCATATTTTAGTAAAAATTATCGTACATTTTGAAAAACATTGTATTCATGGAATGTTATAGATTATATGTACTGCCTTAAAAAAAACCTAATTCGCAAGAGAGCTAAAACCAAAATATCGATAAGATTTTGTACCTGTGATTCACATTCGAAGTTTGTTCCTTCTTCTTCTTCATCTTCTTCTTCTCCTTCCTTTTTTGTTTTATACAGAGTAGCTGAAGTCATTTTCTGGTACGTGTCATGTGTTGGCTGAAGAGTTATACATATGCCATTGTTTTCTGGACTCTCTTTAGTACTTTCTGAGGTAAGATATGCTTCATGCAGCGTATTGGTTTGCAGTTGGTTTTCATGATGTTTGCTTGAAATTTAAGAGTAAATGTTACTAATCTAAAAAGCATGAACACATGTTATTGACCAGTTTATGAGCTTTAATGCTTCACATATCTTAGAAAAAACTTTTTTGTGATCAGTATTTGCATGAGTATATGATGTAAACTCAGAACTGAGAGGACGAAATAGCTCAATTCCTTGAATTCCTCAGATTCATTACTTGATATATTGCACATTTTATCCAGTGATTGCTACTTTTGTAGTGAGTTTGGGAGACAAGTCAAAACCAGCCATTTTTATTTTGTGTTAAATCAACAGCTGTGGGAGGAATAGTTTCATCAAGGGCATAAGAGAAGGTACTGAATCTCTGAAACTTCGTGACAGAGCATATTTACATTTCAGAAACATTAGTCTGGACAATAGAGTGAGTATATCTACTGTTCATGCTCTCAACATCAAACTGGGTTAGTCACAAGAAATTTTGTGCACAGTGTATCCGCGAGTGATCCTATGAGCTGCGGAGTGGCCATCTACGTCCGCCACAGGATTTCTGTGACCGACGTCGCCTTCCTTCCATCAGATCGGGGCATGGCACTCACTCCCATGGGGAATCGCATCATTAATGTCTACGCTCCCTCAGGCACCGACCGATGGCATGAAAGAGCCCAGTTTTATTCCGAGGAAATCGCTCCCCTGTTTTTAGGGCGTTATGACCACTGCCTATTAGGAGGTGATTTCAACTGCTTTCTGCGTCCCAAAGATCAGATTCCCCACTATACTACACGCCAGGAACTACGTATAGTGGTGCGAGACCTCCTGCTTCACGATACCTGGGAAGATCAACACGGTGACCGTTCTGGCCATACCTTTCTTACCAGTCATTCCGCAAGCCGACTAGACAGAATATATGCCGCACAAACTCTTAGATCAGCGGTATGGGGCGCCGAACGCTGGCCACTGGCCTTTTCCGACAATTGCACTTACATCTGTACAGCCCTCCTTCCGCCGCAATCAGTATGGCACAGCCGTGCGCCATGGAAACTCAATACTTCTCACCTGCATGACCTGGCATATCGCCAACAAGTCACTGAATCGTGGACAGTCTGCGAACGACGCCTTCCCCGCTACCGCTCGGCATTGACGTGGTGGTTGGACTGCGTCAGGCCGGCCAGAATGGCCGAGCGGTTCTAGGCGCTTCAGTCTGGAACCGCGCGACCGCTACGGTCGCAGGTTCGAATCCTGCCTCGGGCATGGATGTGTGTGATGTCCTTAGGTTAGTTAGGTTTAAGTGGTTCTAAGTTCTAGGGTACTGATGACCTCAGAAGTTAAGTCCAATAGTGCTCAGAGCCATTTGAACTATTTGACTGCATCAAACTGGCGACCTGGACACTGATGAGATACGGGAAGAAGATGGCCGACTGGAATCGTAACACTGTTGACTTCTATTATGCGATTCTCCGAGATCTGGACGCTCAACCGCCAACCCCAGACAACCAGTTGGAATGGCAAAGAACTAAGGCAAAGATAATTTCGCTGGCACGCCGAAAATTGTAAGGGGTGGTGATACGGACGAGACACCACGATCACGAGGGTTTAGAAATTCCATCCATGCATCATATAGTGTCCGACGAACGACGGCATCGTCGACAGATCATCAGATCTCTGACCATGCCTCATGGCACGCAGGTGACCAATCAGAATGACATCGTCCACGCATTCGTCGAGCACTACCGTCGTACTTATAGGCAAGAAGATGCTGAAACTGCAGCAGACGGCTCCATTTTGCATTACATCACGCGCACCCTCCCCCGTACGGGGGCGGATGGCTTGACAGTGGCGGTCACGCGAGACGAAGCATTGACGGCTTACCGATTGAGTTTTACCATACCTTCAGGGACCTCATGGCACCGCGGTGGATGTCTATGTATCAAGAACTGATGACATCTGACCAAAAAATCCCATCCGCCTTTGCTGAGGGCATCATCATACCAGTCCACAAACCAGCCCATTGTTCGATGGTCACGAGTTACAGACCGCTCACCCTACTCGATGCCGATTACAAGATTTTCGTGCGCTTACTGGCAATGCGGCTCTGAACAGTACTCCCTCATATCATCTCGCCAGGGCAAACGACGCCTGGGAGACAGGTTAACCTACAGACTGCCACAGGGGAATGTCGCGACTTAATTGCGATGGCGGCCGCCTGCAGACTCCGTGCAGTGGTAGTCGCTATAGACTTCGACAGTGCCTTCGATAAAGTGCGCCATCGTTTCCTGTTTGCGGTGGCGGCCCGAATGGGCATGCCCCCACCGTTTCTCGACGTCATCCGGCGTCTTTACAACAGTGCCTGTTCACGTGTCTAAGTCAATGGACGTTTAGCAAGGCCGATGCCTATCTGCCGTTCCATACGGCAAGGGTGCCCCCTCTCTACCCTCCTGTATGCCATTGCCCTTGAGCCCCTCATTGGGGGCTTGACAACCAAGCTCTCGGGCCTCACCCTACGCCAACACACTTTTCGCTGTCGGGCATATGCTGATAACCTCCTCCTCCTCATTCGCTCTATCTCCGAGATTCGAGCAGTCCTCGAATTGATTACCTGTTATAGGGCTGCCGCTGGCAGTGCCATAAATGTCGCCAAATCTTCTGCAATGCACATTGGACGAGGCCTCCAGGAGGGTGGAGTGGCACCCCTGCCGCTTGTGCAGACTTTCTGGTACCTGGGCACTACCTTTGCCCCCACGGTCACACGCACAGCGGCAACGAATTTCCGTCGCCTGTTACACGTCATCACCAACGACGTCCGCCAGAACCTCTTGCGCCGCCAGGGCACACTTCAGTGGGTTGAGTTTCTTAATCTTTATGTGGCATTAAAATTGGTCCACATCGCGCAAGTTCTCCCTCTGCCAACTGCAATTGGGCGCAATCTTCAGGCGGCTTTTGGCTATTATCTCGTGGTTGGTTCCATGTTTACAATCCGTTATGGGACACTTACCCTTCCCCCACGCGATGGTGACGTCGGGCTCGTCAATGTCCATACGCGAGCTGCAGCCTTGTATATGAGCACAATGAGAAAACAGTGGACCGGCCGGGGCACATCTCTAACACGCAGCTTGCTTGAGGTCCTCCTGCCTGCTTCCACCTCACCACTGGTGTTTGTCGGCCATATCGTGCCTCATTTGTGTCATATTTCGACCTATTTCGTCGACTACAGTTACATACATACCAGTCTCCCAGACACGCGCCCACCCAGGACTAAGGATTTTTACAGCCTGCTGCTGCGCTGTGTATCCCAGAATGTGATGGAGACCAAACATCCCTCCATCCAGTAGCCCATAGTGTGGACTACCGTCCACCAGCCCTTCCTCCCTACAAAAGTCCGGGGACTGTGGTATCACACAGTCAACAGGAAATTTGTCATGAAGCAGCGACTGCACAATATTGGCTTTTCAGATTCCCCTCTTTGTCTCCTTTGCCAGCAACTGGACACTGATGAACACCGTCTGACATGCACCTCTTCGCAAAATGTATGGCGCTTCGTGCAGCAAATCATTGCCTGCTATCTCCGGGTGCCACCAGACACAATCGAACCTCAAACGTTTCTATACCCGGAGGACAAACATTTTCCCACCGCCAAATGTCATGCTATTACGTGGGTCAAAGGGTGGGCAGTCGCTTATCTCTTTCATGAGTGACCTAAATCCCACCTCGACTTCTGGATCTATTTACGAACAGCCCATGCAGCTCTCGAAAACACGCCACGTTACCGAACATTATTTGCTAACTATCTTCGAGGGGTCTTTGTTAGACCTCCACTGAATTGTGGGGTGCCTGGCTCATAGGGCACCTACCCTTCCACCCTCAGCCGTGTCTGAGTTTAAGCCGCCTACAATCGGTTCTACTTCTGACCTCCGCGGATGGGAGAGCGCGTCGCAGATTGTGCAGATTTTATTTCTTTTTGCTTTTCCTTTTCCTTTTCTTTTTCTTTACCCAGAATTTATATATTTTTTTTCTCTGTCGCCGATGTGTTCCACATCAATTCATGATAATAGTGAATATTACAAAAACACAATGCAAATAAATAAATAACAACAACGCCTTCCACTTCTATTGATTACTGTGTCTCCCACTTCCCTAAGCACCACAGGCTCGGTGGTGGTGAGGGGGACACTGTGACCAGGCCTCGGGTTTCGACCCCTGCCCAACTTGCCCCCCAAGCCCCCACCGGTCCACTATCTCAAAAAAAGTAAATAAAAAAACAAAACAATTCAGCTATTCATTTTCACTCTCATTCCAATAAGGCAGAGACAGTCACTAAAAGAAATTCCCAATATGGACCTTGTACAAAATTTTTGTTTTTTTCCTGAGATAAAAAAAGGTGGCAGCATGAGTTGTGCTTGGGTAGCTCAGTTAGTAGAGCACTTGCCCACGAAAGGCAAAGGTCCCAAGTTCGAGTCTCGGACTGGCACACAGTTTTAATCTGCCAGGAAATTTCATATCAGCGCACACTCTGCTGCAGATTGAAAATTTCATTCTGGAAACACCCCCCAGGCTGTGGCTAATCCAAGTCTCCGCAATATCCTTTCTTCCAGTTCTGCAAGGTCTGCAGGAAAGTTTCTGTCAAGTAAGGAAGGTAGCAGAAGAGGTACTGATGGAATTAAAGTTGTGAGGAAGAGTCCTGCGTCGTGGTTGGGTAGCTCAGATGATGGAACACTTGTCTGTGAAAGGCAAAGGTCCCGAGTTTGAGTCTCGGTCCCTCACATCAGTTTAATCTGCCAGGAATTTTTACATCAGTGCATACTCTGCTGTAGATGAAAATTTCATTCTGGATCAGTGAAATTGTCTGTCATTATGATACGTTTGGGATGATGTAGTTTTTTTGTCATCGCTTCTGTGTGACGCATCAGTCACACTAGAATATATGCCCTGTGCTTTGTGCTGTGTGAGTTATGGCCTGTGCAGTATCCAAGTCTGGAAATACTTCTTTCAACAGATCAGATAACCGGTCAACTGCTAAAAATGTCACATTATGTTCTACTAATAATGCTGATAGTGAATTTCAGTATCAGCAACCTTCCTCTTGACTGGTTGCGCATTTTAAACCGGTTGAGAAGCTGAAGGTTGTGGTACAGTAACAGACCGCGCCATGTTAAGATGCTTCTTACTTTCTGAATGGTTTTTAAAGTTTTGGACTTCACAAACCAAAGTTGTGTCACAGCATCTGCATTGCGTCCTGTACAGATCACTATTTCGCACCAGTCAATTACGGAACTCATATTTTTCCATATTTCTCGAAATTTTTGCGATCTATGCACAGGACGTTCGGTTTTAGAGAGTCGGGATCAGTGTATTTAGGACCGATCGACTTAATAATATTGATTAATCCAGCGCCAAAGAAGTAACCTTGAGAGGAAAGTCTTTATTCAATGAAAGCAGGAAGCTAATTGAATTGTAATTTGGAGCGACAGTACAGAGCATAAAACATCAAAACACATGGAACGTAAAAACACTGGAATAAACATCGCGCGTGGAGAAAGCACAAGCACACGCGAAAAAGTAAAAATGAGCCTCCTGGTGGCTGGGCCCAGAATTCTTTGACAGCCGCGATTCACTTATTACACATGAAACATAGCCCCTCTGGCACCCAGCATGGAATCATTTCGACAATCACAAGTCAGCTGTTGCACCACGTGACACTGCACATACACATACTAGGCCAACATTTCACTTCTCTGCACGCTATATGACGCTATATCTGCGCCCCTGGATGTGGGGTATCGGTATTGAGGAAGTGGGAAGGGAAGTTGACGCAGCATCTGGAGTCGATCATCCACGCCAGTGGATGTTCTGCGGGCGGCTGCAGTGGTGATGGTGGTTGCGGCTGTATGTCTTGTTCAGGAAGGTTCTGATGTCTCCATTGGGTAGTGGGCGATGAGGCCTCTTGAAAAATGTATGCAGGCTTGAGTCTGTTCAGAGAAATGGTCATTGACTTGCCAATACATCCATCGTGTTACATCCATCGTGTGCATACTTCTCCATAACAAGCGATAGGGGTCATTGTATGGAAGATGTATGGGTGGTTTTGTGCTCTTGGTGTGTAGCATGGCATGCCAGAGAGTCGATGTCGGGTTTAAAAGTTGTTCGTAGGCCTAATACAGGGTGGGGCAAATAAAGGTGGTCCGGAGAACAGAATTCCAGGGTACAAAGAAACACAGCAAAGAAAATATAGAACTAACCTGACTATAGCAGAGGTTGAAAGTGGCCACTAGTCAGTTCTTGGCATTTTTAGGCCCTGCTGAGCAAGTTGCCAAGGGCGGATGGAAGCTGAACTGCTTTTATTGCTGCAGTCTCATGTGAAATGTCTGGTTGCAGTCCTCGAAGACTATGAGGATTGATGCGATACGCCTTAGACTTGATGACTCCCCACACCAAGTAATTGCACGCTGACAGATCAGGTGACCCTACTGGCTATTTAGGGCTGCGACCAGACTGACCTCTGCTGACAACTCTGTCAGCCGTGAAGGTTGTGTAAATGTGCTCCAGGATTCGGCTGGCTGTATGAGCAGCTGCTCCACCCTGTTGGAAGTAGCTATAAGTCTTTTCCTCTTCCATTAATGCTACCACAAATGGTATCCAGTCATCTGGGTCACTTTTATTTGTCTCACCCTGTAGAAGCATTGGAAAAACCGAAGTCCACGTGTTTTCATGGCACATTAGCGCCGTCTTCAAGGAGCAATTTACCACGCAATTGCTAGCGGGATGGTAACTGGTGGCTTGTGGTGGGCACACCCGCTAAACTTGGCAAGTCGCGAGGACAGGTCCGACTCAAACGGCCGTCCATTGTTGGTCGTACTAAGCTGCAGGCACACAAACCTCACTAGCCACGCTGACGCAAAGGTAGAAGCTAACGTTTTGGTGGTAGTATTATCAACTGACACTGCCTCTGGCCAACGCGTAGATCGATCGATCATTGTGAAAAGGTAGCGTACGTAGACTGTTCGATGAAGAAAGCAATCCCAAACATCTAGATGGACATTGGCGTAACATACAGTTGCATCTGGAAAGTCGTCGATCGGAGCATGTACAGTACATAGCCAGATACTTTACACCTTTGACGCTGCAAACATGTCCTTGACCATTCTTGACAGTCCTTTTCCATACCTGGCCACGCTAAACGATGAGAGAACAGTCGAAAATTAGGACGTACTCCTGGATGGAAGAGTTATGGATGGTGTTAAAAGCATGTCTTCTGAACGCTAGTGAGAGAAAAAGGCGAGCTCGTCTACGAGAAACGTCGCAGTAGAGCTTGACATCTTTACCAGACCGTCGGTGCGCTGCAATTGTAATGATGATACGGAATTGTCGACGAACCTTCAGAGTTCCTCGTCCGTTCGTTGTGCTTGGGCCAGTGCGGAAAAGTCGATAGGACTTGTCGTGCTGCTGACGCGTGCAACACAATCTGCCACAACGTTATCGATTCGTGATATGTGCTTAATCCCAGTAGTGAACTGGGCTACCAACTCTAGATGATTGAATTGGCTAGGGGAGCAGCTGCCACAGTACCGTTTCAAAGTGAAAGTCGACGGTTTGTGGCCTGTGAATACCATAAGAAATCGCGCTTCGACTTGAGGGAGGAAGAACACTGCTTCATATACTGCCAGGAGCTCGTGATCGCAGGCGCTCCACTTTCTCTGAGATGGTAACATTTTCCAAGAAAAGTATGCTAATAAACCGTCTCACTGCTGTAGCGCCGCGCCAATAGCCGTGTGGTTTGCATCCACCGCTAATGTAAAAGGTGCATCGAACTTAGGATGAGCTAGCCGCGCTGCATGTGCCATGCTCTGTTTTACGGTCTCAAATGCAGAACACATAGCCTCAGTCCACTGCACTGGAGAGTTGCCTGTCGTTTTAGGACAAGTCAGCGCCACAGCCAATGGGTCCTACAATTATGCTGCATGAGGCAGGTAGCGACAAAAAAAATTAGCATACCAAGAAATCAACGCAATTCCTTGATTCTTATTGGCCTAGATAACTGAAAAATTGCAACCTTCTCTGTCAGAGGTAGGAAGCCAGCAGCAGAGATTCTACGTCCCAAGAAGTCCACTTCAGATAGTCCAGAAACACGCTTGGCGTCGATCAACATGACTCCATGGTGATCCAAAAGCTTGAACACCTGGTGTAGATGTTGTCTGTGTTGTTTGTGTGTATCCAAGAACACGTGCATTTCATCCAGGTACGCAAAAAGAATGAGAAGCCTTGAAGAACAGAATCAATTAATCTTTCTGCAGTGCTTCTCGTAATCTGAACGTCATATACATACTCTCAAACAGACCGAGCGGTGTTACAACGGTGGTCTTCGGAATGTCTTCTTTACCCAAATGTATCCGAGTATAGGCTTCTACACAGTCTAAGATGCTGAATATTGTCACACCATGTAACACAAAGCTACATTTGTAATGGCATAGTATATCGCTCCGGCACTGTTCTCGCGCGTGATAATCTCTCCACAGGTGTCAAGCCCCACCTTTGCTCTGCATCAGATGTAAGGCAGAGGACGACAGACTGTTTGATGGTCTAATGATGCCCTCTCGCAACTTAACTTGGTGTCGAATTCAGCTTTTGCGACTGCAAATGGTCAGGAGCTAAATGTCTAGTTCAGCAAGGCACTGATGACCCATCTGTCATCTGCATGTGATGCACTGTACTGTCCAGAATCAGTTCAGATGCAGTGGGTGACCTGATAAGATTCAGAAACTACTTTATCAGCAAAGAGTTTTCAACCTCAGGTGTCTGACTCAGCTTTGCACTGTGGATGGTTCCACTGCAATGAAACCTGGTGACAGTTAAACCAGTAACACTGTCCACCAATCAGGCGTTTGCCATGTCTTCCAAGAAATTGTAATGTGCCACGAGATGTGCATCAATGATCACTTCTGTGACGTCTGCAACAGTGAAATTCCACATGAATGGACGACGTGGACCTACGTTCAGTTCTGTACTTCGCAGTATTCGAATTATTGACAGCTGTTATATGGAAGGCAGTTGCCCTACGACGGTCCAACGAAGACTGTGGTGGGATACTGAGGTCCGAGCCCATTTATATTAGACATTTCAGGTCAGAAGCTCTATCTTTGATGAACATGCGACTGGAAGGTGCCAGGCAGTCGGTTGCACCTACGATCAACCGTGCCCGGCATTTAGGTGGAAGCACGGTGACGTACATTTTCGCGAATTCTCTCCATATCTGTGGTGGTAGATGGTACCAACACACAGGCTGCTCATCTTGCAAAGACGTACCGTTGCTCGAAGACCAACTCCTTGCAGATCTTTGGTAACGCCCTCTGTTATTTCCAGCGCCACTTTGTGACGACAATGCACTGACTTGCGCGCATAACATGTCTACATTTGTTGCGAGCGAGTCGTAATGGACGCGTGCAACTGCAGCTGAGGCTGTTGTACTGTTACTTTGTGCCACAACCGCGCTAATCTGGGCATATGTGATAGTTTTCTTTATGTTGTCTACCAAGTCTGCCACGGCATCCAATACCACGTTAGTTTGTGATGCCATTATTGACTTAATTTGTAACGGTAACCTACTGCTCCACAGTGTGCGCAGTAAGTTGTCTGGAGTGTCCACTTTACTGCGCAGATACCTCAGCTAATGTGATGGCTTACGATCACCGATATCTTCTTGCATAGAAACTTGGCGAATTCTATCTTTCTGCGAAGCAGCTACTCTCTCTCCATATTAGTTCTGCCTTGAGTTTCTCGTTCGAATCTGCCACCGGGGATGCAGTGGTAACGTCCTGCAGCTCAGGTTCGAAATGGTGTTTCAGCTGGCTTACAACGAGTGTGAACTTCGTGGCACCAGCCATAATTCCAGCACAACTAAAACTTGCTTCCACCTGTGTGAACCAAAGGACAGGGTTATGAGGTCAAAATGGTCACAAACAGACCGCTAGTCTCGATATGATGCATCCTTCAGACATCTTCTGAGCTCAATAGAAAAACAGTTCCTTCAGCTTGAGGACCACATCGGGGTCACCACTTGTCAGCATCAGTGCAATTGGAAGCGATCGACTTAATGATACTGATTAATCCAACACCAAAGGATTAAGCTTAATAGGAACTCTTTCTTCAGCAGGAAGCTAACTGAATGGTAACCCAGAGCAACAATAAAGAATATAAAACATTAAAAAACATGCAACATAAAAACACAGGAAAAAACAGTGCTCATTGAAAAAGCACAAGCTCACAGGAAAGAATTAAAAACCAACGCCCTTGGTGGCCAGGCCCAGAACTCTTTGATAGCCATGATTTATTAATTACGTGCGAAACACAGCGCCTTTGGCGGCTGGCGTCGAACTACCTTGACAGACACTATTTAGCTGTGACACCAGGCGACTATGCATGTATACGTAGGCCAACACTTCACTTCACTGCACTAGCGTGAAACAGCTGTCGTGTCCGACACTATATGAGTGCAGTCCTAAAGCATCGACTGCACACCGACTAGCATAGCACTGCAAAACGACATCACAAGGCGCTAACCCTCGCACCAGTGAAAAGAGCAGGCAGCGACACACTTCCAGGAAGACAGAGTTCAGCACCCCCTGTCAATGATGAATTAACCACCCTCCTACCATTGATCGGTCCCAGTTCAGTCGCAAACTTCGAGAGCATCAGTACTGAGTAATAGGAAAACGATACTTGGCCTGAGTTCTGCGAGTAGTAATAGAAGTACACTCCTGGAAATTGAAATAAGAACACCGTGAATTCATTGTCCCAGGAAGGGGAAACTTTATTGACACATTCCTGGGGTCAGATACATCACATGATCACACTGACAGAACCACAGGCACATAGACACAGGCAACAGAGCATGCACAATGTCGGCACTAGTACAGTGTATATCCACCTTTCGCAGCAATGCAGGCTGCTATTCTCCCATGGAGACGATCGTAGAGATGCTGGATGTAGTCCTGTGGAACGGCTTGCCATGCCATTTCCACCTGGCGCCTCAGTTGGACCAGCGTTCGTGCTGGACGTGCAGACCGCGTGAGACGACGCTTCATCCAGTCCCAAACATGCTCAATGGGGGACAGATCCGGAGATCTTGCTGGCCAGGGTAGTTGACTTACACCTTCTAGAGCACGTTGGGTGGCACGGGATACATGCGGACGTGCATTGTCCTGTTGGAACAGCAAGTTCCCTTGCTGGGTTAGGAATGGTAGAACGATGGGTTCGATGACGGTTTGGATGTACCGTGCACTATTCAGTGTCCCCTCGACGATCACCAGTGGTGTACGGCCAGTGTAGGAGATCGCTCCCCACACCATGATGCCGGGTGTTGGCCCTGTGTGCCTCGGTCGTATGCAGTCCTGATTGTGGCGCTCACCTGCACGGCGCCAAACACGCATACGACCATCATTGGCACCAAGGCAGAAGCGACTCTCATCGCTGAAGACGACACGTCTCCATTCGTCCCTCCATTCACGCCTGTCGCGACACCACTGGAGGCGGGCTGCACGATGTTGGGGCGTGAGCGGAAGACGGCCTAACGGTGTGCGGGACCGTAGCCCAGCTTCATGGAGACGGTTGCGAATGGTCCTCGCCGATACCCCAGGAGCAACAGTGTCCCTAATTTGCTGGGAAGTGGCGGTGTGGTCCCCTACGGCACTGCGTAGGATCCTACGGTCTTGGCGTGCAGCCGTGCGTCGCTGCGGTCCAGTCCCAGGTCGACGGGCACGTGCACCTTCCACCGACCACAGGCGACAACATCGATGTACTGTGGAGACCTCACGCCCCACGTGTTGAGCAATTCGGCGGTACGTCCACCCGGCCTCCCGCATGCCCACTATACGCCCTCGCTCAAAGTCCGTCAACTGCACATACGGTTCACGTCCACGCTGTCGCGGCATGCTACCAGTGTTAAAGGCTGCGATGGAGCTCCGTATGCCACGGCAAACTGGCTGACACTGACGGCGGCGGTGCACAAATGCTGCGCAGCTAGCGCCATTCGACGGCCAACACCGCGGTTCCTGGTGTGTCCGCTGTGCCGTGCGTGTGATCATTGCTTGTACAGCCCTCTCGCAGTGTCCGGAGCAAGTATGGTGGGTCTGACACACCGGTGTCAATGTGTTCTTTTTTCCATTTCCAGGAGTGTAAATATGATTGCATGTACGAGCCACAGGAAACACATCAAGCCATCTCACAACGAGAAGTTAAGTTATCTTTCTTTCCTTTTTAGAAAAAAATTAATTTGAAAGTGTTATCTACAGATCTCTTTTTATTCCTGGCAGCGGCCATCGCCACCTCGCTTCTCCCTTGTTTGTGTCAGTGTTGACTTCCACAGTAGCCAACACAACAATAAGAGATTCTGCCTCTCTTTAGACATTTTTCTTTTCAGTGCTTGCGAACGTGAGATGCTTAAGATTTCTTAAAATTCACTATCACTTCCCACTTTTGTATGTACTCACATCAACATGCTGTGACATGAAGCAGTTATAGAAATCGGACAGTAAATGAATGCAGCTGAACATACTGTCACTGCAAAACACTTGTTGTTAAGAGTATCATTTGTGAAGTCGAAACCATGCTGTCTGATTCAGTTTCATTCTTAAGTTATCATGACTATGATGATTGTTTGTATTTAACAATTGCACCAGAGATTCCACTGTATTGTAGGGTTAATCACAGTTAATTGTTCCCCAATGGTATAAGAATAGCCTCTGAAACGACATTTGCATGCTGTGAGATCCAGGTGGTCTCTCTACTTCTGAAACTTAATAATCTGATTGAGTGCAAAATGTTGTGCAAAAAAAGTAATTCATTATTGTTAGCTTTATTAATTTTTTTCCCAGAGTCAGGCTCTGAAGCCGCATTCTCGACTATAATTGCTGAACCAGGGTCGGCGACTTGGCACTCAGCCTCTCTCTGGCTGAAATCGTTGGTTGACAGTGACCACATTGATCTTGATAATGAATTCATAACAACTTATTCACATTTCAGTAAATATACCAGGATAATTAATTATTCCACAAAAAAGAAGAAAAATTACTTCAGTTACTAGGTACCTGAATACATCATTCTGGGGCACTTATAATTACTTCACAAGTTTGAGTAACATGTTTGCTAATTGTGTTTGCTGATATTACAGCACTAAACTTAAAGACTTTGAATGACATGCCTGTCACCAGCAATCTCAAAGTTACACCTAATCTCTCATCGTCTGTGATTGACTGCCTCATCGATGTATTTTGCTTCCATGTTTCATGTCGCATCAACATTAAAAATTTATTGTAAGATTCAGGACTCATCTGAAAGCAATTTATGAAATCTTTTGGGTCTGTCGCTATGATATTAGTTGGTAGATTAACACCAGACAAGTTACCCCTTTTTTATAGCCACATCCTCTTTTTTGTTATTATCATTGTTTACCAGTATAGCAATATAATTGCAGCATATGGTTTGTTTTGGATGTTAGAGATCTTAAACTTGTAAAATCGAACTACCAAGAGACAATATTGTCAATGGTGTGAGATTCACTTCTACATATATGGTGTTTCAAAAAACGACTGTACAACTTTAAAAATTCATATAAATTTACTGGAAGAAAATATACAGCTGGGTGTAGTGTTGTTTTGTAGGTGAACACATCTAGTTTTTTTTTTACCTTAAACTAAAGATGTATGTGGCTTCCATTGGTTATCCTGCACACATCCCATCGGAAGTCAATTTCTTCCCAAACTCGCTATAGTATCGCAGGTGTAACTTGCTCAGTGGTAGTGTAAATTCTTGCCCTTTAGTTCAGGTAGAGAAGCCAGCACAGGAGGAACAAACACAATATCGTTGATGAATCCCCATTAAAAAAAGAAAATCGAGTGATGTCAGGTCTGGGGAACGTGAGGGCCATGCAATTGGCGCATCATAGTCAATCCATTGATCTGGAAAGCAGTCACTGAGAAAATCTCAGACGTCAGCCAGGTGGTGTACCATCTTGGATGAAGTAAACATTTCGTTCTTGGTCATCCTCATCGATCTGTGGTATCAAAAATTCTTGTAACATATCCAGGTACACTATCCTGTTGATGGTTCTCTCACGAAAAAAAATGGGGCCATACACTTCGTTCTTGCTCAACGCACAGAAAAGTTCAGTTTAGGGCTATCACGAACATGTTGCAATTTTTATGTGGATTTTTCACTGCCTCAAATCCTACAGTTACGTGTGTTAACCTTGTCACTTAAGTGAAAAGTAGACTTGTCAGAAAAGATGATTTTGTCCAAGAAATTTACATCCTCATGTAATCAATTTAACACATCCGCACAAAAGTTCTTGCAAGCAATTTTATCAGCGTCTTTTATGGCTTGTACGATCTTCAATCTGTACGGTTTCAAATACAAATGGTTTCTCAACACACACCAGACAGTCGTATGTGGGATTTGCGTATCGCGAGATGCACGCCGGGTCGATTTCGTAGAGCTGTTGACAAACGTTGTCTCACTCGCTCGTGAGTACTAGGACTACCTTAAAGGCAACTGTAAGCTTATACTGTCTGTCAGCACGAATTTCTACGAGCTGCACACCTGAGCACACCTAATCGGCACCAAGATTTGCTATCCCTGGACACAAGTGGTAACGGTATTATTATTTCCATAAAGTAACTTTAACTGTAACTAAATCATTTCTATCAGTAACAGTTTAACGATAATGTCGTTACTTTTTTAATCATATGTAACATTACAAACAATCCTGTTGGAGGAATATCCGCAACTGAGCCCATGGGCATATAAGAGACCAAAACCAATCGTGTAATAGTAAAAGAACTTTAATTGTAACTAAATCATTTTTATCAGTAACAGTTTAACGATACTGTCGTTACTTTTTTAATCATATGTAACATTACAAACAATCCTGTTGGAGGAATATCCGCAACTGAGCCCATGGGCGTATAAGAGACCAAAACCAATCGTGTAATAGTAAAAGAACTTTATGGGCTTATAAGAGCCCAAAACCGATTGTGTGATAATAAAAGAACTTTACAACTCTAGCGGCATTTTTAACCTCTCATATGTAACATTGTTGTTGTGACAGTCTCAAGACAGCATAATACTAACCTTTACTTTGAAAAAGAGGACAATATTTGTTTCAAATAAAATCTTTTCAACAATAAGCGCATTATCCTTGCTGAAAACCTTTGAGTCAGTTGCATCCACCTGTGACAAGTTTCCTTCCTGCAGCCCAGCCTTATTGGCATTTTGTTTCTGCATGCATTTCCTCTTTTTCCTCCTGACAACATTTGGTTAGTAATATATTTATTAAGTATCATCACTTGTACATAACATGCTAAATTCTACATTACGCCAAGAGAATTAGAGTTCTGCTTTCCGAAAATTAGTGGAATTCTGGAAACTGTTTTAATTGCTCAAGTAGGCCTCTGATATAAATAATCTGCGTCTGACCCCGTTTCTGAGTGGAACATCAGCTGTGATGAAAGGAAAACCACCGAAATTTCGGACTTTTTCTGTTTCTTTTTTTCAGATTCCTCCATAACTAAGCATTTTATCGAAAAAGTCAAGTTTGCCAAAGCTGTAGAGCATTTAATTCTGCATCAAATAGTTACCAATAACTGCTATTTGATTAAATTTTCGTATAGAAAAGCAATGTCAGAACATGGCATTTCTCAAAACACACATTTCGTCACTTCTATGAAATGTGCAGCGTCTGAGGACTGGCGGATTTGATGCAAAATTTTATAGGAGAAAAGTTGTAGAGCATCAAATTATGTTTTCAGAAACTCAAAGAAAATGACAAAAAGCCTAGCTGGTAAGTAAATATTGCCATTATTCAATTATAAATAAATCATATGGTTAATGACCAACATAACTTCTTATTTCCCATTCCAAGAACTTTTCCAGAGTCCACTTTTTTATTTTTGTTTCTGATACATAGTCCATAGTTGACACATTACTGAGATAATAATTTTGAAAACTACGAAATTAGCAGAGCAGTATTAATATGTTGTATTATATATAGGTCAAAAATTTGTTTACTCGGATACTACTCAAAAGAAATACGTGAAGTTCATCACTATATTATTAGGAATAAAGAAACTTAATTCATTTAACAATAAATTGAGTTAAATTTGAGATATTAATGTTTAGCTATGTTCACTCTTTTTTCTCAATTTTACATCATTACTTCTTTACACACTTAAAGGTCGAGGATCAAAGTAAAACTAACTAATTCTTACATTTCTTCCACATTCATATAGTTGAGGGGATCTTTCTTTTTCCAAAATGCCATTATATATGTCACAGTCATCAATGTTAATGACAGGGATGTCAGCTGAAACACTGGTTGGGACTCGGCCTTTGCATAATTCGGAAACACTGGTGCACTTTGTAAGGGGGCAATAATTTCACACTTAGAAACACTCATCTACATACTTTACCATGATTTACAACCGGAATTAGGTGTCATTTAATAGGTTGTACATCGTATATATGAATATTTAAAGAATACTGACATTTTTACATACACCTTGCAAATTGTTGTTAACACCTACTGCATGGAAGGTGATGGCGTGTCTTTATTATCAAAATGGCGTAATGAATTATTGTCTATACTAGTAGAGGTCGGAACGGCAGTCGAAATGAAACGGCAGGCGTAACTCATGCCATGGGTGGAAAAGCCCATACAGGTGTGTTGGTCCTGCTTAACAGAGGAAGTGTCTCTAGCCTGAGCACTGAAACACAATAAATTGGCGGCTGGCCAGTTTTGTAGCTAGGCTGCAAGGATAACCTGAGGACACAAAAAACACCACAATTACCACTCACTTTGGGCTCTTTGAGAGCATGTTCATGTTGTTCGTTCTTAGGAATGCTGCCCAGACTTAGTAGCACTTCCGGGATGGCGTCTTGCAGGAGTTACCATGCTACTTTGCATACCTGGACGACATCCGCATGTTCTTGAAAATGCCTGAACTCCACTGCAGCCACATAACAACCGCTTTCTAGCGCCTCAGGCTGGCATAGAGATCAATCCACTGAAATGTGTGTTCAGGTTCAGCGAGACTGAGTTTCTCGGTTACCTAATCAGCCCTACAGGATCCATACCCCTGCCAGTGCAGGAATACTGTACATGCCAAGCCCAGAAACTCACAAATGCCTATGTTGTTATCTCTCTGGTGAACTCCGAAGACGTCGCACAAGAACAAGAGGGCGCGGAGAACTGGTCAGTTCCCGACACGATTCTCCAGTGGCTTATGTCTAGAACAGATGCCCATCCCTGGTTCCTCCCAGAAGATTTTGAGCAACATTACGGCAGGCACATGTCGCCCGCTTCTTTTGAAAAGATTCCAGTGCAGCCCGTTTGACTCTGTCCATGGGTTATCACATTCCAGTGCAAACACCGCGGTGTCTCTCGTGCCACCAGCATGCTTCTCTGGCCCAGACTCCAGAAAGACTGTCGTCAGTAGGCACCTGCCTGCAAGGCCTGCCAGCATGTCAAAGTCAGGAGGCACTCGCATGCACCCATCGGTGCCTTCCCCAACATGACATGCCACTTTGCACATATCATACAGACATTGTAGGCCCTCTTCCTCTGTTCCAAGGCAAGTGCTACCTCCTTACAACGGTGGACGACTTCACCTGCTGGCTGGAGGCAACGCCCATAGCTGACATCTCCACTGAGATGGTTGCTACTGCCTTGGTTGACACTTGGGTGTCGCGCTTTGGCTGCCCCTGCCACATAACTGCGGACCGTGGCCGCCAGTTTGACTGTGGACTGTTCAAACACGTCACCCGATTGTGTGGCACATGGCTAAATCTCACAACATGCTACCACCTGGTGCCTAACGGCACTGTCGGGCAGCTTCATTGGACACTGAAGGCATCCCTAATGTGCCACTACACTGCCTGGATGGAAGCACTACCGCTAGAACTATTCAGCCTGTGAATGACACCAAAAGAAGAGATCATCTCACCTGCAGCCCTCGTCTATGGTCAGTCCTCGCCATCATCAGAGATGCACTACACTTCAGCCCTGTCACTAGCAGAGCCCTGCGCAGTCACATGGTTGGCCCATCTCTTCGCCTGCACTACTCAGGACCACACGGTGCGATAACCTGTGATGGAAAGATGGAGATCAAACATAATGGCAGGCTGGCTAGACTCAATCAACAGGGTCAAACTGGTGTACTTCTTGACAGAGAACCACTACCAAGCACTTTTTGGACTCAGCAGAGGACGTGGAACAGACGCTCCACATGCAACCAGCAGTTGCTGGTGACTCGCACGCGCCACCAGCTATCACTGAGCAGCCACGTGCAACCCAACCTATCCCCACCCCACCCAGACAGCTGCCCAGACCACACTTCACACAGGCGCACTGGTCAGATCCACCACAGCACCCAGCACTGGCTGTCACGTTCGCTTCAAAAGCCCATGCTGTTTCATAATGGCGTCATTTCGCACACAGCAGCCCGCAAGCATGTAGAGGCCAAATGGACATCTGCACCGATTCCCGTGTCATGTTGCTATTGAGCTCTGGACACCGCCTCCTGCACTGTCAGCCACAACTCCGAAAGCCGCGTTGAAGCTCCAACAACACTGCTTTCATGTAAGCTAAACTCTCAGTAGTCTGCACTGCCCAAGTGCTGGGACTGGATCGAATGCTGTGTCATGCTTTCATGCTGGGTTTGCCAAACAAAAAAAATGTGTTTATGAACAATGTGTCTCTATGAACTTTTTGTGTAATCTTTTCCCATGGTTAACGAGACTTTGTTTATCTGCATATGAACACAGCGTTACAAACATTTCTTACTCTTTGTAGCAGCTTTTTTTTTTTTTTTTTTTTTGGTCGTCAGTCTACTGACTGGTTTGATGCGGCCTGCCACGAATTCCTTTCCTGTGCTAACCTCTTCATCTCAGAGTAGCACTTGCAACCTACGTCCTCAATTATTTGCTTGACGTATTCCAATCTCTGTCTTCCTCTACAGTTTTTGCCCTCTACAGCTCCCTCTAATACCATGGAAGTCATTCCCTCATGTCTTAGCAGGTGTCCTATCATCCTGTCCCTTCTCCTTATCAGTGTTTTCCACATATTTCTTTCCTCTCCAATTCTGCGTAGAACCTCCTCATTCCTTACCTTATCAGTCCACCTAATTTTCAACATTCGTCTATAGCACCACATCTCAAATGCTTTGATTCTCTTCTGTTCCGGTTTTCCCACAGTCCATGTTTCACTACCATACAATGCTGTACTCCAGATGTACATCCTCAGAAATTTCTTCCTCAGATTAAGGCCGGTATTTGATATTAGTAGACTTCTTTTGGCCAGAAATGCCTTTTTTGCCATAGCGAGTCTGCTTTTGATGTCCTCCTTGCTCCGTCCGTCATTGGTTATTTTACTGCCTAGGTAGCAGATTTCCTTAACTTCATTGACTTCGTGACCATCAATCCTGATGTTAAGTTTCTCGCTGTCTCATTTCTACTACTTCTCATTACCTTCGTCTTTCTCCGATTTACTCTCAAACCATACTGTGTACCCATTAAACTGTTCATTCCATTCAGAAGATCATTTAATTCTTCTTCACTTTCACTCAGGATAGCAATGTCATCAGCGAATCGTATCATTGATATCCTTTCACCTTGTATTTTAATTCCACTCCTAAACCTTTCTTTTATTTCCATCATTGCTTCCTCGATGTACAGATTGAAGAGTACGGGCGAAAGGCTACAGCCTTGTCTTACACCCTTCTTAATACGAGCACTTCGTTCTTGATCGTCCACTCTTATTATTCCCTCTTGGTTGTTGTACATATTGTATATGACCCGTCTCTCCCTATAGCTTACCCCTACTTTTTTCAGAATCTCGAACAGCTTGCACCATTTTATATTGTCGAACGCTTTTTCCAGGTCGACAAATCCTATGAAAGTGTCTTGATTTTTCTTTAGCCTTGCTTCCATTATTAGCCGTAACGTCAGAATTGCCTCTCTCGTCCCTTTACTTTTCCTAAAGCCAAACTGATCGTCACCTAGCGCGTTCTCAATTTTCTTTTCCATTCTCCTATATATTATTCTTGTAAGCAGCTTCGATGCATGAGTTGTTAAGATGATTGTGCGATAATTCTCGCACTTGTCAGCTCTTGCCGTCTTCGGAATTTTGTGGATGATGCTTTTCCAAAAGTCAGATGGTATGTCGCCAGACTTATATATTCTACACACCAACGTGAATAGTCGTTTTGTTGCCACTTCCCCCAGTGATTTTAGAAATTCTAATGGAATGTTATCTATCCCGTCTGCCTTATTTGACCGTAAGTCCTCCAAAGCTCTTTTAAATTCCGATTCTAATACTGGATCCCCTATCTCTTCTAAATCGACTCCTGTTTCTTCTTCTATCACATCAGACAAATCTTCACCCTCATAGAGGCTTTCAATGTATACATTCCACCTATCTGCTCTCTCCTCTGCATTTAACAGTGGAATTCCCATTGCACTCTTAATGTTGCCACCGTTGCTTTTAATGTCACCAAAGGTTGTTTTGACTTTCTCGTATGCTGAGTCCGTCCTTCCGACAATCATATCTTTTTCGATGTCTTCACATTTTTCCTGCAGCCATTTCGTCTTAGTTTCCCTGCACTTCCTATTTATTTCATTCCTCAGCGACTTGTATTTCTGTATTCCTGATTTTCCCAGAACATGTTTGTACTTCCTCCTTTCATCAATCAACTGAAGTATTTCTACTGTTACCCATGGTTTCTTCGCAGCTACCTTCGTACCTATGTTTTCCTTCCCAACTTCTGTGATGGCCCTTTTTAGAGATGTCCATTCCTCTTCAACTGTATTGCCTACTCCGCTATTCCTTATTGCTGTATCTATAGCGTTAGAGAACTTCAAACGTATCTCGTCATTCTTTAGTACTTCGGTATCCCACTTCTTTGCGTATTGGTTCTTCCTGACTAATGTCTTGAACTTCAGCCTACTCTTCATCACTACTATATTGTGATCTGAGTCTATATCTGCTCCTGGGTACGCCTTACAGTCCAGTATCTGATTTCGGAATCTCTGTCTGACCATGATGTAATCTAACTGAAATCTTCCCATATCTCCCGGCCTTTTCCAAGTATACTTCCTCCTCTTGTGATTCTTGAACAGGGTATTCGCTATTACTAGCTGAAACTTGTTACAGAACTCAATTAGTCTTTCTCCTCTTTTATTCCTTGTCCCAAGCCCATATTCTCCTGTAACCTTTTCTTCTACTCCTTCCCCTACAACTGCATTCCAGTCGCCCATGACTATTAGATTTTCGTCCCCCTTTACATACTGCATTACCCTTTCAATATCCTCATACACTTTCTCTATCTGTTCATCTTCAGCTTGCGACGTCGGCATGTATACCTGAACTATCGTTGTCGGTATTGGTCTGCTGTCGATTCTGATTAGAACAACCCGGTCACTGAACTGTTCACAGTAACACACCCTCTGCCCTACATTCCTATTCATAACGAATCCTACACCTGTTATACCATTTTCTGCCGCTGTTGATATTACCCGATACTCATCTGACCAGAAATCCTTGTCTTCCTTACACTTCACTTCACTGACCACTACTTTAGCTAGATTGAGCCTTTGCATTTCCCTTTTCAGATTTTCTGGTTTCCCTACCATGTTCAAGTTTCTGACATTCCACGCCCCGACTCGTAGAACGTTATCCTTTCGTTGATTATTCAATCTTTTTCGGATGGTAACCTTCCCCTTGGGAGTTCCCTCACGGAGATCCGAATGGGGGACTATTCTGGAATCTTTTGCCAATGGAGAGATCATCATGACACTTCTTCAATTACAGGCCACATGTCCTGTGACTTTAATGCAGTGGTTTCCATTGCCTTCTGCATCCTCATGTCGTTGATCATTGCTGATTCTTCTGCCTTTAGGGGCAATTTCCCACCCCTAGGACAAGAGAGTGCCCTGAACCTCTATCTGCTCCTCCGCCCTCTTTGACAAGGCCATTGGCAGAATGAGGCTGACTTCTTATGCCTAAAGTCTTCGGCCGCCAATGCTGATTATTTATCAAAATTTAGGCAGTGGCAGGGATCGAACCCGGGACCGAAGACGTTTTGATTATGAATCAAAGACACTACCCCTAGACCATGGGTACAATAATTTGTAGCAGCTAACCAGACTTAATTCATGTGTTAGTGTTGTCTGGTAGATTAAAACTGAAGAAACTGCAAAAAGGTGGGAATTTAACGAGATGGGACCTGGATAAACTGACTAAACCAGAGGTTGTTAAGAGTTTCAGGGAGAGCATAAGGGAACAAATGGTAGGAATGGGGGAAAGAAATACAATAGAAGAAGAATGGGTAGCTTTGAGGGATGAAGTAGTGAAGGCAGCAGAGGATCAAGCATGTAAAAAGACGAGGGCTAGTAGAAATCCTTGGGTAACAGAAGAAATATTGAATTTAATTGATGAAAGAAGAAAATATAAAAATGCAGTAACATTGCAGGCAAAAAGGAATACAAACGTCTCAAAAATGAGATCGACAGGAAGTGCAAAATGGCTAAGCAGGGATGGCTAGAGGATAAATGTAAGGATGTAGAGGCTTATCTCACTAGGGGTAAGATAGATACTACCTACAGTAAAATTAAGGAGACCTTTGGAGAAAAGAGAACCACTTGTATGAATATTAAGAGCTCAGATGGAAACCCAGTTCTAAGCAAAGAAGGGAAAGCAGAAAGGTGGAAGGAGTATATAGAGGGTCTATACAAGGGCGATGTACTTGAGGACAATATTATGGAAATGGAAGAGGATATAGATGAAGATGAAATGGGAGATATGATACTGCGTGAAGAGTTTGACAGAGCACTGAAAGACCTGAGTCGCAAAAAGGCCCCGGGAGTAGACAACATTCCATTAGAACTACTGACGGCCTTGGGAGAGCCAGTCCTGACAAAACTCTACCACCTGGTGAGCAAGATGTATGAGACAGGCGAAATACCCTCAGACTTCAAGAAGAATATAATAATTCCAATACCAAAGAAAGAAGGCGTTGACAGATGTGAAAATTACCGAACTATCAGTTTAATAAGTCACGGCTTACAGACGAATGGAAAAACTGGTAGATGCCGACCTAGGGGAAGATCAGTTTGGATTCCGTAGAAATATTGGAACATATGAGGCAATACTGACCCTACGACTTATCTTCGAAGCTAGATTAAGGAAAGGCAAACCTACGTTTCTAGCATTTGTAGACTTAGAGAAAGCTTTTGACAATGTTGACTGGAATACCCTCTTTCAAATTCTAAAGGTGGCGGGGGTAAAATACAGGGAGCGAAAGGCTATTTATAATTTGTACAGAAACCAGATGGCAGTTATAAGAGTCGAAGGGCATGAAAGGGAAGCAGTGGTCGGGAAGAGAGTGAGACAGGGTTGGAGCCTCTCCCTGAAGTTATTCAATCTGTGTATTGAGCAAGCAGTAAAGGAAACAAATGAAAAATTCAGGGTAGGTATTAAAATCCATGGAGAAGAAATAAAAAGTTTGATGTTCGCCGATGACATTGCAATTCTGTCAGAGACAGCAAAGGACTTGGAAGAGCAGTTGAATGGAATGGATAGTGTCTTGAAAGGAGGATATAAGATGAACATCAACAAAAGCAAAACGAGGATAATGGAATGTAGTCGAATTAAGTCAGGTTATGCTGGGGGTATTAGATTAGGAAATGAGACACTTAAAGTAGTAAAGGAGTTTTGCTATTTGGGTAGCAAAATAACTGATGATGATCGAAGTAGAGAGGATATAAATTGTAGACTGGCAATGGCAAGGAAAGCGTTTCTGAAGAAGAGAAATTTGTTAACATTGAGTATAGATTTAAGTGGCAAGAAGTCGTTTCTGAAAGTATTTGTATGGAGTGTAGCCATGTATGGAAGTGAAACATGGACGATAAATAGTTTAGACAAGAAGAGAATAGAAGCTTTCGAAATGTGGTGCTACAGAAGAATGCTGAAGATTAGATGGGTAGATCACGTAACTAATGAGGAGGTGTTGAATAGGATTGTGGAGAAGAGAAGTTTGTGGCACAACTTGCCTAGAAGAAGGGTTCGGTTGGTAGGACATGTTCTGAGGCTTCAAGGGATCACCAATTTAGTATTGGAGGGCAGCGTGGAGGGTAAAAATCGTAGAGGGAGACCAAGAGATGAATACACCAAGCAGATTCAGAAGGATGTAGATTGCAGGAGGTACTGGGAGATGAAGAAGCTTGCACAGGATAGAGTAGCATGGAGAGCTGCATCAAACCAGTCTCAGACCACAACAACAACAGTGTTGTCTGAGCTGTCACTAAATGTGCAGCCACTCATTGCTACAGACAGTTCTTGCATAGCATCGTCAGGCACTGCTGTTCTACCAGGCTGCATGGGAACACACTCCCGTGCATCTCACCAGCTGCTCATTATGTCACACACCACTGCCTTCACGCTCTCTCTGACGTCACGCTCTGCCACTACAGCACTCTTGCTGACGTCGCCACAAGTGCCCAAAGCACAAACATATGTTGGCCACAGGTGGAACATTTTCGCCTCTCATGCCTACCATGCTCCGCTCCCAAATGGGGGATCTGTGTGGCAACCTCAGACAGTGCAGCAATTGCAGACGACACAGTCAACAGGTCGACATTTGTCTGTATGCGCCCTCATGGAAAGTACCATTAGGGCAAAGCACAGCAACAATGCAGCCACAATGAGCGAGCTGGACACGAAGAGAGACGCCAGTGCGAGCTAGCCACTGTTGCTTAATGGACGTCTGCATTGTTCTGCTATCTCGCCAGTTGAGCTCACATGAGTCTAGCACAACACGCGCTCCCAACTCTTGCGTATGCAAATCGGACAGCCATCACTTGTTTGCTAAATTTCCCACGTCTGCAAATTAAACAGCACCAGTGAGATGAGTGAACATTCGCACACTGAGTCGGACACCCATCCATTGTCTTCCATGGTCACAAGTCTGCACTCCACTTGATCACTGAGCAGCATTTACCCTCTGAGATCAGTGGTTGAGCCGTTCACTGCAGTTGCATGGACATTTCCAGTTTAATTATTGTAACTTTTCTGTGTAGGCGTATTGCTGTGGATAAATGTGTTGTGCATAACGATGTGTATTTGATTACCGTCACCCATGCCTTCAGCTTGGACTTAGTGCATAGGCATGGCATTAAGCCAGCCCACAGTACGATAGATCTCAAAGCAGCAAAGAACCATTCATTGCTCACTTCAATATTTAGTTCTGCTGAATGATTGTCATCTAAATCTCCAGCTAAGAAACAATATAATCACGTTGCAGCCACTAGTACATAATCAGTTCTCTTCACCAAGCCTTACCAATGTAGTGAAATATGCCTCATACAAATCAAGATATTTAGAGGATCACCTGTGACAGTTTGAAACCATGCTGAATTTTGTTTTCTATTGTGTTCTCCACTGTGTATATTATGTGAAGAAATTTCGTTCATTTTATATGAATGGTATGAAAGTTATGTTTTAAGCATTTCATTACAAATTATCATTATTGTAATGATTTTGATCATAATAAGTTACTTATTATTTTCAGTTAACAAAATACATACCAGTATATGCGAAATATTACATGAAAACACCACAAAGCATGTACATAAAATGTAAAATAACTTTTTAAAACATAGAAAATATATAAGTAAAATAAATAATTAGAATAATAATGAATGTTTGGGTATTTTAATAAATTATGTTGAAAATACTCTAACATCACATTGTGCACATTTTGTTTCCCAAAACTGGTATTGTGTTTCAGAAACCAGTTTCATTACTCATGAATATACGTGGCTTGAAAGCTTCTATAATTTTGGTGTAACAAAAGGTTTCCTTTTTTTCAAAATTAGGTAATGGTGTCGGGGTATTTTGCAAAATTTCAAAGTATTACAAAATTGATTATACATTTTTTGAGAACATTAATTACATATCAACTTTTATATGAAAAACATTTTTTCATATCATCATTTTGAAGGTATTACTCTAAACCTTATGTGCCAAATTACCTTTCAGGTTTCTTTTATCCCTTAAAAATGAAATTGGTCATAACAAAAATATAAATAGTGCGCTATTTTTCCCTCTCTACACACATGCTTACTTGTATTAAGATTATTTGTTTGCACTTGGGAATGTTCTCTTGTACATCACTTTTCCTGTGCAGTAACTTCAACAGTAAAATAGTTGCTTTCAGAAATTAACTTTTCCACCTCTGGAAGTTAGTGAATAAAAATAATAAAAGTGAGCCAACTTTTAAAAATTTTTATCTTCAGAATATGATAGTATTCTTATCACAAATGTTACAAAACTTACATGTATAATAAAATCAGTAACATGTGACTTCCAGTTCAAGTTTTTATCAATATAAATACATAATATAAGAGCACAACCAGAGATTTGAATTCTGTGGCATGTGGATTGAAACATAACCAGAGGGTCGACCCTATTGCCAACTTTGCCCAGACACCAAAGCCTGTTTTCTTGCATTAAGTACAAATAGTCTCTTATGAGAAGAGAAGTCAAATGAACTGGAGCAAATCCTAAATGAACAAATAATACAAATAGACCGACAATCGCTCCAAGAAACAGTACTGACTGACGAAAATACAATGGATTTTGGAACTGCTGGTGTTGAGTAACTGCTTATGGAGACCAAAAGGTGTAGGTCATCAGTTTTCTAATCACCCCCAGGAAAGGAGTGAATGTAATCTGTCTCCATATCGAGTAAATACTGTGTGCAAGTGTGAGAGAGTCTTCTAACGTTTCTGTAGCGTTTATCTGAGGCAAAATATGGGAAACAGCTTGGTATTGATCCAGCAGGATGTGGGAAACTGTCTAAAAATCACAGTCAGGCTGGATTACCCCTTGTCATCAATCTGCTGGGCGAATTCAGTATGGGAGCACCACACCTACCCATCCCAGAAGTGGTCACGTTAACATGACTGGCTATTCAGGCAGGTCTTTTGGGAACTATGGACTTTTCAAAAGTAAAATAGACAAAGGAATACTGGAAAAATTCCACCATTAGCACTCAAGAGAGACATACATCCCTCCATAACAAATGTAAAGCCTTTAATGAATAAATTAATGACTATCACCTTGAAGTGTGCAAATGAAACATCCACTAATCAGTGTACAGAAGCCAATCAGTTAAGAAAATGTAACCAAAGAGGAAAAGACAGACAAATCATGGGAAACACTAGAAGAAACAGTATTTACAATTACACAGAATATGTCAAAATCTGCTGGGTTATTTCAATGCACAGCTAAGCCAAGGAAGAAAGTGTAGGAAAACTGCTAGAAAATTCCCAGCAGGTAAATGAACCAAACTAAATGGATGAAGATTAATTGAACTGCTCACAATTCAAAAATAAATCATCAAAATGGATGACATGGGGATCACAAAACTCACTCATTGGTGAATTCAAAGTGACTATGTTGTAATCTCTTATTCAAACCACAGAGAAATAATGAAAGTCCAAGTCAGAAAAGGGTGAAAACATAGAAGCAGACCATTACCTGATAAGAGTAAAACTACATTTGAAACGACAGAGGTTCACAAAAAGTAGACATTTGAAACTAGCAGATCCAAAAACCTGTCATGGAAGAAAAAGAGAAAAAGTGGTCAAGCAATTGGCAATAACTCAAAAGCAAATTGATCTAAACAGAATAAACACTAATTCCTCTGAAGAAAAGGACAAAGCACCTTTGGTGGAAAGAGGAATGTTGATGTGCAATTCAATCTCGGCAAGATAGTTACAACGACTCACACAGCAGTAAGACACAATACAACTACAAAACATTCATGATAGTGAGGAAAGAGACTTTCAAATGAATCAGAAAGAGCAAAAAGAAATGCAGGAAGAGTCAATTAGTTGAAATCAAAATAGTCTTTCAAAGAAACAACATACAAAATTTATGTATCAACCACAAAGTCTCTGCTTCAGGAAATAAAATGGCCAACTGGCTCTCAACAATCAAGAAAACTGCAAGGAAGTTGCAAGTATTTCAAAGAACTGCTTAGCTGTCCAGAAACCACACAGAGATTCCCACCACAAGAAAATGAGGACACTAACCCAAATTCATTCCAACAGGTAAAGAAAAAATTGAGAGATCAAACTACTCAAAAACAAGAAAACCTCAGGGGAAGGCGGAACCATATCAGAAATCTTCAGATCATCAGGCTTAAACAAAATAAAAGAAGAATGAGATTTTCACTCTGCAGCGGAGTGTGCGCTGATATGAAACTTCCTGGCAGATTAAAACTGTGCTCTACCAACTGAGCTGCCGAAGCACGACTCACGCCTGGTACTCACAGCTTTACTTCTGCCAGAGCACTTGCCCGTGAAAGGCAAAGGTCCCGAGTTCGAGTCTCGGTCGGGCGCACAGTTTTAATCTACCAGGAAGTTTCAAAATAAAACAAATTGCCAAAATCATGTAAGACATTTGGCAAACAGAACAAAGTCCAGAAGTTTGGAAAACTAAAGAAAGGACACAGAACAAATACAAATAACTACAGAGGAACCTCACTAACGTCTGGTGCATACAAATTCTATCTCAGTGTCTTCTTGATGGAGCGCAGAAACAGCCTGAACAAAAATTTCGGGAATATCAAACTGGACTCAGACCAGGCTATTCATAAAAAAACAAATCTTGAACTTGAAGCTAGTCATGAGACATCAGAGCATTTGCAATTTAGTCTCTACATTTGTTGGGTTCAAGAAAGCCACTGACTCAGTTCACTCTTAACGACTCTTGCAAATATTCAAAGAACAAGTTCCAGATCCGAAAATATTTACAGTCATAGAATGTACACTGATAGATACAAAGTCGAATGTTAAAATTATGGAGGAACTCTTAAATCCTTTCGAAATCAAAATAGGAGTAAGACAAGGATATAGGGTGCTTCCATTACTTTTCAACAGTGTCCTTCCGAAAGTGATAGAAGAAATGCGCAAACAGAAATCGGTCCTCAAAATTAAACAACCAAGGCAGAGGCAAATTATCTGTAGATGGCCTAACACTTGCAGACAATACAGTAATATTAACATGTGACATTTCATCAGCCTAATATTAGACTGAACTTATGAAAGAAACCGCAGAAAAAATCTTTTGAAAAGACAGATTACATAACATGCAATAAACAAGCACCTGGAGACAAAAGGAGTTCCACAATTTAAATATCTCAATGAAATCATTCAAGAAAATGTAATCGAAACAAAATCAAACGAAATTAGATGCCAAAAGATGGGAATGTGTACCAACTTTCATAAAATATCTACAACAAGAAACATATCTCCAGGCACACAAAACTAAAACATTACAATATTGTAATTAAACCAGAATACGTTTATGGATCAGAAATGCTAATTTTGAACACGAAAATAGACGTTGAGGACCGACTGTATAACATTCTTACTGGAGATCAAATTTGACATTAGATCAGAAACTGAGCTACTTTCAGGACTCATCTCTGTTGTATAACACTAAACTTGGAAGAGATTTGATCTAACGTAATATGTATCATGCTTGGCAACATGGCTGAAATCGGCTATCGAAAAGATTATTGCACTTCGACCGCAGATATTTATTGCACATCATAGATACACATTATTTGTCATCGACGGTGTCGTACTATAATTGTGGAAGCAAGTAAACAGAAAAAGAAGTGATCCTCAAACTTCTCTCAATACCAAAAAGATTTACGGCTGGAAACTGTGGTGGGCCAGTATAAAGATACAACTGAGTACAAAAGACAGATAAAGTCACTGTGACCAATATGGTGAAGGCATGGAGAGAAGTTGCTGATGACTTAAATTCTCGTAACATCGGTACAGTCTGTGATTGGAAGAGTGTGAAAATGTGTTATGAAAATATTAAGAACAGGACCAAGAAAGCATTAGCGCATGATGAGATATAATATCAAGATGTACCGTCTAATTATTACATTTCATTTTTTATTTATGTGGTATGTAAACTGGAGCAAAAACAGTGTCAAATCTTTTTAAGGTTGAAACGTATAAAACTGGTTACTGCTACAGAAAGTGGATGGAAGCTAATTGTAGCCCTGAAGCCACAATTTTTTCCAGTTTCCGACCTCTATGATGATGATGCAGATTTTCATTCTGAAGTAATGTGCAGTGGTTTGTAAACATTTTGTTACAATCGCATAAATTCATTTGAGGCAAGTCTGGTGCATAAAAGGTAGTTCATAATGTTATTCGTTGCGTTCTTATTCTGATACAGATTCGTGTGACATTGGTTGCAGTTCATTCACGACATCAGTAAACGAGGAGACAGCTGTAACTTCAAATGAAAATATTGCTCTGGTTGATGACAATGAAGATGAAAGCAAGGGAGAGAATGTTTACACTGAGCTGGTAAGAACGATAAAGCGCAAAAACAATGTAATAAATTTACTGTGGCAGCACAACATCGCAGCGTATTTTGCATGGAAAATAACCTCTAAGCTCAGGTAGATGCGCAACAGCCAGCCAGGATTCTGTTATGGTGTCAGAATCTCGTCCCAAAAACAAAAGAACAGAAAATATTCTCAATAAGAAATACCAGTTTTACAAGAGAAGATTAGAATTCCTCAGGAGTAAACATAACATCATAGTACAGTGCTTGCTTGCAGAACGTGAGATAATAATGAAACTTCTCAAAACATATGAAGAAATTAAAGAACTAGAACTTTAAAAAATGGAAAGACAATCAGATTTTAAACCGACACATTGTAAATTTTTCCAATTTTGTAACTTTTTGTATAAATAGCTTGTTAATAAATTTCGCACTCATTGCATTGTGACTGCCGTTACCTTCATTTTCTGTTGGTATGTGGCCTACTGGAATTTCTTTGTGGACAATTTTCATCCCAAAGTTGTATGCAGTGTTTTGCATACATTTTAATATGCTCTAGTTAATGTTTTGAGGCGAATTTGTTGTGCAACAGGTAGTTTATAATACTATTCATGGTGTTCTTGTTATGATAGAGAATTCAATAACCAGGAGACCGAGGAGTAACTAGAACTAAAAGAAAAGAAAATCTGGCGCTTTCAAACTGACACACTTTGTACATTTATTACAGTTCTTACATAAATACATTGTTAATTAATACCGCTCTCACTGCATTATGACCCCAGTTGATTTAATGTTCTGCAGGTACTGGAATTTGTGCACACACTCTTCTCCCAGCAAATAGATTGCCATCAATTTCAGACTCCTTTTCTGATGCAATGACAGCCATATTGTCCAAGACAAATACTGGAACTATTATAACTGCTGTATGATTTACTTTCACTATTAGTCCTAAGCTCAAACAGGGAAATCGTCTTTTTACTACCCAAAACATTCTCTGAACTGCTGATCTAGTTTTCTTGTGGGCATGACTGTTGATCCATTCAGCCGCTGTTTCTTCAAGAAATACTACCATCAACAAATACCTACAACACTGATTGCCACTATCTCCCTGAAGTATGCCTTCCGGAATTTCTCCTGTTCCCAACTGAGCAGGTACACGTGAATTTCCGAAAATATTGCTGTCATGAGCAGTTCCTGGCCATGTAGCTACGACAGTTGAACATCAGAGCTTAGCATCTGAGATTGCTTGTATATTTAAAGAAATCCATCTGTGACGATTTCTAAATATCTCAGAATTGTCGCCACCAGGTAATTTGATGGGGATATGAGTACAGTCAACAGCGCTTAAACGTCAGGAAAATGCCCTTTTTGATAAAAATCACGTTGGATGTTCCTAACGCCATTTTGATCCATTGGAATTTTTATAAATTCATTTTTCAATGAATCAATACAAGCTGATACCTTATGGACAGTTCTGCCTGTTGCTACGTCTACTTTAAACAGATCACCAAACACTAACCAAAAGGTTCTTGTGGTGTAAAATCTTAACGTTAACCACAACATACACATTGGAGCCAATGGCTGGTTCTTTTGGTTTGTTTCATCAGATAGTTCCTACAAATCAATTCCAATTGCTTTACAGACTTTTTTCCAAATGAAACCTCAGCTTAAATGAGTTGCTACTTTATTCCAAGAGTGGGTTCACCCTTTCATGGAACATGTGGGGAGCTCGTTGGATCGTATTGTCATTGTCCTCTGTGGACATATCTGAATACTCAGATACCAGTAAAGTACACGAAAGGAAACAATGTAATTCACCTCGCATAGGGTTGTTTCACATAGAATTTTGCCCAACAGTGGTCCAGAGCACTCAGAAAACAGAGAGTATGATATGGTTTCAATGGTAGGGAATGAAATGACGTGGTAATGTTATAATTATCCTTATGAACAGTAAAGTGGAGAAAGTAGTAACAGACGGGGAAAATTTTAGTGATTTTATGTAGGTTCAAACACATTATCTATTGCACAATAGTCACTTAGGCAACCTCTGAGTCATCGACTCAAATCAACCACTGTCAAGAGGTTAGGTATATCAAGACATTTGCTTATGTTTTGTTTATCAACATATGTACATGTCATAGCAGGTGAAGGACGCATTCGGTAGTTAAAAATTTAGTACGAATTGCTAGTTCCTACTACTCGAGCCTTGAGAGAACATATATAAGAAATGTTAAATAGTTATTAGCTGCTGCCAAAATTCCCATATTTCTGCTCACTGCTAACATTTCCAATCTTTCTTCGTTTCTCTGCTGCTAAGTGTCTATAAAATGCGTTTGAACTTATTACATAAAGTACGAGTCATCTCCCACGAGCTGTAATGAGACTGATCATTAGGTATACATGATAGCTGGTACTTTCCTTAACCTAACCTTCCACATCGAAAAAAATGTGTTTCGAGTATCAACGAGGTGGGAGTGGCTTAGTCACATATTTACTAGCCACTTTTTGTGTTCGTAACAACTATTTTTATTACATCAATTGGTATCTACAAAAAGCAAAAGCGATGAATCGTATGCCACAACATTATAAACTGAGGGTTAGAGCTGAACCTGACTTTGAACCACGAATTTTCAACAGTCAAATATGAGTCATTATGGAATTAACGTTTATACAACGTAGATTTGCAGGATAAGCTTGATATGAGGTCATTTCCTGTCTTAATCTATGGTTAAACGCTTTATTCAATCAGCCCTGAAAGCGTCAAGAAAGAGGAATGCAAAATTATAATATAAATTCTAGGTACGAAATTTGTAGTTGAACATATTGAATTAGAAGCAGTCAGAGACTAAAAAATGTACATAGTGACCCTATAAGATGCAGGTTAAGATTTTATAGACACATTAAAGGTATGAACCGAAAAATACACTACTGGCCATTAAAATTGCTACACCAAGAAGAAATGCAGATGATAAACGGTTATTCATTAGACAAATATATTATACTAGAACTGACACGTGATTACATTTTCACGCAATTTGGGTGCATAGATCCTGAGAAATCAGTACCCAGAACAACCACCTCTGGCTGTAATAACGTCCTTGATACGCCTCGGCATTGAGTCAAACAGAGCTTGGATGGCGTGTACAGGTACTGCTGCCCATACAGCTTCAACATGGTACAACAGTTCATCAAGAGTAGTGACTGGCGTATTGTGATGAGCCAGATGCTCGGCCACCATTGACCAGACGTTGTCAGTTGGTGAGAGATCTGGAGAATGTGCTGGCCAAGGCAGCAGTCGAACATTTTCTGTATCCAAAAAGGCCCGTACAGGACCTGCAACATGCGGTTGTGTATTATCCTGCTGAAATGTAGGGTTTCGCAGGGATCGAATGAAGGGTAGAGCCATGGATCGTAACACATCTGAAATGTAACGTTCACTGTTCAAAGTGCCGTCAATGCGAACAAGAAGTGACCGAGACGTGTAACCAATGGCACCCCATACCATCACGCCAGGTGATACGTCAGTATGGCGACAACGAATATACGCTTGCAATGTGCGGTCACCGTGATGTCGCCAAACACGGATCCGACCATCATGATGCTGTAAACAGAACGTGGAGTCATCCGAAAAAATGACGTTATGCCATTCGTTCACCCTGGTTCGTCATTGAGTACACCATTGCAGGCGCTCCTGTCTGTGATGCAGCGTCAAGGGTAACCGCAGCCATGGTCTCCGAGCTGATAGTCCACGCTGCTGCAAACGTCGTCGAACTGTACGTGCAAATGGTTGTTGTCTAGCAAACGTCCCTATCTGTTGACTCAGGTATCGAGACTTGGCTGCACGATCCGTTGCAGCCATGCGGATAAGATGCCTGTCATCTCGATTGCTAGTGATACGAGGCTGTTGGGATCCAGTACAGCGTTCTGTATTCCCCTCCTGAACCCACCGATTCCATATTATGCCAACAGCCATTGGATATCGACCAACACGAGCAGTAATGTTGCGATACGATAAATCGCAATCGCGATAGGCTACAATCCGACCTTTATCAAAGTTGGAAACGTGATGGTACGCATTTCTCCTCCTTACACGAGGCATCACAACAACGTTTCACCAGGCAACGCCGGTCAAGTGCTGCTTGTGTGTGAGAAATTGGTTGGAAACTTTCCTCACGTCAGCACGTTGTAGGCGTCGCCACCGGCGGCATCCTTGTGTGAATGCTCTGAAAAGCTAATCATTTGCAAATCACAGCATCTTCTTCCTGTCGGCTAAATTTCGCAGCTGTAGCACGTCATCTTCGTGGTGTAGCAATTTTAATGGCCAGTAGTGTACTTACAAATCAAACAATCGAGTTTTTGACAATAGGAGCAGAGGCAAAATGGACATGATGAAATCGGTTGACGATATTAAAACTATTCGAAATTGGCATGAACTACTCCAGAAGATGCCACGACCACGAAATCTTCAGGTCCAAAATTCACAGATAGCAAGTTGAACAAGAGGAAAAACCATGGATAAGTCTGGAAGAACACAGACTGTAGAGAGATAGCAAGGCCATAGGAAGAGAGAGAAAGAAATGTGGGAGCAAAGGAAAGCTAATATTCATCTCTAAGTACATTGCTTAGTCCTGATTAGCTTATCTGCAAGTAATAATAATAATAATAATAACAATAATAATAATAATTTGGAACAGATATTGTGATTCACTTATTGATTTACCATCATGTGTTATTTCTAATAGTGCGGACAGTCCTTTAGCAGTCTAAGAATTGGTATGTTGTTTTATTTAGGTTTAGTGACAAAACATTTGAGGAGAAACAATTATTAGTTTGGAGCAAAATTTTATTTACTTTCAGGTATTGAAATTTCGTTATTATGCTTAATTACATGTATAGTTGGCAAAGAGAACTATCTGGGCTCCTTGATGTATGATGGCTGATAATTTATGTATAATTAGAACAATAGTTGAAGAGATATCGATCCCTGTGGTACTCCTGTAAGGTTGATTCGCTATTCTTAGGATGCTATTTGCTTGTATTCATTCCCTGGGTTTCTTAATGCAATATTCTGTAGTTTTCTTTACATAGGAAAATGGCTGATACCATAATATTTTAGCACCTCTAGGAGAAGTCAGTGAATTGCTCAGTCAAATGCTTTTGGCAAGTCACTGAGAATACTAGGTGGCAATATTTTGTTATTTAAGTTCTGTATAATGTGATTTGTGAATTGAATAATAACATGTTGCGTAGATAGTTTCTTTTGGAATCCAAACTAAGATAAGCTGCCATATTTTGATATAGGTGTGCTACAGTTTTTGCATTTTTCCGGTACTTCACAGTGGAGTCTTGTACACCTTATGTTACTGAGTTTGGTGCTAGAAGTACACCATGATCATTTATTCGTGAAAATGACTTATTCATTGGGAACTTTGTCATGAACACTGCTAAAATAATCTAAAATAAGGATTTTCACATCTATTGAGCCAGAAACAACAAATGTTTTCCGTAACATCGTCCTATCAGGAAAGTGTAATGAATTGTGGATTCACATAATTCTGTAACACCCCAGAAAAAATAAAAATTACTCTACAGTTAGTATTTAAGATCAGACTAAAGGTTTTCCTAATAAAGCATTGATACTATTCTGCACAAGAATTCCTAAGGACGTATATGCAGTAATTTTCTTCAAATGTATATCAAACACCTGAACTTAAAGTGTAAGAGGGTTTACATACCTTTATTTTAAGAGTATACTGTATTCTATGTTATTTTGACCTGTCTAGTAACATTTGTACAACCTGTGCTGTATGCTAAAACTGGACCAATACATATAGAACAATACAGTATGACACTTATTCACCTTATCACCGGTTTTGTACGCAGTAGAACGTACATTACTCCCTTTCAACGGTACGAATAACTTCTTGCATTCGTTTCGACGAATCTCTTCACTTGAAATGTTTATCAGGTATGAAAAGTCACAAGCGCACACCACATCTGACCAGTGCTTCTGACTTCACTGTGCAAGTGCACGTTGTGCAGGGAGTACAAGAAGAAAGATATAAGGTTCGAACTTTGACAATAAACGATGGTAATGTTTTGATTCATTCAAAATAAGCGCGGAAAGAGCTTGCATGAGTTGTAATGGATCAGGATAGAAAAATAAAATGTCTTGATCCAGAAGTTGTGCTTAAAATTGCCGCAGGTGAAGTGGTACAACGACCTGTTTCAGCTGTCAAGGAATTGTTGGAAAACAGGTATTGATAAAGTAAATGATGCGTGAATTAAGATGAACACTGTCTAATCAGTTAGTTTCTGTGTCGTTATTGATTGCATTTTTCAGTGACAGCAATAAATGTTGACATTACAGAACGTTTGGAGTTATGGAAAAGAGCGCAACTGATACAATGATGTTATTGAAATGTTTTAATTCGTGGATAGCACACAAAATTAAGCACACTGTTTACGTTTTAGTGGTTTTCTCATTTACTCGACATATATAGTTATTACACAGTGTCACTTCATTGAAAAAATCTATGTATATGTGTGGATTTATGTTTAAATAGTATGTTTAGAAGATTTTGAAACTGAGGATGGAATAGACATACTATGCCTGTCTGAACATAATATAGTCACAATATAGAAATGGTAAACCCTATGGAGAGAGGAGGAATTGCCAAATGTATGTTTAAATCTACCATAGTATGAAAAATTTAGAGACCAAAAAAATTCCTATAGGGGAATGTATAGAAGCATGTGCGTGTGAGCTTAAACTACATAATTATACTTTTACAATTGTAGGTGTGTATAGACCACCCCATTGGAAAATATCCCTCAATGTTTGAAAAAAATTGGATTCTTTGTTGTGCTATCTGTTAGACAGAGGGAAGAAAATTATTGTTTTTGGGGATTTCAGTGTAGATTTTCTGAAAGAGCCCAATAGAAAACTTGACCTCAAAATATTACTTGATTCTTTCAATTTGATGTCAGTTCTTGATTTTCCTACTTGTGTGGTAGAGAAAAGCAGCACACTGATACATAATGTTTTTATAGACCAAGATAAATTTAATCAGCTAACAACTGTTCCTGTTAAAATGGCCTGTCTGATCATGATGCACATCTAGTTACAGTATGTGACATAGCTCCATACAGTAATGCAGAACAGTCCTCTAAATTAATGCGTTCAGTTAATGATTTAACAATTGCAGGTTTTAGGGAAAGCTTACAACAGTTAACTGGGATGAGCTGTACAGGGAACCTGATGCTAATTTAAAATTTAACCTAGTTCATTATACGTTTGTGAGTATATTCTAAAACCGTTTCTCTGAGAGAACAGTGAAACATAATTGTAAGAAGCCATCTAAAAAGCCGTGGCTTGTGAAAGGAATAAAAATATTTTGTATCGTTTTGCTAGAAGGAGTAATGATCGAGAAATAATCAGACATTATAAAAACTACTGCACTGTATCAAGAAAAGCTATTAAATAGTCCAGAAGTATGTGCATCATGTCTGAGACAGCACTTCTGATGATAAAGTTAAAACAATTTGGATATTGTTAAAAGGGAAACCGGGCAATTGAGAGCACAGGAAAACTGTTTTTCTATCAAACTCTTGAAGAATTTGTTAACCAAAAGTCAGAAGTTGAAAATATTTTGAATAATCATTTTTTAAGTGTGCTAGAGAAAATAGGATCCCGCTGTTCATTAGAAAATGCAAGGTTGTATGTGTATGAGGCAATATCTAAGCAATTTGATAAAACTGAAATTCAACGCACCACTATTATTGAAATTAGGGATGTAATAAATTCACTCAAAAGTAAAAGCTCACATGGAATTGATGGTATTTTCAACAAGTACGAAAAGCATGTTCCCAACACATAAATAAGTTTTCAGCCATATATGTTGCAGCTCACTGAAGTGGAGCATTTTTCTAGATAGACTGAAATATACTATTGTTAAACTACTGCCTAAAGAAAGGGATAGGTCTGTTGCTAACAACTACTGGTCAATCTCATTTCTGATACAGTTTTATCCAAAGTTCTTGAAAAAGTAACGTACTCAAGAGGAGCTTCAGATATTTCCAAAAATGAAGTACTAACAGAATGTCAATTTGGTTTTCAGAAAGGCTTTTCAAGAGGAAATGCTATATATGAATTCACTGATCAAATATTAAATGCTCTCAATAACCGAACATCACCGATTGAGATATTGTGTGGTCTCTGAAAGGCTTTTGACTGTGTGAATCATGAAATTCTTCTAGATAAGCTTAACTGTTGTGGTGTGAGTGGGACAGTGCACAGATGGTTCAATTCATATTTAACGAGAAGAGTTCATCAGGTTGAAATTAACAGTACAGATAGTGTGCAAAAATCAGCAGATTCCTCTAACTGGGGAGATATGAAGAATGTTGTCTCAGAGAGTTCAGTCTTGGGCCTCTTATTGTTCTTAATATACACTGAAATGCCAAAGAAACGGGTATAGGCGTGCTTATTCAAATACAGAGATATGTAAACAGGCAGAATACGGTGCTGCGGTCAGCAATGCCTATATAAGACAACAAGTGTCTGGTGCTGTTGTTAGATCAGTTACTACTGCTACAATGGCAGGTTATCAAAATTTAAGTGAGTTTGAATGTGCTGTTATACTCAGTGCACGAGCGATGGGGCACAGCACAGAGGTAGCGATAAAGTGGGGATTTTCCCGTATGACCATTTCATGACTGTATCGTGTATATCAGGAATCTGGCAGAACAACAGATCTCTGACATCACTGCAGCCTGAGAAAGATCCTGCAAGAGTGGGACCAACGACGATTGAAGAGAATCGTTCAACATGACAGAAGTGCAACCCTTCTGCAAATTGCTGCATATTTCAGTGCTGGGCCATCAACAACTGTCAGTGTCCAGATCATTCAACGAAACATCATCGATATTGGCTTTTGGAGCCGAAGACCCACTCGTGTACCCTTGATGACTACATAACACAAAGCTTTACACCTCGCCTCTGCCTGTCGACTCTGACATTGGGCTGTTGATGACTGGAAACATATTGTCTGGTTGGACGTGTCGCGTTTCAGATTCTATCAAGTGGATGGATGAGTATAGGTATGGAGACAGCCTCATGAATCTATGAACCCTGCATGTCAGCAGTGGACTGTTCAAGCTGGTGGAGCCTCTGTAATGACATGAGGTGTGTGCAGTTGGAGTGATATGGGCTCCCTGATACGTCTAGGTACGACACTGACAGTTGACATGTACATAAGCATGCGGTCTGATCGCCTGCATCCATTCATGTCCATTATGCATTCTGATGGACTGGGGCAATTCCAGCAGACAATGTGACACCCCAGACATCCAGAATTGGTACAGAGTGGCCCCAGGAACACTCTTCCAAGTTTAAACACTTCCCTGGCCACCAAACTTCCCAGACATGAACATTATTGAGCATATCTGGGATGCCTTGCAACGTGCTGTTCAGAAGAGATCTCCACCTTTTCATACTCTTACAGCTTTATGGATAGCCTTCCAGAATTCATGGTGTCAGTTCATGCTAGTACTACTTCGGATATTAGTCGAGTCCATGCCAGGTTGTGTTGAGGCACTTCTGTGTGCTCACGGGGCCCCTACACAGTATTTGGCAGATGTACCAGTTTCTTTAGCTCTTCAGTGTATATTAATGATTTGCCACTCTGTATTTATGAAAATGCAAAGCTAGTTCTTTTTGCTAATGATACAAGTGTAGTTATCACACCCATCGAACAAGAATTAGCTAAGGAAATTGTAAACAGTGTCTTTCAGAAAATTATTAAGTGGTTCTCTGCAAATGGAAATTCTGAGAAAACACAGTATACACAATTCTGTACAGTAAATAGCATAACACCATTGATAAATATAGATTTTGAATGGGTCATTCCACATCAAATCACCCAATAAAAAATAAATTTTACACCCACCTCCTTAGATTTTCATGAAATTTGGCTCAAATGGTTCTAATACCATCCTGACAACACCTGCAAAATTTTTTTGCTGTATCTCTTATAGTTTTTTTTTATAAATTTTTTAAGTTTTTATGTTTTGTGTTTTCCGAACCTTCCGAAATGGTAAATTTAATTTGTATTCAAAACTTTAAAATTGCTTATCTTAAAAACTCTTCTAGATAACATCATGAATTTTTGCAGCAAGTTTATTTATTATACATATTTGAAGATAAAAATGATACTATTAAAATATATTAATATTTTCTATGAAAAAAATATATATATGTATTTTTTTCTTTTCTTTTTTTTTAACGGATGTTTTGTTTTATAAGAATTGCAATATCTAAGAGTCTCAGACCTGATAGAATGCTCAAATTTGTTTTAATTTACTCTTAAACATATAGGCTACTTGATAAAACAAAAATAATGATGGCTTTTTAACATGTTTGTTAATTATAGTAGATTACATTAGAATTATGTACAAAGATAGTGTACTTACGACACATATGTATAACCCAACTGATTGCTTGAAACATTGAATTTTTTGAGTAATTTTGTCTTTTTAATAAACATTAATGCTGATTCAACTTGTTTTTCCACTTCATCCAAGAGCTTTCAGTTCTTTTGATACAGTCTTTATTGAAGCAATACATACTTCCAGTGCCGCTTGATTGAGGTGTGTCTACTACACAGACTATGTGCTCCAAAGGCACTATGCAAGAATCTTCTCTTTCAGGCCAATAAAATGATGCAGCTGGTCCTGAAGGATGTAGAAATAGAATTTCTGCATCTTCTTCATCATTGAATATTGTTTTTACCAGTCCAAAGTACCAGTTACCATCATAATTTACAGCCACATAGCTATTTATGGATGGTTCAACACGAACCAAATCAGAAGATGAATGGAAAGAAAAGAGTAAGGAGGGTTTTACACTATCTGTAGTCCTTCTAATTTCAAGGTTGTTTGTTGGAAGTGGTTTGAAGTTATGAAAACTTGTTGTTCCAGGAATGGTTCGGGTTGCTGAAAAACGGTTTTCTAGTTTTAACCGTAGCAAATCAGCTTCTTTTTTGTCAATAAAGTGAAAATGAACGCACATCGATTACTGTCATTATTTGTTCTTTGTCTGAAAGCTGTAGACTAGCTTTCCTTAAAATTCTTTTAATAGTTCCTCCTAGGCCATCACAAATTGACTTCCCATGACTTGTTGCAAAAAAAGAGTGTTGGGCCTTCAAATTAAAGTCTCTCAAGTGTTCAGTCAAATTTTTAAAACTGTTTCTATTTTTGTACTGCCCAGCACAACCATCTGTAAAGTAGTGAACTGAGTCAATGTCAGTATGATGTGATGACAGCCACTTTGTAATTTCTCTTTGTACAAACTTAACAAAACCAGTATCACATTGTTGGTCATCACTAATAAAACATTGGTTGGAAACAAAAACATTGTTTTCCTCATTTCTTAGAAAAACTCCAACTGGGTGTAGAGTACAACCACCTCTATTCCAGTGGTAACTTTGGATCTCATTTTGTATAACGAAGGAATAATTTTCACTGAAACCCATCACAATAATTGCTGTTTTGGGTGATGGGTCTTCTTTCAATCTTTTAAAGGCTGCTGATTGGGATTTTGCTATAAACGAATGCGGGGTGAGCTTTTCCAATGACCTAACCAATAAAGAAATGTAGTCTTCAACACTGATACGACTGTTTGATCATTTCTGCCCTGTCTGTGTTAACCCACTGACTGATTACAATTTCTTCTTCTAAATTATAATCTTCACTTAGTTTTTCAGATAAGTACTCAGTTAGTGCAGTATTTGCAGTACAGCTGTCGCAATGACGTAGCATGCAGTTTTGGTTTTCCGTGTTGCACACAAGCATTTTAATTAGGTCTTTATAAGATTCTTCAATTTTCACAGCATCCAGTAATAGTTTAACATTCTGGTGGATACTGCATACACATACAGTGTGTGTGCCTGCAGGACCAGCAAGGATACACCATTTAGGTCTCAAGAAACAAAATTTTGAAGATCCTACTTCTACCTCGGGATTCTCCCATTAGAAAGAATAATAGAGTTCTCTCAAGTTACACAAAATGAGTCTTTTTTGCATGTACACATTTTTTTGAACACTTACTTTGTCTTTTGTTCCAGGTAGCACTCTGGAACTTTCATCCTTTTCATAAAAATCTGTTACAAGTCTTACTGTATTTTCAGAAAGAGTTTTACCTTCTTTTGGACCAGGAGTTTCCAAAATACCCTTTTCGGATTTTAGCTTTCTAGCTTGTCGCACCATGTACTCACTTACATTAAATTCTTTCATCACTTTATTTTGACTCCAAGAATCTGGAGCCAAGGTCAGAATCTGGATTTTTCTAGACCTCCCAACAGATGAAATCTTCTCTTTCATAAGAGAAATCATTACATCAAAATCCTTTGCTTTCTCAACCACACTTGTATCTTCTTCGTCATCATCAGAACTTGGTGCATCATATTTTAATGCTTTTGAAACCGCCTTTTTTGCAGTCTTTTCAATACTGCTAACCTTCCTTTTAAAATAAGACCCTTTACTTTGTTCTGACAAGCCATGAAGTGTTAAACCTAAATTATCAAGAGCAATGTTTGTTTGTATGATGGATTCATTTCTGGATTCCTGTGATTCTAATTCAACCATGACTTCATCATCTGTTTCACTTTCATTGACTTCAACTCTTTCTTTTTCCTCACAAAAGTTACTGCATGTTGAGCAAAACTTTTGTCCAGGTTTTATGCTAATATTTTTTGTCAGTAATTGTTTAGAAAGATCCAAGCCTACACTTCTCAATGATTTTTTGATGGGCTTTTTGTGTTTTTTTAGTGGGTCTACACATGTTGTTTGATACTTTTCAAAAATGTTTAAAAAGTAGTAGCTGTGGTATGAACATATATTCTTAAATTCACACAGATTAATTCCAGATCGTAAGTGGATCAAATCTTTTTCTTCCTCGCTCAATTCAGATACCGGCTGTAACTGTTTTGAAGGTGTGTAGGTTGTTTGGAAACAGTCAGATTTTTTAAATAACCCTACGCTACAGGTTTGAATATTTGACAAACTGATTTCACTTTTGGTCTGATTACTGTTCTGGTTACTTTTATAGGATATTGGAAAAGAATCTCTGTAAACTAAGTAACAGTACTTACTGAAAGTTCGAATAAACTTAATAAAATACTATCCAAGCACTATTTAACACTGTAATAATTTTTTACTTCAAAACACAAGAGTAACAAAACAAAATCCAAGCGTACATTGTTACTCGAAGAAGACAAAAACTTATTTTCGATGTCTAAGTCACTTGGTACTTTTTATTTTTAAAATATAATTAATATTATTTTAAAAATTAGATAACTATTAAACAGGTTAAAAAGCCAACATAATTTTTCTTTTATCTAATAGCCTATACAATTAAGAGTATTTTAAAACAAATTTGAGCTTTCTATCAGGTCTGAGACTCTAGATACTGCAGTTTTTGTAAAACTAAACATCCGTTAGCTAAAAAAAACTTGTAAATTTTTATTCATTTGGAAGGTTTTAATATATCTTTATGGTAATTTTTTTTAACATTTAGATATAATACACAAACTTATTCCAAAATTTCATACTGATATCTTGAGTATTCTTTAATATACAAATTTTTTTAGTTGTGAGGATACGTTTAAGTTACGATTTCCGACTGCTGAAACAACGCCAAATCTAAAAACTTTAAAAATTTATATAAAAAAAACTATAAGAGATAGAGCAAAAAAATTTTACAAGTGCTTTCAGGATGATAAAAGAAGTAATTGTACCAAGTTTCATCAAAATCTGACACGGTTGGTGTCAAGGCCTGGGTGACTTGACACGGAATGACCCGAATAGAAGTCTGTTGGTAAAACAGAATATTCAAAATTGATGAGAAATTGAATTGGAAGAAACATATTGATGATCTTCTGAAATGGTTAGCTTCAGCTACTTACGCTATTAGGGTTATTGCAAATTTTGGTGATAAATATTTCATTAAATTAGCCTACTGTGCCTATTTTCATTCACTGCTTTGATATGGCACCATATTTTGGGATAATTAATCAATAAGAGAGTAAGTATTCATTGTACATTTGTAATCAGAATAATAGCTGGAGCCCATCCAAGAGCACCTTGCAGCCATTTATTTAAGAAACTCGGGACATTCACAATACCTCTGCAATACATGTATTCACTTATGAAATTTGTTATTAATGACTCATCCCATCTCAAAAATAATAGCGAAATGTGTAGCTACAACACTAGAAGGAAGGATGATCTTCACTATTCTGGGTTAAATCTTACTTTGACACAGAAAGGGATGAATTATGCTGCCACAAAAATCTTTGGTCATTTTCCAAATAGCATTAAAAGTCTAGCAGATAGCCGAACAACATTTAAAAACAAATTAAAAGAATCTCTAAATGACAGCTCCTTGTTTTCAGTAGATGAATTTTTAGGTATGGAATAATAAAAAAAATTATAATGTATATGAAAACTTATGTTAAACTGACACTTTCCACATCATTAGAATATGTCATGTTCTCGATCTACAAAGCAGATGGTAACGTAATGCAACTGCCACAAAATTAATGCACCACCTTCCTAAAGTTGAATGTTTCCTAATTATAAAGCTGTTATTTTTACTGTCAATTTATGAATGTTTTCTTTTTGTAGTGTCGATGCAGGAGCACAAACAATAAAAATACATGTGAGAGAAGGTGGTTTGAAGCGAATTCTTGTTATTGATGATGGTTGTGGAATACAAAAGAATGATTTAGACTTGGTATGCAAACGATTTGCTACAAGCAAACTGAAAAAATTCGATGATCTTCAGAGTATTGCTACGCATGGGTTCAGAGGAGAAGCTTTAGCTAGTATGAGCCAAGTTGCTCGTGTATCTATAATATCCAAAACAAAAGATTTACCTTATGGGCACAAGTAAGAAATATTGTCACCTATTTTTATTTAATTTAATTTGCTGTCTTCATTCTATCATTTAGATGTGTGACTAATAATATATTAAGTGCAAAGAATTTATTGGGTCTTTCTACATCTTGTAAGTATGTTAGTAAAGTTAGCAATGAGAAAAGCATTTTGCACATATCTAATCACTGTTTCTTCACTTATGTCACTGACATAGTTAATACACTTCCTGATTCTTGATGTGTTTCAGAGCAGTGTATGAAAATGGTGTGCTAAAATCGCCACCATTACCACTTGGTATGCCTAATGGAACTCAAGTTACTATTGATGACTTGTTTTACAATGATCGAAACAGACTTAAAATGTTTGCTGGTACTCATTCAGCTGAATATCAGAAGATTGTCAGAGTGGTCACTCGTTACGCTGTACATTACTCAGGAATAGGAATCACACTGAAAAGATTGGATGATGGTGATGTTGCTGTGAAAACAGCTCCAGGAACTGATATTAAGGATAACATAAAAGCTCTGTTTGGACTTTCAATTGCCAGGTAAAGATATGTTTTAGATAGGTCTGTACCCTCAGTTTTTACACGAATTCGGAGTAAGGTGTTTGAATAAATGAAATATATGCTCACCGTTTATTTTGGTGTTTGACCTCCCTAGTTTCAAATATGAGAGTGGGAAGAATAAGGGCCAGTAACATTTTTGTGTCAGATCTCTGCCAACTTTTTGCTTTAACTATACTGTACACAATAGCATTTTAGTATCTATTGCTGGATGCCATATTTCTTCTCCCTGACATGTAATTTGTAGCAATAACTTCGATTACTCAGGTATTACTATTGAACATGTCCACTTATAAGGCAGTTTCAGTTTGCATTACATAAATATGTCAATATATTTTAGCAATGTGCGCCACTTAGACATTTGTAATACTTGCTGCAAACACAAACTTCGAAACAGTCTGTTGAGTGATCTGCTGTATGTAATAACTTGCTGCTACAGTATCTCGATACAATGCCTTCTGCCCATCTTTAGAGGTAGACTGGCAAAAGTGTGTTGAGTTCTCCTGTTGGATCCATGTTGGCGCATATGTTGTGTACCGGTTTTCACCGCACGTATGCTACTAGAGCATATCACATCTTCTGCAAGTTTGTGCATTGTTGGGAGCATTCACAGACGGATATTACATCAATTGTCTTCACATGATAATATTGCAGAACAACATTGATTGCACAGGGCATGCAGTTTTTGTATAATAGGATTCCATACATTATCATCCTTGTTCTGTTTAAAATCAGTGACATCTTTTTGATCTGGACGTCTCCCAAACCCACTCCTTCACCTGACCCTGTTGGGTTCAGCGTGCTACTTTCTTAGATTTTGATCTCCATCTCTGGGGTGGACTCCCAGATGTCAGCAATCAACAGTACTCCCATGCAGTGAGCACTGTCATCAGTTCCCTGTTACAAAGTCTGTCCCTTACAGCTTTGACATCCCTATTCATGAGTTACGCAAATATAGTGGTAAACTTGTCAGAGCCCTCACAGACAGACATTCACATCCAGTGAGTTCAGAAACATATGTCCTATGTTGTGACCTCCTTTGACATCCACAAACCCACCACCACTATGAACTATAGTTCAATTCTTTTATCTTGGCGGCTCGCGCTTGTCCGCCCAGACGCGGGAGATTGCTGCGTTGCCAGTTGTACGCGCCAAGAGAAGCAGTGCCGTAGTATAGTTCGCAAACTTACGTTTAGGGGGGAGCGCGCAGTTTATGAAGTGAAGCCACCACGGCCGCATTAACCCTTTCGCTGCTACAGAGACGTGGTTCCCGCATTCCGTGATGTGTGCGTATTTTGTCATCATTGCACTGCTCGCCTGAGCAGACACATGGTGTTTCGACTGCTTTGATACAATTTATCATTCGATTTACCAAAAAATATTTGGCCCACAAATTTGATTTTTACGTATCTTCTTGACTGATACCTTCCCCCCATACATGACTTAATTTTGTTTCGATGTTCAACGCAGTTATTATGCAGCATTAAATATAGTAAACCATTGCACGAAATTTTGAAGAGTTTGCAGAGGCAAAAGTCCATAGAGTATACTTTCCGTATGGTCGATTTTAGTTGCCACAATGTTGAGAATGAAATGTGGACAAGATACCTAAATTTTATATAAAATTTACTGTATAACAATAGCTCATTTAAGTACCACATAGGTGTCGTATGTAATATTGAGAAATATTCCATCTTTCGCGACTGTAACAAAAGTTTTATTTACACTGAGCACGTTTGGCTTTATTTTAAAGCACTTCAATCAATCAAAAGTAAATAGACAAAATACATTAAACAAAACTCTGGACTTACAAAAACATTAGGACTTGAATATACCGTCTATCAGTGAAGTGCTCTGAGCTGTCAAATATAATTTTTGTGTGTGGCACACACAAACATCATTTATTTGCTAAAACACTGATCTGCCAACACAAACGTTGAATATTGTGTTACCGCAGCACAAAACTACGAAAGGTGACTTGGCAATGGAGGAGACAAAATACTGTCCACTGAAGATGCTTCAAAAGAGAGAAACGCGCCTGGTCTAAATAAGCCCCTTATTACAGTTGCAGAAGAGGAATATATTTCAGTACCGTTGCTAAAACTGCGACTGTGGAACAAAAACAAGAAAGAGAACATGAGTACCATTGTGAATGTGCCATACCTTTCCTTGATTGAAGTGCTTTAAAATAAAGCCAAACGCGTCCAGTGTAAATAATACTTTTATTACAGTCGTGAAAGACGGAATATTTCTCAATATTACATACGACACCTATGTCGTACTTAAATTAAATGCGACATTGTTACACAGTAAATTTTATATGAAATGTAGGTATCTTGTCCACATTTCATTCTTAACATTGTGGCAACTAAAATCGACCATACAGAAAGTATACGCTATGGACTTCTACCTCTGCAAACTCTTCAAAATTTTGTGCAATGGTTTACTACATTTAATGCTGCATAATAACTGTGTTGAACATCGAAACAAAATTAAGTCATTTATGGGGGGAAGGTATCAGTCAAGAAGACGTGTAAAAATCAAATTTTTGGACCAAATAGTTTTTGTGAAATCGAATGATAAGTGTGTCAAAGCAGTGGGAACACCATGTGTCTGCACAGGCGAGCAGTGCAGTGATGACAAAATCGCGCACAGCGTGGGATTCGGCGAGCACCTGTCTGCAGCAGTGAAAGGGTTAATGAAGAGACAAAGCACTAGAAATTTCAAAAAATTGCATTCAAACGAATATAATTCGTGAAGTAAGGCACTTCGATATTGTTTTTAAATAATGAAAATGTTAAGCACCGCACAAGGTTTGAACTCATAACCTTTCGCGTAGCAGCCCAACACCTTAACCCTTACGCTAACGCACCTCGTCTGACTATGTAACGCCATGAGGACTATAACACATTACGCAAAATACTGACAAACACTGTTGGTATGACTATGAATTACTCACGCTTCGTCGAAGTACAATAGGAAATAAACAATTACCGCTGTTCTTTATTGCGAAAAAGCGGTTTGTGAGAGTGATACAAACACCTTTCCTTGCTATCGCCTGAATTAGGAGTCTTGTTGCTTGTTTGGTTTAATTAATTAATAGAATATGAAGCAATTGGTATAACGAATGCTTTTTCCAAACTTTCTATAAAAGAATGTCTGCTATCAAGACATTGCTTTTGTTCTATTACTTTATTTATGACTGAACGGTTCTAAAACTGAAGACACTCGTCCATGCTCTGCACTGCAGTCGAGATGTGGCAACGTCGTTCTCTGTTCATTGGCTGACACTGTTTTGTGATGTCAGATGCGCAGAACGAACCTAAACTTGGCCGCCAACATAAATGACGCGCACTTTAGTCACTAAACAGTTCACCAGCTGTCACCCAGTATCAAATAGTCCTGTAAATGATGTTTCAGTCTATATGTTGTTGTACATCCTTCCACACTTTGCCTGATCACTAAAAAGTAACCACGTTTTGTGGCTACATTACTATTATCTAAATTGCTGATTGTCGAAGAATTGTTGGTGGTAAACTCAGGTCAAATATAATTCCTCCATTTAAAATGTTTACTGGGCTCAATTGTTCTACATTGACAGGAACTTTTTTCGATTTGTTCACCAAAACATAACACAGTCAAAATGCAGAAAAATAATTTTAAATACATTTATTACAATGCATCACAGACAAAACAGACATTCATTTACTGCTTACATGACTGATTCAAAATTATCCATTTAGTTTTACAAATGAAGAACTCACGACACTATGGTGTGTGATGCAGTACACCAACTCGCATTTTTAATCAGCATTTCTGATAAAGAATTGGATAGTAAAATTCATAATCTATGGATAAAGCTAAAATTCATGCATCTGCCGAAATAATTACTGCTCTATATCCCACAACCTGGAAAGATTTATAGGATAAATCAATAAATTAATTCCTCCATGAATTCAACAAATGTTCATCATCATCATCATCATCATCATCATCATGAAAGGCATCAGGATTGGACATAGACATGTGTTAGTCCCATTGCCATTACCTGTCCTCTTCCCCCTCCTACCTTACCTTACCTCCTCGCCTCCTCCTTGTTCCATCAACATTACTCCTTCCCAGTTTTTCCAACCTGTTGTGCCCCCTCCCTCTCATTGTCAGTCTGAACAGCTAATCATGAACAGTGTTTGTTGCTGTGGATGGATGCATTTGGATGTCTGTGTAGCCACAAAATGGTTTTTTTTTTAACGACAGATCAGAAGTTTCTGACAAACTGTTCAGAGAGATGAGAAAGGGTGTTGAATGGGCTAGATTAGATCAAGGAGAGACCCCAGTGTGGGCTAAGTATAGGTCAGTGAAAATTAGCTTTAAAGGCTTTCACGATGAACAGAATAAAGAAGACAGGCCACATTTACTTGTGTTCTTAAACTGTAATGAGAGGGGTACTTCCAGAGTTAGTGAAGTTTCTCTGAGTCACTTCTCTACTTTTATCTAGTCTTGAAATGTTTATGTAGTACTTTGTGAATATTATGGTTATGGACAATATAAATGTGTCGTGAATGAATATTTCAATCTGCAGCCAAGTGTGCACTCTTTTAAAGCTTTCTGGCAGATTAAAACCATGCACTGGTCTGGGATTCAAATCCTGAACCATGCCTATTGAGTGCAGGATTGTTAATGACTGATCAATCCAGGCACTATTCATTCAACCTGCTCTAACATTGTTACTGCTGCCAGTAGCTCTCTCCTACTTGCCAAACTTCATCTTAACTTCCCTTCGTTGACACAAACATGTAGTGGATTAATGTGATTAATGTAATTTAATAATATTATGAAAAGGGTTGTTGCTACTCACCACACAGCGGAGATTCTGAGTCGCAGATGGGCGCAAAAAAAAAAAAAAGAGCCTTCAGCCAACTGGACCTTTGTCAGAAATAGGCAATGGGAAAACACTCTCTCTCTCTCTCTCTCTCTGGCCAGAGTCTAGCTGCTTCAACTGCCAGAGACTGCAGTTGTGTGTGTGTGTGTGTGTGTGTGTGTGTGTGTGTGTGTGTGTGTGTGGAGTTCCTGTTGTCTATTTTTGACAAAGGCTCTGTTGGCCAAAGTCTCATTTTGTGACAGTCTTTTTGTCGTGCCCATCTGAAACTCGGCATCTCTGCTGTATGGTAAGTAGCAACTATCCTTTTCATGATATTTTTACATTCCATCCCAGATTTTCCATTATTTGATATCATTTAATAGTATCTGGGTATGTGGTGTCATCAGGACAGCGACTGTCAGATCCCCTAGGTTATCTAATATTGTCAGTAACGTTGTAGTGTGAATACCTTCTGTTTCTAAAAGGGAGAAAGTCCGAACTGTCAGATGAGTAGGATTAGTGCGCTATCTGAATAATGCTTCATTATCCTATGTCTTGCATATTTACCATTTTAGAAACTAAGGTATTTAGAAATTTATAGAGGTGGAGTGCAAATGTTGAATATTAAAAGTTGGAATTGCATTTATTTTATTAAATGGTATTACACACCTTAGTGCCTAACAAGGGAACCTCCCCATCGCACCCCCCTCAGATTTAGTTATAAGTTGGCACAGTGGATAGGCCTTGAGAAACTGAACACAGATCAATCGAGAAAACAGGAAGAAGTTGTGTGGAACTATGAAAAAAAAAAAAGCAAAATATACAAACTGAGTAGTCCATGCTCAAGATAGGCAGCATTAAGGATAGTGCCAGCTCAGCAGCGCTGTGGTCCTGTGGTTAGCGTGAGCAGCTATGGAACGAGAGATCCTTGGTTTAAGTCTTCCCTCGAGTGAAAATTTTAATTTTTTATTTTCAGACAATTTTCGAAGTTCAGGCACACATACACAATCAACTTCGCTCTCCAAAGTTCCAGGACATGTTCAGATTTGCTTGGACATATGCAGGATTTGACGGTGTACACACGGAAAAATTTGAAAACGTTAAAAACATATGTTTTGACAGAGCACAGGGAAAACTGTGCGACTGTGAAACTGTTGCATTCATTTGTTGCAGTTTATGAGACAAACTCTTGTGATTTCATCACTTTTTTGGAAGTGATTATCACATCCACAAGAAAACCTAAATCGGGCAAGGTAGAAGAATCTTTTTACCCATTCGCCAAGTTTACAAGTTAGGTGGGTCGACAACATATTCCTGTCATGTGTCGTGTAGAATATATCAGACGTGTTTTCCTGCGGAGGAATCGGTTGACCTATGACCTTGCGATCAAATGTTTTCGGTTCCCATTGGAGAGGCACGTCCTTTCGTCTACTAATCGCACGGTTTTGCGGTGCGGTCGCAAAACACAGACACAGTTATTACAGTGAACAGAGATGTCAATGAACGAACGGACAGATCACAGCTTTGCGAAAATAAAAAATTAAAATTTTCACTCGAGGGAAGACTTGAACCAAGGACCTCTCGTTCCACAGCTGCTCACGCTAACCATGAGACCACGGAGCTCCTGAGCTCACACTCTCCTTGATGTTGCATATCTTTGGCATGGACTACTCAGTTTGCATATTTTACTTATTCTTGTCATAGTTCCACACAACTTCTTCCTGTTTTCTCGATTGATCTGTGTTCAGTTTTTCAAGGCCTATCCACTGTGCCAACTTATAACTAAATCTTAGGGGAGTGCGATGGGGAGGTTCCCTTGTAAGTTCTTCATTTGTAAAACTAAATGGATAATTTTAAGTAAAACAGAGTTTTGCCAAAGTGCTGTTCTCATCTTTCAGTTAAAAATATTCAAAAGGCCTGTCAAAACAGATCTTCATTATGATTAAGATCTCATTCCCAGGCATTCTTTCAGAAGGTGACCAGTCATATGGCGTATTTTCGCCCCTCTTGCTAATTCAGGGCTCAAATGGTACTAGTGACTGTCTTGAAACAACATTCATTTGAGTGTCATTAATATCTGCTGTGTGTATACATCTTTGGAAGCTTGTCTTTATTTTGTGAGACAGTTGGTTTTCCACAAGGCTTTTGCAGATCCATAAACCGTAACAGGCTTGGACCTCATAGTCTTATAGTATCACTGCACCTGTGATTATAATGGGATGTGAGAATTAATTTATGCAAAAATGCATTAAATGTGTGAGCAGTCAGGAGGTAACTGTCGTTCTCTGTAAGTTTTGCACAATATTATCATACTGTTGTCGCCATAGAGATCATAGAACAGCTTTGACATTTTTTATATACAAAACCTGAGTTTAAGCACAGCATAAAATACAAATTGCATTTTACATTTGCAGCCACATCCGTGAAGTGGAGTTCAAAAGTGACCTGCACAAGTACAAAATGAAAGGCTATATGACAGATCCAGGATATTCAAGCAATAAAATGACTTTTATGTTCTTCGTTAATAACCGTCTTGTAGAACATGAAGGTAATATCATTTAATTTTTAATTATTTCACTGTGCGTGATTTTATATATCCTAGCGTCAAATAATCTTGCACTTATTTCAGTTAAGTTATTAAGAGAACAATTATTTTATAAAAATGTATGGATTAAAAATCCTAGGTCAAGGTCACAAAAATATAAAAATATTTTGTAGTGCAGTACACTTATGAGCTTAGTTAAATTGTGTTTGTGTTTATGATTAATTAGTGAAACAATCAATGCTTCGCAATTGCTAAATATTATGGGAATGTAATATACGTCCAAAACTCCATCGCCACACCTCTCTGCCAATCTCCTCCTCCCCCATCTCTGTGCACCACTTCGCCTGCCCTCTCGCTCTGTCCATCTCCACCTCCCCTATCTATGTCCATTTCATGCCCCCTCTCCCTCCCCCCATCCTGTTACCATACTCTCTGACCTTGATCCTTTTTTATTATCCTTTTTTATTGTTATTGCAAATGAAACCCAGACCAGGACTTGAAGCTGCTTAAAATGAATGGGTAAATCAGCTGGTATCATTGGTATGTGGGGTATGGGAAAGACCTCCCCAGGTGCTGCATTTGTGAAGGTTGTAGCTTCAGTGACAGTGTTTTGCATAATTGTAATCTCTCTCTCTCTCTCTCTCTCTCTCTCTCTCTCTCTCTCTCTCTCTCTCTCTGCGTGTGCGTGTGTGTGCGCGCGCGTGTCACTTTCCGCCAGTGTTTCGACTGCCTCTCGTTGTTGTGCCCTGAAATGAGGAATATGTTACCCACTATTCTTCCCACTTCTTCCACATAGGTACTCTGTCACCACCAAACCTGCTCAGTCTCCTTCTCCATCCCTACTCCATCCTTGCTCCCAACCCCTTTCCTCATGGCTCATACCCCTGCAATACTCCTGGATGCAAGGCATGTGCCATGCATCCTACCACCATCTCCTACTCCAGTCTGGTCACAGGCATCTGCTATCCCATTAGAGACAGGGCTATATGAAAGCAACTATGTGATTAGAAACTAAGCTACAAACACTGTGCTTCTCTCTAAGTGGGCATGACAGCTAACAAGCCATCTGTCCACATGAATGGCCACTGGACCACCCTGTTGCTGAACATGGTGCCCAACACACTGTGCCTCACTTTAATGACTGCTTCACAGCCTGCACCGTCTCAGTCCTTCCGACCAACACCAGATTTTCTGGACTGCTCAGGTGGGAGCTCTCCCTGCAATATATGCTATGTTCCTGTAGCCTCCATGCCCTCAACTTTCACTTGTCCCTGTCCTCCACGTACCTGTTCCCTTCCCTGCTTCCATTCCTGCAGAAACAGTCTTCTATTGCACCAACACAGCCACTAGTCTTGTTTTGCCTATCTGCTTCTCTCCTTTTCCAGTCTCCTTCTCTTCCTCCCTCTTCCCCCTCCCTCCTCCCCCTCTCAAATCTCTTGACAGCACCTAGTAGCCATACTCTGTCCCCACAATCTCACTGCCTGCACCCACAGGTAGCATTACATCTTTGTACACCCTACCCTGCTTTCCATCCCCTTCTCTGCGCCAGGCTCCTCCTTATCCCCACCACTGACACAAGATTGCTCTCACTTCAGTTGCTGTATGCAGCCAGAGGCTTAGCAGTGTTTTCATTGTCTATCTGCGACTCAATATCTCCTCTGCATTGTGATTAACAGTTTACCTGAGTACTATTCATAGTGAATTGCATCCAGGTAAGTTATGTTATCAGTGATACTTTGAAATGGCTTTATTCTCTGCATATAAATATCAAAAAATATAACTCCAGCTACTAATATTGCACATCATGTGGCAAAGCCCAGTTTGGAAGGATAATGTATGTAAGGGCGTGTTTGAAAAACAAAAAATTCGTGAATGTAGTGACGTATCATCATGCTTGGTGCTCTAGTGCCACACCAGTTGTGGTCAGTTGAATGGTCTGTGTAAGATATACCGTATTTACTCGAATCTAAGCCGCACTCAAATCTAAGCCGCACCTGAAAAATTAGACTCAAAATCAAGGGAAAAAAAAATTCCCGAATCTAAACGCACCTGAAATTTGAGACTCGAAATTCAAGGCGAGAGAAAAGTTTTAGGCCGCACCTCCAAATCAAAACAAAGTTGGTCCATTGTAATATGAGACACAATTTAGGTCAAATGAATGACGATACAGCTACAGTAGTTTGGTTCGAGTTGTAAGCTTAGCAGTTAAGCTTTACCAGGTAGCCCATTGCTATGCGTCAGGTGATCCGTCCGTATTTATACGGGTACCCTTCCTTTTTTACGTGCTTCGTCTGGTTTGAATTGATTGCTTATTTTTCTTTGATCAGATAAGTGCCGTTCTCTTTGTTATAGGTGTTTACGTCACTCTAAGCTGAAAATGCATTACTGTACTGTGTCATGCATTGTTTGTCGCATTCTGATAATGAGTGTTTACGACCTGTCGCCGCTCGCAGCTTGGCTTACTTTTGTGCACTCTACCGCCGCTTGCAATTAGAAAAAAAAAAGAGAGGAATAGTCTCATTAGCGAAACAATGGCAAGAGACTGATATTTGTTGTTACTTACACTGCTGCTTTCTTTGTTAATAATCAACAAGAACCAAATAATAGATTGCGTATGATAGAAGATGTTCTGAACGAGAGTTTAGCGAAAATTTTTCTCCATTTGAAAATCTTTGCAGACGCCTCTTTACTACATTACATTCTGCACAGAAATTAGAGTCATCTTAGATTTAAAAATCTAGTGAATTGCTGTGCTTGATTTCTGACTGTGTCACTATTAGGCATAAGAATAATGCAAATATAAACATGACATGATATTCTTCTGCGTTTGCTGTTGTCTCACTCTAGGTTCGTAGTTTATTTGGCAGACAGGATTTAAATGAGATCGCAGCAAACATGAAAGAATACATGGCAAAATGTTTATATTCGTATTATTCTTATGGTGAAGAGAATACTGCATGTGATTCACAATACATAAAAGTTCCTATTAGCAACCATCTCTTCTCACAGGTACGAAAAAATTCAGAACGTAGAGTTGGCCATATTGACAAACATCCCAAACAGTCTTGCCAGTCGGATTTTCGTAGTACATTGAAAAGCTGCTACATTCGAAGATGAACAATACGGAATTTGTATTTACTTCGTTGGATAGTGTATGAAAATGCTGTGGTCGAAACTCGGGGCATAGAAAAAAGCTCGTCTTCCACCTTTTTTCTTAAATTTATTTACTGACGCAGAGGTTTTGGCGCCAGTATTTATCTTTGTGCCTGCAAAGCATGCCTGTGTAGCGCTACATATATTCAACGGCAGAAGTTAGTTGTGGCGGCACCTACCAACATTTTGCAGAACTTCCGCTTACTTTGCACTCGATTCTAAGCCGCAGGTGGTTTTTTGGATTACAAAAACCGGAAAAAAAGTGCGGCGTAGATTCGAGTAAATACGGTACACTGCATAAACGTCATAGGATTCAGCTGTGGGGGGAGGAGGAGGAGGAGGAGGAGGAGATTAATGTTTAACTTCCCGTTGCAGACAGGGTCATTAGAGGTGGAGCACAAGTTCGGATTAGGGAAGGAAATTGGCCATGTCCTTTCAAAGGAACTATCTCAGCCTGTGCCTGAAGCAATTTAGGGAAATCATGGAAAACCTATATCAGGATGGCCGGACACAAGTGTGCTAACCACTATGCCATCTTGCTTGGTCAGCTGTGGGACCTAGCAGCTTAGAACAAAGAAACATATACTTTTGTTTGGTAGCTAACTTTGAAAAATTGGCTTAGTGTGGCAGTTTTAGACGGCAGATGTTCTGAATTGTGGTTTGTGTTGTGCATTGCTCATTGTTTTCTTATTTTGATAATTTTAGTTTGTTTATACTCACAGCCGATGCCAGCTTGTAGCTTCCACACTCTGTGCTAAAGTGACCAGAAAACAAAACCTGTCAACATATTTCGACTACGCAGGAAGTTTTCACCTAATGTGCGAACTTCTATGCTGAGTACCTTGACAGTTCTGTCTATTGTGTTATCATGCTCACATGGTTATTAATCCACACACAAGTTGAAATCAATATTTTGCAGATTTTTTAACAATCGTATTGGGTGGGTAAAGAAAAATGTCAAACACCTTGTCAGAGAAGCACTCTGCTCACCAGGAGAAAGATGCTGCTGCTTCTCAACAGAAGTAATCGCCTGTTGAAAACTAAATAGAGCCTAGACTGTTTTGGAAAAAAAAGAAAAAACTGTTGAAGTTTCTGCAAAAGCAACCATTCTACCCAAAAGCTCCCCAATCACCACTTTTTTTTGCAGCCAATTTCAAAACATAGAAGCTTCGTTTTGATGCATGTTTTTCTTCATCAGCTTGGTGGATTGTTGTGACTAATAGTGGTAAATTCTTTGTGTGAGGCTGCAGAAATCAGATGTCATGTTCTAATTGTGTCATTAAAATGTGTGAAAAGTTTCAAACTCCTAATGTTTAAAAGTTCAGATATTTTACTTCATTTCATAATTTGAGAATTATGATATTTTCACAGACCTTTCCTCAGTTAATATTCTACGTACTATCGTAGCCTGCTGATGTTATCATGCCTCTAAAGAAGCCAACATCAAGCCAATTAACTAAGTAAAAACTTTGTATCTTGAAACTTCCTGGCAGATTAAAACTGTGTGCCCGACCGAGTTCGAGTCTTGGTCAGGCACACAGTTTTAATCTGCCAGGAAGTTTCATATCAGTGCACACTCCGCTGCAGAGTGAAAATCTCATTCTGGACTTTGTATCTTAGTATGTGGATATGCCTTTCGATGCAACAGCCTTCAAAATAATAACTAACATTGGAACTGATAACGATTCATTAAATATGCAGCATTGAAGAGGCATATTATAAGGTACAGAACCAAGAGCTGGAATTTAATGCGGAAATTAGTGACTACATCCTATTTTTTGTAAAATTTCACTTATGTGAAAAACTGTTGAACATTGTCACACATCAGAGGACGACCACAGATCTGAAAGATTGGGGCAAATAAGTTGCGATCAGTGGAAAAAATTGTACCTCCTGCCAGTGAGCAATATAGTACAAAATCATTGTGGTGTACCATAGCGAGCAGTTTGTGTTACTAAACGGACACAGGCAGGTGAAGTCCCAGTTATAGTTGCCCATCCATTGGCTTCCAGATTCAGTAAAAATTTAATTTTTGTTATTTCATATGTTACTGACTGATTTTAAAATGCTGTCATCTGCTCATTCAGCGGAAGAGTAATGATGTGTGCACAGAGTGCTGAAGAAGAGAACATAGCAGCAAGCTGGCATGCCTGAGGTTATTAGAATACACATCATGATGGCAGACAGACGTGTCCTGACAATGAAGTTGCCAATGGAAGTGTGTGCTGTCATCGGTAATGAATGGGGACATGGGACTAGTATGTGAGTCATCCATGATCCTGTATCACAAGAATGGGAAGCAGCTTTGCTCACTTGATGCCGTATGTGTGAGAGGGAAATGAGTTCCTATTCACAATACTCATAGGTGATGAGATGGATTGTTCTAATTTACTCAAGAATCCAAGGCCAGCTCAGTGACATGGAAGCCTCCCAGTTCACCAGTGAGGAAAATATTCAAAGTTTTCCTCTCCACAGGAAATGTTATGATCACAGGGTTCTGCAGTGCAAAAGGTTTTATTTTCCTTGACTTCCTCCAGCAAGGGACCATCAATGTGGCGCACTACTGCAACACCTTCATCAAACTGAGGTTGCCATTCTGCAAAAGAGTCCAGGACTCACAAGTGAAGGTGGTGTACTCTTGCCTGACATCGCAAAACGCACACAGGAAGACTCACACAGGATCAGATTTGTCACTTCAGATGGGAGAGATTGGATAACCCGGCCAGGACCCCGATCTTGCCCCATTTGCCTTTCGCCTGTGCCCTGCATTGAAAGCCACACTCTCAGGATGTCACTTCCAACCAATGCTGAGGTGGAGCAGACTGTGCCATAACTCCTTGCATCACAGGACACAATTTTTTCAAACTGGTTGCACGGCGTGACAAATACCTCAATGTCAATGATATAACTATGTTGAAAAATAGTGCAAGTTGTATAGTTTGCGATGCCATGGTGTATTTGTTTTTGGCAATGAATCTTTCATGTGAAAAACAGTGATGAAACATACTTAACACACCTTGTATGTGTATGTCTCAAAGCAGCATAACTCACAACATGAAAATCCATGAGTATGTTCGTCTAGTATATGAGAAGGAGAGCACTTAGTTACTTCCAACAAACTTTACACGTAATTTCAAAGCCTTTTGAAACTTATTCTTGCTGACATCTACCCCAGAAATAATGAAAAAAAATAAAGTTTATCATTTGTTGCATTTTCACTTTTCGTGTAATAAAACTTCGCCATGTGGCATGACGTAAATTTATTATTTTCTTACGAGTGCCGCATCGCAGTCGTGAAGTGGGGCCAAGGCAGTTTCAGATAAGTTTTTACAGTCTGACGATAATTTATGGATTTGTAGTTTTAGCTTGACGATGTCCACTATGGACAAAGGGTAGTTACTTTTACTCTGAAGAAGGTTGGGTTATCCCGACTGAAACCTAGGTAAATTCTAGGTAAACGGTGCAACTGAGGCTGTTGGTTATTAAAATTAAAATTATGTTTTAAGATTCTACAACAAATTGCTGTAAAGGATATTGCATGGTAATTTTGTGGATCACTTCTACTACACTTCTTGTGTATGGGTTTGACCTGTGCTTTCTTCCAACTACTGGGCACTGTCTTTTGTTTGATGGATTGGGAATAGATTATAGGGAGAAGAGGGGCTAACTTGGCACAAATTCAGTATAGAATCTGACAGGGATTCCACCGGGTCTGCAGCTTTGTTCAATTTTAACGATTTCAGCTGTTTCTCAACACCACTGACACGAACACTTGTTTCACTCATATTTTCAGTGGTACAAGGATTAACCAGTGGCAATTCCTTTTGGTGCCACTAACAGCCTTTACATAGTGCCATAATTTCTTTGGGTCGTGTGAAAGATCGTTTGACAGTATTCTGTTGCAGTAGTCAATGAAGACTTCACGCATTGCTCTCTTGACAGCCAAATGTGTTTCATCTACCATCTCTCCATCTGTAGATCTGTGCTATGTTCTATACCTATTATGCAGTAATCACTGTTTCTTTAGAAGTTTCTTTACAGTACCATGGAGGGCCCATCTTATTATGAACTGTTTACTGGGTACATATTTATCCAGTGTGTGGTCAGCTAGTTTTTTTAAACTTAAACCAATGTTCCTCCTCGTGCTCTCATCCTGTCCTGAATGATTAAGGTCCCTCATTGACACATGACTACTGTTCTTTTTTATCTAGTTTACTGAACATGCATATCTCTCTATTTGTTTTAGTTGTCCATTGTACTTTGGTAATCATTGTTGCCACAACTTTATCTTGATCACAGATACCAATTTTGATGTGGACATCTTCAAAGAGGTCTGGTCTTGTCAGTTTAGGTGACAGATGACAGCAGAAACCATCAGTACCATTCTTAATTCAGTAATTGAAACAGACAGAACCCATAAAACAAATGCAAATAAGATTATCATATAAGCACACAAAACAAAAAATTAGTCAACCTGAGGATATGTGACTTTAATACCATGTAACAGTTTGGTGAAGAAGAATGACCACAAATTTCTTCAGATACCCTGTTTCCAGATGAAGCTATCTAGTGATGATTAGACCCACACAGCTACCAAATTGTGGTGCTGTTGATTGCTACATTTCACTCGTCATTACAATTAGTGTCTGAAATTTTCAGTGGAATTAAGATTGACAGATTGATTGATTTAGCAGGCTTGTTATGCTGCAATAAGTTGCCTTGAGGGTTCATCAAACCAGTAACATGTGAGTAGCCCTGTGAACATGACCTTGGGTCTCCACAGCAAACTCATCATGAAACTGGGGGATAAATGCTTTATTGGGCCATTGGTACACTTGACACCTTGCATCATTTGAAAAGGGGCAAAATTGTAGCTTGTTAGAGCACACTACAAACCTCCAGTCAGCTGCTCTCCAATATCTAGGTGAATTAGCAATTTGGAGATGTGCAGCTTGCTGTGGAGCTTGATGTGCCACTTTGAGCGGTGGCCTACTAGGAAGTACCAGACTCCATTTTTCCATTGTAATATTGAATGGAAACAGCAGCAATTTCTGATGGACTTAAAACTTACTGTCCTTGAAAAGACAAGACACTCATCTCTCATCCTTGTTGCATTGGATCTTTTTGTGACTATTGTTCTTATGCTGTGTTAAATGGCTGTGAGTGGTACACCATTCCTTGTAGACACATTGGAGCTCAGTGTTGATGCACTAAAATATCGGGCAACTTCATTCACAGTGTTGTCACGGTCAATTCCAAACACATATTGTGACATCTCCATATTGGCCCATCTTATTGCATACAACCGACTGGCACTAACACACCACTATACTGTCACATCTTATGTCAGTATTGAAGTGTTACGTGACTGCCCTGTACCAGTTCTATACCATTTACAAAGCTCCCAATCGGAATCTGCCAGTTGCTATGATTTGTGGTATTCCATTTGGAAAATGTGTCTGACATAGGTAATGCCACTATATTTAACTATCATGTATCACATTGAATAGTCCTTTCTTCTTCAAAGACTGCCATGCTTACATGGCAAAGTTGTGTTGTAAAAATGTGGCACATCTCAAAATGGCAACTTCTGATGCTATCTGGCTGGCTCATACTACTTGCAGTTTCTCTTAGATGTAATCTCACAGTTGCTGGAACACATGCCATTGCTAGACTGTTGCAGAATGTGGTGTTAACATAGTGGGACTCAACTGCATTCAGTGGCAGTTATTTGCATTAGTCTCTGTCTCCGTGTCCTGGTACACGGATGGAAAGGAGCGATACTGGGGCCAGGCCCTGGGCTCCCTGTGGTGTCACCGCCAGACACCACACTTGCTAGGTGGTGGCCTTTAAATCGGCCGCGGTCCGTTAGTATATGTCGGACCCGCGTGTCGCCACTATCCGTGATTGCAGACCTAGCGCTGCCACACGGCAGGTCTAGTCTAGAGAGACTCCCTAGCACTCGCCCCAGTTGTACAGCCGACTTTGCAATGTTCATCATTAATGGATTAAAGTTAAGTATCAAACTAGCTACGTCCGCTTTCTGAATTCTAATTCCTTGTCATGTTCCAGACCTCACGTTAGTATAGTTCTTCCCTCCTCACGCCAGCCTGCGTGAGCTAAAACGCGTGCATTTCGGCCTCCTCTAGTAACACGGTGTTGGCTCTTCTGCCAACCCAACACTCCCATATCATCTTAAGCCAGGACAGTTTTTCTTATGCACTCTTTGAAACAAATAGTATAGTTACAGAAACCAACAAATCTTGATTGCCTTACACAGGAGATGTTACAACATGCCAGGCTGTCCTTGCAGCATCTGTTCTCATGTTACCTGTAAAGGTCATCATTTGCAGCAGTTATTTACTAAAAAAAGAATCTAGTGAAAGGTATATTGTGTACCACATTTTGCAGCTATATGCAAAAAGAACTCTAGTTCTCTCATCTACAACATGATACAAATGACGCTGTTCTGGCCAAATAAATTAAGAAGGCACAGAATAACTTAATGTTGTTAAACCTCAATGACACTGTGAAACTTACTGAAAATTTCTTTGTAATTCACTATTAAAATGGGAAGACATCAATTCAGAAGCTGTTTAGCTTTCTTAAATTTTATTTTTGAAAAATAACTTTGTATTCACCGACTCTCTCCTTTAGCTAAGGAGAACTTTATAAAAGCTTGAAGAAAATTGTTTAAAAAATAGAAAATGATCTGTACCCGTGCAGTGAGAGTTAGTTATAGAAAGATGATGTGTGTCATCCAACATTAGATGATAATTTATTTTACACTTGCAGAGTGTATTAGGATTTTTAATTTTCTCTTTTAGTAGCTCAGTTTTCTCATCCGTAATTTTTGAGGCAATAATTATGCTTACTCACAACAGATATTACCAAATTCACTAATGTAAACTACTATGTGTGTTTACAGGCATAAAAAAGGAAATTGAAGATATGTATAACAAATTTTTGACAGATGGTGGCCCATTTGTTTATTTACGATTAGACATTGATCCATCATTTGTGGATGTCAATGTTCATCCTTCCAAGAATTTAGTATGCTTTCTTTACGAAGACGTCGTCATTAAAGCATTGCGTATCCATGCAGAGAAAGAACTGCTTCAGTGCAAGGACACTCGCAGTTATGTGGTGAGTATGACATGCAGTCTTCCTTATTTTTTTCTCTGTATAAGTTGTCTCTCTCTACTTTCTACATATAAGTGGTCATATACAACATTCTAAATCTATTTTTATGCAGGTTCAGCAAGTACTATCCCCAGTTGTCAAAAAAGTGACTGATGCAGACAGTAAGATATATGACCATAAGAAAGTTCGAACAGATAGCAAGGAGCAGAAATTGGAAAAATTCTTTGGTCCGACTGAGACAAATTTAAGTACCAGTGACAAAGAGATCTCAAAGACAAAACTTCCAGAGAAGTGCGATGGGATCTCAAGTGTGAAAGAAAAGGACAGTGATACATCTGACAACAATGCACCTCTGCAGAATGGAGATGCATTATCAGTACAACAGAATAAAATTACTAAAGCATCAGGAAAGACAGTGAAAAGGTACTGGACCCGTCTGCTTCTGCCGTGTTAATAACTTGGTAATATATGTTGGTGATGTAAAAGTTTTTGTATAGCCTCTATTTAAATTTTACACTATGGGATATTGTAAGCAGATTTAAAGCTGGCTTCTGAATTAATTTATTTAATGCAGAACTAAACACAAGCAAGACATTTTACATATTATGTTGTACTTCCTGAGTGGAAGTTGTCCTCAAAGACATAAATTGCTATTGATGGCTCCATTCTTGTACTGACTGATTTTAGAATTTTGCTTCTAGTTTCATTTGCCTTCTGCAATTTTTCTTCCAAGGAGATTTTGTATATAAAGATTTAAGATTGTCTCTCAGCTGAGAACATCCCATTGGATTGCCAATTCGAAGTTTCTTAATTTTATCTGTGTGTGTGTGTGTGTGTGTGTGTGTGTGTGTGTGTAAATAATAGAGGTTTCCATTTTTTTTTTTTTAAAAAAAACCGTGTACCATTTGTAATTCACTTTATATGGTATGTGACGGTGCAGATTCAGATGACTACTGCTCACATATTGCAAACTTTCATGTGTAAATTTTTCAGAAGAAAGTAGTAAAGATTGCTGAAATGACATAGTTTTCCCCTTTGTCAGAGTTTATGCTGCTATGAAGATTTGCAGTAATTTAAAGCAGTATGATGACTTCCTTCAGTTATCAGGTTGAAAAGATAAATTTGGGAACAATGCATCAACTGTTGCTTTTTGGCAAGTTGTTTGCAGACAATTGACTGCAGAGCCTTGGAAAATGAATATTGAAATGATGAAATGTTTACATGATTCAAATAGAGTGAATTTTAGCTTCGTAGTGTTTATTACTACCTATTCACAATTTTATCTACAGCCAAAGATTGTATTGAAATCAAATAATTTAAAAAGTGTTGACTTATTAATATTTACTCATACAAGATTCCACACATACTCACCACTGTCATAAGTAAATGGAGGTTAATAAGTGCTGGTTAGCCACAAAAAGAAGAGTATAGGATGGCTGGAATATGATAAAAAAGTGTTCTGTAATACAAAATATTCCTTCTAGTCTCATATTTTTTCAAGCCAGTGTGTATGCCAACAATAAAAAAAATGGTTCAAATGGCTCTGAGCACTGTGAGATTTAACACCTGAGGTCATCAGTCCCCTAGAACTTAGAGCTACTTAAACCTAACTAACCTAAGGACAACACACACATCCATGCCCGAGGCAGGATTCAAACCTGCGACCGTAGCCGTCGTGCAGTTCCAGACTGAAGTGCCTAGAACCGCTCGGCCACACCGGCCAGCGCCAACAATAAAGCGGAACTATCTGCATTGTACATAAATGTTATTGCTAATGATTTCTAAGCATAGAGCACTATTTCCACTAATATTTATATTCTTTTTGATTACACTAACCTGTTGTGAAGGTGATCATTACTGATTTGTAACTGGTTATAGAAAAGATAATACAGCTCATGCATTCAAAGAGTGATATAAATACTAAAATATCAAGCATCTGGTTTGATTTTTCTTCGTTGTTACAATGTTAAACTTCATCATTATTACCTTTCTTTTTCTGTCCTGTTGTGTGTTAGTGAGTGTTGCCCCACATTATTTGTAACGTAAGTTACCTTAAACTGTTTCAGTACTGCTGATGAATGAAAAGGTTAACCCAAAAAAGGTGCTCCTTCACACATGCAACAAAGGAATTTGCCCTTCCACCCTTCCTTTTCTCCTCCCATATCTGTTGCCCAGCAGCAAGACTCCTCTTTCCTCTTTGGCTTCATTACCATTCTGACTGAAATATTCTTCCTAATAGTCTGCTGCACTATACTTTCTTGTACAGCTGGATGAGGCTCATTCTTCAGGTATTATCTCTCTAAATAATTTTTTTCATGTGGCTATATGTTTGTGAGGGGCATTGTAATGGTTCCATCTCAGCTGTTGTTTACACATATTTATTTTATTTAATTTGCACAGTTGGCCAATAGTTCAAAATTAAATAAAGTAAAAATGTTAAAACAATACCTGAAGCGGAACCATTACAACGCCCTTTATCTCCTTTCATTTTACACATAGAAGCTCTAAGGAGTATCCTTTCTTTGCCAATTACCTATTACCTTTTACTACATCTCATTTTCTATTTCCTTTATGATTGTTCTATCTCCAATTTTTAGTCTCAAGTTATACCTGAATGGCATAAATTTTAGCCTCTTTGTTAGTGATTTCTCTGCTGTCCATGGAAGAACCTCATCAAGTCTCCCATTTTCTAGCTCACAGCAGTGTCTCTCTCTCTCTCTCTCTCTCTCTCTCTCTCTCTCTCTCACACACACACACACACACACACACACACACACACACACTTAATTAACATTCCCACACTTAATTAACATTCCCACAAAACACCTACAAACTAACTAATTCATGCCAACATTGACATTTATTGCAAATAACAGTATGATGAGTAATGCATAGAAGTTGTTGTTGTTGTTGTGTTCGTCAGTCCTGAGACTGGTTTTGTGCAGCTCTCCATGCTACTCTATCCTGCTTCTTCATCTCCCAGTACCTACTGCAACTTACGTCCTTCTGAATCTGCTTAGTGTATTCATCTCTTGGTCTCCCTCTACGATTTTTACACTCCACGTTGCCCTCCAATACTAAATTGGTGATCCCTTGATGCCTCAGAACATGTTCTACCAACCAATCCCTTCTTCTAGTTAAGTTGTGCCACAAACTGCTCTTCTCCCCAATTCTATTCAATACCTCCTCATTAGTTATGTGATCTGCCCATCTAATCTTCAGCATTCTTCTGTAGCACCATATTTTGAAAGCTTCTTTTCTCCTCTTGTCCAAACTGTTTATCGTCCATGTTTCACTTCCATGCGTGGCTACACAGATTTACAATGTCCTTGGTGAAACTCAAAGTTTTTATTTCTTCTCCATGGATTTTAATGCCTATTCTGAATTTTTCATTTGTTTCCTTTACTGCTTGCTCAATACACAGATTGAATAACATCGGGGATAGGCTCCAACCCTGTCTCACTCCCTTCCCAACCACTGCTTCCCTTTCATGTCCCTCGACTCTTATAACTGCCATCTGGTTTCTGTACAAATTGTAAATAGCCTTTCACTCCCTGTATTTTACCCCTGCCACCTTCAGAATTTGAAAGAGAGTATCCCAGTCAACATTGTCAAAAGCTTTCTGTAAGTCTACAAATGCTAGAAATGTAGGTTTGCCTTTCCTTAATCTAAGAAAGTCGTAGGGTCAGTATTGCCTCACGTGTTCCAATATTTCTACGGAATCCAAACTGATCTTACCCTAGGTCGGCCTCTACCAGTTTTTCCATTCAAGTCTCTATATCCTTACATTTGTCCTCTAGCCATCCCTGCCTAGTCATTTTGCACTTCCTGTCGCTCTCATTTGTGAGACGTTGGTATTTCTTTTTGCCTGCTTCATTTACTGCATTTTTATATTTTCTCCTTTCATCAATTAAATTCAGTATTTCTTCTGTTCTTCAAGGATTTCTACTAGCCCTCGTCTTTTTACCTACTTCATCCTCTGCTGCCTTCACTATTTCATCCCCCAAAGCTACCCATTCTTCTTCTACTGTATTTCTTTCCCCCATTCCTGTCAATTATTCGCTTATGCTCTCTGTGAAACTTTGTACAACCTCTGGTTTAGTCAGTTTATCCAGGTCCCATCTCCTTAAATTCCCACCTTTTTGCAGTTTCTTCAGTTTTAATCTACAGTTCATAACCAATAGATTGTGGTCAGAGTCCACATCTGCACCTGAAAATGTCTTACAATTTAATACCTGGGTCCTAAATCTCTGTCTTACCATTATGTAATCTATCTAATACCTTCTAGTATCTCCAGGCTTCTTCGATGTATACAACCGTCTTCCATGATTCTTGAACCAAGTGTTAGCTATGATTAAGTTATGCTCTGTGCAAAATTCTACTAGGCGGCTTCCTTTTTCATTTCTTACCCCCAATCCATATTCACCTACTACGTCCTTCTCTTCCTTTCCATACTATCGAATTCCAGTCACCCATGACTATTAAATTTTCATCTCCCTTCACTATCTGAATAATTTCTTTTATCTCATCATACATTTCATCTATTTCTTCATCATCTGCAGAGCTAGTTGGCATATAAACTTCTACTACTGTAGTAGGCGTGGGCTTCGTGTCTATCTTGGCCACAACAATGCGTTCCCTATGCTGTCTGTAGTAGCTTACCCGCACTCCTATTGTTTTTATTCATTATTAAACCTACTCCTGCATTACCCCTATTTGATTTTGTATTTATAACCCTGTATTCGCCTGACCAAAAGTCTTGTTCCTCCTGCCACCGGACTTCACTAATTCCCACTGTATCTAACTTTAGCCTATCCATTTCCCTTTTTAAATTTTCTAACCTACCTGCCTGAGTAAGGGATCTGACATTCCACGTTCCGATCCGTAGAACACCAGTTTTCTTTCCCCTGATAACGACGTCCTCTTGAGTAGTCCCAGCTCGGCGATCCGAATGGGGGACTATTTTATCTCTGGAATATTGTACCCAAGAGGATGCCATCATCATTTAACCATACTGTAAAGCTGCATGCCCTCGGGAAAAATTATGGCTGTAGTTTCCTCTTGCTTTCAGCCGTTCGCAGTACCAGCACAGCAAGGGCGTTTTGGTTAGTGTTACAAGGCCAGATCAGTCAATCATCCAAACTGTTGTCCCTGCAACTACTGAAAAGGCTGCTGCCCCTCTTCAGGAACCACATGTTTGTCTGGCCTCTCAACAGATACCCCTCTGTTGTGGTTGCACTTACGGTACGGCTATCTGTATTGCTGAGGCACCAACGGCAAGGTCCATGGTTTGTATGCACTGTTGTGGAACACCCTGATAGGTTAGCCCTGAGAGTAGCAGAACATTATGCTGAAGCAACTGCCACATCCTCTCAGCATTTAGTTCCCGTCCAAGTATCCCCCTCTGCTCTTGGGAGCTGTTTTCGGTATTGTGTTCAGCTAGGATGTTTCACTCAGTTCATTAAGAAACATTTTGCAGCACTGGTAGGGAATGCAAAAGATTCTTTTGTTGAACTTTTTTCCTCCCTACTGTTAAGACAGAAGAGTTTTGACACATGAAAGGATCCCATTGTAATACTTTGGGAAGAACTGCATGTGCCACACTGTGTCCTTACAGGCTATGCAGGGAAGTTCTTAGAGAAAATGACCATCTCACTTCATATCTAGCTTTTGAATTGATGATGCTCCATACTCAATTTGGGTTCAGTTCAGGCTACAACATTGTGCCACTGACATTCTGAGTCTGCTGGAGGCAGTTGCACAAAAGGTTTTTCCTTGTAGCAAACACATAATGGGTGATCAAGTATTATATTACAAGTAAGTGTTACAGGACATAGAATTATTTTGTGCCCCTCCGCTAATAATGACTACTATTTTTAGATAGTGCTGACCTGAAGCAACCATAAAATCAGAGCCTTTATTTTCATAAGGAATGATCAACTGAGAGAACAGTTAATAGCTAAACTGCAGAAAATACTACATTCTGTTTTCTCCTACTGCAGTGTGTAAATTAAATAAATAAAAAAGTACAAAAAGAAAAAAAGGCGATTCTTGCAGTTTACTGTGTAAATTATTGCTAATTAACACTGCTCAAAGTTCACTGAAGTATTTCTTAAAACTAAAAATAATTAAAAAGATGCATTGATTTGTATTGTTTATTTCAGGCGCATATTCCGTCTCACAAGTTTATTGCAATTATGTAAAACAGTAAGAGACAGTGTGAATGAAGAGTACAAGACAGTTTTGAATCAGGCTACATTTGTTGGTTGCATCAATGAACGTTATGCATTAATACAACATGAACTCTCTCTGATGCTTTGTGACACATATTTATTAACGTAAGCTTTTCTTCTCTTTTTTTTTTATGAATATACAATCTCCATGTAATAAATTTGATTTGACTGTTTGATTTTCTTTCAGTAGGGAACTGTTGTACCAAAAGATCTTACAGGAGTTTGGAAACATGGCATGCTGGGATCTGTCAGTAAGTACAGTTCTTATGTTCCTTAGCTGTGTATGAAAGGTACTACAGCCTTTCTAAACTTGACTTGTTATTAATGTGCAATCAGTTTGATTCCCAGCTCGTCTAACGTGGTATATATTTTTTTTAGATGCTCTTTAATCCGTGCAGACAAATGATGCATTAATTCTTTTGTGGAAGGCCACAGTCCCCTCCTTCACTGTGTGTGCCAATATGACCATTAAAAGAAAAAAAAGATCTATGTTTCGTGTCAGGTTATTGATAACATTTTTGTGCAATGTTTCAACAACTGCTTTAATTGGAAACTTACTTCTAATTATTTTTCTTGATTTTTCCATAACTGTGCAGTTGCTCAGTTTTAGTGATATTACTGTCATCAAAATATTGAACACAAACACAATGAAATGGGTTACTCCTTCAGTGAAATCAAGAAAACTAAATTAATTATATTGTTAAAAATTTGCAGGAGAATCCACTTCCACTGCTGGATGTCCTAAAGCTTGGCTTGAATAATGAAAATACTCATGCTGGAGAAATCCAAGAACAGAAAGCCATTGAACTGAAGAATCTTTTAAATGTGAAAGCACCTCTGCTCTATGATTATTATTCAATTAAAATCGATGATGGTTTCATTTTGAGGTTACCAAGAGTTTTAGGTAATCAACTTTTTTAATGTTTTAGTTGATATTCAACTCATTTATGGGCTAATCACATATTAATGTATGATATGCAACAACCTGTGATAAAAGATCAGTAATTCTAAATACACTAATGGAAAAAAATTACAACACCAAAAAATAATTAATGTAGAGTAATGAAATTTCGGAAATACATTTGTCTACTTAACTTATTTAAGTGATTAACATGGCAAGATGACGTGTTAATGCAAGTGCGAGAAAAGTCATTGCAAATGTGAAAAGATCACACCTTATAGCATAACTTCAAGTGTAGATACAGTGTATCTAGCACACAGACAGGTTGGTTGCAAGCCTTCAACTGGCCTCCTCCTAACCAACGCAAGGCCATCGCTGGCACTGAGGCAAAACCATCTTTCATCAGAAAACACCAACAGATGTCCACTCTGTCCTCCAGTGAGCCATCACTTCTATAGGCATCTGACTCTGAGCTGTCCTTGAAGTGACCATTTTGTAACAGTTCATTGTCACTGTGCTGCCAACTGCTGCTTAAATTGCTGCTGCAGATGCAGTGCTATGCACCAGAGCCCCATGGTGAACTGGACAGTCATCCTCCTGTTCTTCTTGTGACCATACATTCTCGTGACCACCTCTGCCAGCAATCACGTACATTGGCTATATTCCTACCAAGGCTTTCTGCCATATCACAGAAGGAACATCCAGCTTCTCGTAACTCTATTACATGACCTGAGTGAGGTGTTGATGATGACATCTTTGTTACCCTATTTCTTGACTAATATCAACTCACCACACCCAATCTCAAAGTTAACTAACGCTCACAACAGTTCCAGCATTATTTAAAGCAAGGCCAATTTGTGTCCTCATAGTGGGGCTACTAGCGTCATTCTGACGCAACTGGTGCGAAATTTGAATTGACATTGTTTTTCATATGTAGAAACATGCCTACCAGTGTCTCCTCAGTGTTGATATTTTTTTCTGTCAGTGTATTATGCTAGTAGAGGGGTGAAATGTATTCATTTCTTCTCAGATTCTCATATGTGATGCTATCAGCATGTGAAATTGTTTGAAGTATCTGAGAATAATAATTATTAAAGGATACTGTTTTGCTCTGAGAAGAAAAACTCATTAAGATGTCTGAAATTGGCACACTTCGAAAATCACATCTGATTTATAATTAACCAAAGAAAGTTGTTGAGATATTTTTTTCCTTGTTAGGTAAAACAAGTAGAAGTCTTTGCTCTTGGTACAGATAAGCTATATTTCATTCATGAAAAAATGGCTAATATAATTAAGGTATTAAGAGACTTTTCAGAATTTATGAGAATACACATGGAGTGATGACAGTCCCTCAGAATTATTGGTATCCTTGGGAGAACTGTGCATGATGAAATTGCTCCATTGGGTACGTAAGATTTGTGAGACAAGTAAGATAATTCAAGGAGAAGTGTTAATCCCAGCACCAAAGAAGACAGGTGAAGGATTCGCAATTTAGAGACAATAATTCATGAGCACCCAGAGCCCACTTTGTGAACACCTTCCTGCAGGAGGCACTCAAATGAAATGTCTGCAGTATCTTCTGACATAAAACTGGTTCAGTAGGCTTGAGACCAGTTGAAATTATTAAAGTGTGTTATCTCAGGAACCTCTTCACTTACTGAATGATCTCAGCAGGCCTACTGTCGAAAAGTTGGTCAAGCTTGAACAGCAACGTCTCAGTCATATTGTGAGCAGCGTGCCAAGGAACATCCAAGTACATTACAATGCATAGTTTGAAGCAATCTAGTATTGAATGTTACCCAGCAGCAGATTTCGATTTCGCAGACATCTTGTTTCGAACAGACAGATTTTATTTTGGTTATTCTTTTGGGTTTATTTCAGAATAAAATTCCATTGAATCAGAGTCCACACATATTGGCAAATATACAGACAGTGCAAAACTTGTTATGAGCAGTTTATATTACCATACTGTAATATAGTACCATCCATGGTGTGTATATCACTAGTATAGAAGGAAAGACAGACACTACAGTGAAGAAAATATTCCTACTGTTGTGTAGGAGGCAACTAAAGTGATGCTTCACTAAAAACAGAAACACAAATATAAAGAATCAAATAAATGGAAAAGATGTAAGTAAAATTTGTAGGGTAGTGATTTTCATTTTGAAATAAAGTAGTGACTGAATTAACATTGTTGTGGGAAGTATGTGATAAGAGTTGAGCTCTGAGTTCCTGTGAAATATCTCTGAATACCTACTTGAACTGAAATGGGTCTCCCCCCTCTTCCTACCCTGTTTCCCTTCCGTACCTCTGTCCACCTGCCTAAAAAACCACTTATAGACACTCACATGCATAGAGTTTGCTTCTCTTCCTGGTGTTGCTTACCATTTTCTGTTTCACTTGTTTATTTGTTTGTATCATTCTTCCGCAGAACGACACAACTTCTTCTCTTATGCCAGCCTTTTCTTCTCAGAGTAGCACTTGCATCCAATTTCCTCAATTATTTGTTGGATGTATTGGAATCTCTGTCTTCCCTTAAAGTTTTTCCACGTTATGGCTTCTTTTCATATGGTAGAAGCTATTCTCCGATGATTTAACACATGTCCTATCATCCTATTCATTTTGCTTACTGGTCAGTGTTTTCTGCATATTTTGTTCCTTGCTGTTTCTGTGAAGGAACTCCTGATTTCTTATGTATCAGTGCACTTAATCTCCAGCTTAGCTCTATCAGCACACCTCAAACAATTCGATTCTCTTTCTTTGTGGTTTTCCCACTCCGTGAATATTTTCCATACTGTACATTCCCAGAAATTTCTTCAAGGTCTGTGTTTGTTACTAGAAGACTTCTTTTAGTGAGAATATCCTCTCTGCCTGTGCTGGTCTGCTTCCTATACCCTATTTGCTCCATCCATCATGTGTTAGTTTGCTGCCAAGGTGGCAGAATTTCTTCACTTCATTTACAGTAAATCGGTATCTATACTTCACAGTCAACCTTACAGTGTCTGGCAGAGGGTATTTTTGGTACAATTAGGTTCCCTCCCCCAAATCCTTTTCCATTCACATTTGGTGCATGTGAGAAATGATTGATGTTAAAGCTCTGTATGACAAATTTCTCTAATTTTCTAATCTTAATCATTTTGCAAGATGTATGTGAGAGGAAGAAGTATGTTGTCGACTGTTCTTGGAATGTAAGCTCTTGAAATTTCAACACTAAACTCTCTGTGATGAATATTATCTCAAATGCAGCATGCGCCACTCGAGTTTGTTGAACACCTCCGTAATGCTTTTCTGCTGACCAAACAATCCCATAATGAAATGTGCTGATCCTTGTTTATTTAATCTTTCCATATTCTGGGTTCACTATACTTTCCTTTCCTTTCCATTCCATTCAACACCTCCTGTAATTCTTTCTCACTTTCACCGAGGATAGCGGTGTCATTAGTGTATCATATTACTGACATCATTTTGACTTCAATTTTAATTCTACTCCTGAACCTTCCTTTTATTTTCAGCATTGCTACTTAGATGTACAGGTTGAACAGTATGGGAGGAATACTGCATCTTTGATTTACATCCTTTTTAATCCAAAAACATAATTTGTGGTGTTCCATTCTTATTGCTCCCACTTTGTTCTTGTACATATTGTGTATTATCCATCTTTACCTGTATGTTACATCTGATTTTATGAAAATTTTGAACATTTTGCACCATTTGACATCGTCAAACACTTGTTTCAGGTCATCAGATCATATGGTGTTACGATTTTTCTGAAGATTTGCTTTCGTTATTAAGCACAGTTTAAGAACTGCCTCTTCGTGCCTCTACCTTTCCTATCTCCATCAAAAATTTTCTTGTAGGCTGAGTGACTCATGTGTGAGAAGATTCACATTATAAATGCCACAAACCCTATTAAAAATCAGCTGTATTAGAGCTATGAAAAACTTAATTTTTTCAGGAGAACTAAAGCCTAACATTGGGTACATACCAAATTTTTTTGTCCAACTTGCCACTGCTGTTGTTTGGACAGAAGAGAAGCCGTGTCTCCACACCATAGCCCGAGAGCTGGCTGACTTCTATGCATCTGACTTTTATTTAGCAACAGGGAACCAGTTCCATCCATTTCGAGTGAGTATAATAACTGCATTACTATTTAACTGCTAATTCTGGTATTTGGCTCTGTGAAAGTTAAATGCCCACCACAGGAAGTGGACATAGATGGCTATTAGAGAGTATAGTATCACTGCAGCACTTTGATCAGATTGAGAGCATGCCATCTGTCTCACTACTTTAATATGTCAATAAATGGCGTTCCTTGCAGCTGATATAAGTACAGCCACACAGTCAGTCTGTTCTGTACTCGCTTCTGATATTGCCAGGTACTATCATCGCTGTGCTGTTGACTGTTCAATAACAACCTTGCTTGGGACTTGGTTCTCCTTTCCAGTCACCTTTGGATTGGGTCTCTCTTTGTTCTTGGTCTGTTGACATTGTTGGGGCAAAAGTCTCTCTTTGTGCCACATTGTTGCATAGGTTGTTTGAGCTTGTGTTAGTCTGTATCTTGTCTGTTGTCGCAGTCAGTTGTGTTTAGCTTGACTACTGCTTGGTATTGTGTTCTCTTCTGCATGTGGCCCTTTCACTTTGCGGCTTCACCTGTTTCTCTCCTGGGTTCCAATGTGTACACTGATATCTTTCTAAATGCAGATACAGCATTGGTGACAAGGAAAAAGGAAAGTTTCCAGAATGAGATTTTCACTCTGCAGCGGAGTGTGCGCTGATATGAAACTTCCTGGCAGATTAAAACTGTGTGCCAGACCGAGACTCGAACTCGGGACCTTTGCCTTTCACAGCAAGTGCTCTACCAACTGAGCTACCCAAGCATGACTCACGCTCTGTCCTCATAGCTCCACTTCTGCCAGTACATAGTCTCCTACCCTCCAAACTTTACAGAAGCTCTTCTGCGAACCTTGCACAAGTAGCACTCCTGAAAGAAAGGATATTGCGGAGACATGGCTTGGCCACAGCCTGGGGGATGTTTCCAGAATGAGATTTTCACTCTGCAGCAGAGTGTGCGCTGATATGAAACTTCCTGGCAGATTAAAACTGTGTGCCAGACTGAGACTCGAACTCGGGACCTTTGCCTTTCGCAGCAAGTGCTCTACCAACTGAGCTACCCATGCACGACTCACGCTCCGTCCTCATAGCTCCACTTCTGCCAGTACCTAGTCTCCTCCCTTCCAAACTTTACAGAAACTCTTCTGCGAACCTTGCACAAGTAGCACTCCTGAAAGAAAGGATATTGCGGAGACGTGGCTTAGCCACAGCCTGGGGGATGTTTCCAGAATGAGATTTTCACTCTGCAGCGGAGTGTGCACTGATATGAAACTTCCTGGCAGATTAAAACTGTGCCAGACCAAGACTCGAACTCGGGACCTTTGCCTTTCGCGGGCAAGTGCTGTACTAACTGAGCTACCCAAGCACAACTCATGCCCCGTCCTCACAGCTCCACTTGTGCCAGGCTGTGGCTAAGCCATGTCTCCGCAATATCCTTTCTTTCAGGAGTGCTACTTCTGCAAGGTTCACAGAAGAGCTTCTGTAAAGTTTGGAAGGTAGGAGACTAGGTACTGCAGAAGTGGAGCTATGAGGACGGAGCGTGAGTCGTGCTTAGGTAACTCAGTTGGTAGAGCACTAGCCACGAAAGGCAAAGGTCCCGAGTTCGAGTCTCGGTCTGGCACACAGGTTTAATCTGCCAGGAAGTTTCAAAAAGGAAAGTGTTTGTTAGTGTGGACACTAAAATGGTTTGCCTACTGGAGCAACAACAACAGCTAATGGAACAGCAGCAACTGCAGATAGATTTGTTACAAAAGTCACTTCAGCTTGAGGTGGACTAACTCCAACCTCATGACACCATTTTGCTCCAGGCCTGAGAACCCCCTGCTGTCAATGCCCCCATACTTCATTTCCACCTTTCAGTGATGCTACGGGGTGTGGCTTAAACAACATTTCACAATGTTTCAAGTCATGGGTGATTCATTGCAGTGATTGTTATTTCTGTCATGGATAGCACCTCAGACTTTTCTTCTGTCCAAAAATTGGCACCTCAGTCTGACTCCATCGCTTTCTTCTTTCAGGATATACATATTCTGTTGACTAATTATTGTTGCTACAGATAATATGAGGTTGCTTCCAGGCTTGAGTTTCACCAGTACTGTAAACAGCCTGTTAAATCGTACTACTCCTGGGTCACTGACTAACAAGGTCTCAGCTGCAAATGCGATACCACTTGTGCCAGTAAAGGCTGGAAGGCTTTGTACACCGACTTCTTGATTTGTGAAGTGGTCTAGTGGCACCTGACTTGGGGGTCCTCACAGTTACATTGAAACTGAATTACCCATTATTCGAAGACATCTTGCACATTGCACACTTGTTGAAAATTGCGCAGGCTGCTAATGAACAACTCATGGTGAGGCCACAAGATGCAGCAGTTAATGCACCACCATACATTCCACCCTCACACTACGTGTGTCGGACGACCCCCATGTTATAGCACTGTTGTGATTCAGCATTTGTGAAGTCTCTATGGTGTGCAAGTCTGCTGTCGCCCCTTGCCAATAGTCATGTGAGCTGCCCCTTCATGCCTGCAGTATTTTACCACTCACTCCCAAACAAACTGTCCAGATCACTGGGGATCCTGAACGCACTGAAGCAAAGAGGGGCATCTCCTATCAGTGTGTTGAAGCTCTGCAACTCGCCTCCATCCCGCGCCACGAGTGCACCAGTACACTGTACATGCACTGCAGTTGGTAGTCCCTCTGGGTGATCCTTTCATGCCAGAAATTATTTCTCATGTTCCACTTTTATCACCAGGATGTCTGTTTCCAGGTGGCTACTGGTGCCACCATTTCTGTGATAAATCAGGCATTGAATTCACAACTGGGCTCACATTAATAGTTCCACCCTCATGACATTTGGGGGCCTAAGAGGACACTTGTATTTATCTACGTGAACAGTTCTTGATCTCTGCAGCACACAAATGCGTTATGTGGCTCATTACATCGTTTGTTGTCAACCACATATCTGCTACAATCATTTTTGTCCTTGATGCCTTACATTGTTTGGGGTTTGTATTTCTGATGAAGTCAAGGTCTAATCAACCGTAATCTCTTTCCAGGAAGTGGATGATCTCTACACAGAATCTTCATCTATATGTCAGCTGGATTTGGGTGTGCCTCAGACTTTAAGGTGCACATCACCCTTTGGCCAGACACCACCCTTTGTTTTTACTGTGCCAGACCAATTTTTGTTACCGTATGTGCTGCTGGGAAGCAGACGCCAGATCGTCTCCAGGCTGCTGATGTTATAGAATTGGTGAAATCTAGCAGATATGCCACTCCACCAGTCATCATCAGGAAGCCCAATGGTTCTGTCTGATTGTGTGGCGATTTCGGGACTACTATCAATACCCAATTGCAGGTGGGAACTTATGCTGTTCCCTCTCCGGAAGACCTTGTCACAAACTTGTTTGAAGAACTACTACTCAAAGATCGATGTCACCAGTGCTGACATGCAGCTACCCATAATGAGGAATTCCAGATTGTCATCATCATTATCATTAATAATATGCCTTTTGGATTATATAAGTACAAGCGGATCCCATTTTGCCTCACCTCTGTCCCTGCAGTTTTCCAAAGATGCAGCATATTTCTGCTTGCATCCGATTGTTACAGGACCCTCCTGCTAGGAGCATTTGTAAAACCTCAGCATCCTTTTTATGAGCCAGTGGGAAGCTGGCTTGCACAGATGTTTGTAGAATGCAGGATTTTTCAACCAGAAGTGGAGTATTTGGGGCTCACTAAAGAGGGAATCATGCCCACTGATCAGAATGTTGCTACGATAGATTCCTTTCCCCACCCAATGAACTTACCTGAATTACAGGTGTTTTTGAGTAAAATCAACCGTTATTCTAAATTGCTATCCTCCAGGGGCCACACTGCATGATCCCTCAATCAGCTGCATACAAAGTATTTGCCTTACAACTGGGCCCCTGCCAGTGACCAGGCTTTTCACAATTGAAGACCATGCTGAAATCTGCTCCTTGCCTCAGGCCATTCTCTCCTGGTCAGCAGTTGGTTGTGGCAGCCGACACATTCGCCTGTGGCATTGGAGCAGTCTTGGCACACAAGGTATGCATATGCATCAAAGACATTGGCCCCTGCATAGCAAAACAACTTTAAGATTGAAAAGGAGGCATTGGTGAAAGTGATTGCTGTTAAAACATTTCATGTCTACCTTTTTGAGATGAAGTTCTCTCATAATTACAAAAATAAAACAATGGAAAATCGAGGATGGAATGTAACAATCTTATGAAAAGGAAAGTTGCTACTTACCATATAGCAGAGATGCTGAGTCACAATAAGAACAACAAAAGGCAGTCACAAATAAGATTTCAACCAGCAAGGCCTTCGCTGAAAATAGACCCCCCCCCCCTTCCCCCCCACCCTTCCCCCCCCCCCCCCCCCCCCCCACACACACACACATGCAACTGGTGCACACATGACTGCACTCTCTGACCACACTGCGAGCAGCAGCACCAGGGTATGATGGGAGTGATGACTGGGTGGGTGCAAGGAGGAGGCTGGGGGTGGGGAGGGGGACGGATAGTAGTGTAGGGGTGGACGACAGTGAAGTGCTGCTGGGGAGCATGCAGGGACGAGGTGGAGAGAGGGTAGGGTAGCTATGTGCAGTCTGGAGATTAGATGGAGGGCAGGGGGGAGGTGGCGGAAGGTGTGGGGGGGGGGGGGGGGGGTGTAGAAGAAAAGGAGAGAAGATAGAAGTAAAATGACTGGATGTGATGGTGGAGTGAGGTCTGTGTAGTGCTGCAATTGGAACAGGGAAGGGGCTGGATGGGTGAGGACAAAGACTAACGAACGTTGAGGCCAGGAGAGTTAAAGGAATGTAGCATATACTGCAGGGAAAGTTCCCACCTGCACAATTCAGAAAAGCTGGTATTGGTGGGAAGGGTCCATATGGCACAGGCTGTGAAGCAGTCATTGAAATTAAGGATGTCATGATGGGCAGCATGCTCAGCAACAGAGTGATCTGCTTGTTTGCCTCAGTTTGTCAGTGGCCATTCATGCGGACTGACAGCATGTTAGTTGTCACATGACTGATTTCGCAGGTAGCCCAACCTTTGATGGGATAGATGATGTTTGTGACTGGAGTAGTGTGTGTTGTGGTGGAATGATGTGGGGAACAGGTCTTGCATCTAGACCTATTACAGGGATGTGAGCCATGAGGTAAGGGTTCGGAGCAGGTGTTCTGCAGGGATGGCCGAGTATATTGTGTAGGTTCGGTGGACAGCGGAACACCACTGTGGGAGAGGTGGGAAGGATAGGGGGCAGGACATTTTTTGTTTCAGGGCATGATTAGAGGTAGTCGAAACCCTGGCGGAGAATGTAATTCAGTTGCTCCAGCCCTGGGTGGTACTGAGTTATGAGGGGAATGCTCCTCTGTGGCTAGATGGTGGCACTTTGGGTGATGGGAGACGAAAGATAAGGCACTGAAAATTTGTTTTTGTACGAGATTGGAAAGATAACTACAGTCTGTGAAGGCTTCAGAGAGACCCTCGGTATACTTCGAGAGGGACTTCTCGTCACTGCAGATGTGACAATCACAGATGGCTAGGCTGTATGGAAGGTACTTCTCGCTATGGAACGGTTGACAGCTGTCGAATTGGACGTATTGCTGGTGGTTAGTAAGTTTGATATGGATAGAGATACTGATGTATCCATCTTTGAGGAGGAGGTCAGCATCTAGAAAGGTGGCTTGTTTGGTTGAGTAGGACCGGGAGAGGCAATGGGGGAGAAGCTGTTGAGGTTCTGGAGGAATGTGGATAGGGTGTTCTCATCCTCTGTGCAGATTGCAAAGATGTCATCAGTGAATTTGAACCAGATGAGGGGTGTAGGATTCTGGGTGTTTAGGAAGGATTCCTCTAGATAGCCCATGAGTAGGTTGGCATAGAATGGTGCCACGCAGGTACCCATAGCCATACCCCAGATTTGTTTGTAGGTAATGCCTTCAGAAGGAGATGTAATTGTGGGTGGCCATCTCAAAAAAACTTTCCACCTTGCTCACTTCCTACTTCTGCCTTGGAGTACCACTGTCTACCACCCTTACAACAACCTCTAAATCTCCCCCACGTCCCCTCATAGCTGACAAACCCTGTCTCGCTGACCTGTACCCCACCCTCCTAAACTTCCTCCCACCAACACATGGAATCCAGGACCTAAACAGACCCGAAACACAGTCATGACCCTTTCCTCCAGAAGCCTTAGCCCCACAGAAATATCGGTCCTTTCCAAATGACTCATATTTTGCACCACTCACAAATTCAATCATGCAGGACTTGTTAAAAACCTTCTCGCCTTCTCCCAGCCTCTACAGTGGGAACACTTTTCCACCACCAACCCTGCCAACCAGACTCAATCAAAGACCAATGTTGAACCCTGCCTAACTCAGTTCACTCCTCCATCCAACCATGATCCACCCCCACTGCCCCCAAATCACCCCCTGTTAACTTTCCAGTATTTCTTAACCTCGAACCTTGCCTCACCATCACTCCCCAAATCCCCCACATGCAAGCTAACCTTACATCCACAGAAAGAACTTCAGTTCACTGTAGGCCCATCCCAGAACCTCTCCCCAGAATCCATCTCTCTGCTCACCCCTACCACTCCCCGCACTCGTACCTTCTACATGCTTCCTAAAGTCCATAAACACAACCACCCAGGACACCCCATTGTGGCTGGTTACCATGCCTCCACTGAGAGAATCTCTGCTCTCATAGACCAACACCTTCAGCCTACTACCTGGAACCTACCTATATAGAAAATACCAACTATTTCCTCCAACAACTCTCCACACTTCCTGTCTCTTTACCACACGGTGCCTTGCTCATCACTAATGATGCCACCTCCCTTTACACTAACATCCCTAATTCCCTAGGCATCACTACTGTTGAACACTATCTTTCCCAAGACCCAACAGATTCCAAACCAACAACCTCCTTCATACTCACCATTACCAACTATACCTACACTCACAATTACCTCTCCTTTGAAGGAATTACCTACAAACAAATCCGGGGCAGAGCTATTGGCACCCACATGGCACCATCTCATGCCAACCTGTTCATGAGCCATCTACAGGAATCCTTCCTAGACACTCATAATCCTAAATCCCTCATCTAGTTCAGATTCACTGATGACATCTTCGCGATCTGGATCGAGGATGAGGACCCCCTATCCACATACCTCCAGAAGATGGATACATCAGTACTTCTGTCCATATCAAACCTACTAACCAGCAGCAATACCTCCACTTCGACAGCTGCCGCCCATTCAATACCAAGAAGTCCCTTCCATACAGCCTAGCCACCCGTGATTGTTACGTCTGTAGTGATGAGCAGTCACTCTCGAAACATACCGAGGGTCTCACTGAAATCTTCACGGATGGTAATTGTCTTCCCAATCTTGTACAAAAAAAGTCTCTCGTGCCGTATCTTTCCAGTCTCCCACCATCTCCCAAAGTCTCACCATCCGGCCACAGAGGAGCATTCCCCTCATAATTCAGTACCACACAGGACTGGGGCAACTGAATTACTACCTCTTGTCGTGCCCTGAAATGGGAAATGTGCTGCCCACTACCCTTCCCAGCTCGCCTACAGTGGTGTTCCCTCATCCACCAAACCTACACAACATACTCGACCATCCCTACACAACCCCTGCTTCCAACCCTTACCTCATGGCTCATAGCCCTGTAATAGACCTAGATGCAAGATCTGTCCCATACATCCTCCCACCACCACCTCCTCCAGTCTGGTCACAAACATCACCAATTCAATCAGAGACTGGGCTACCTGTGAAATAAGTCATGTGATCTGCAAGCTAAGCTGCAACTACTGTGCTGCATTCTGTGTGGCCATGACAACTGACAGGCTGTCTGTCCACATGAATGGCCACCGACAAACTGTGGCCAAGAAACAAGTGGACCACCCTGTTGCAGAGCATGCTGTCCACCACGACATCCTTCATTTCAATGACTGATTCACAGCCTGTGCCATTTGGATCCTTCCCACCAACACCAGCTTCTCTGAATTGCACAGGCAGGAACTTTCTCAGCTATATATCCTACATTCCCGTAACCCTTCTGACCTCAACCTTTTCTAGTCATTGTCCTCACCCTTCCAGCCCCTTCCCTGTTCCCAATCCAGCACTACACAGACCTCATTCTAACATCACATCCAGTCTCTCTACTTCTCTCTTTTTCCACTACCCCTGCCCCCCTCCCACCTCTCCTATGCCCTCCATCTAACCTCTCAACTGCACATAGCTACCGTACCCTCCTCTCTCCACCTCATCCTTGCATGTTCCCCAGTTGCACTTTACTGTCCTCCACCCCTACACTACTATCCCTCGCCCTCCCCGCCCCAGGCTTGTCCTTACTCCTATCACACCCTGGTTCTGCTGCTCGCAGTGTGGATTCAGTTGCCAGAGACTGCAGTCGTGTGTGTGTGTGTGTGTGTGTGTGTGTGTCTTAATTATGGATGACAAACAATTGGTGGCATTATTCATGCCACGTTCCAGCCTTCAGGAGCAGACAGCCCAGTGCCTCCAGTGCTGGGCATTGTTCCTGAGTGCATACAATTATACCATTCCATATAAGCCTACTACACAGCATTCTAATGCTGAAGTGTTCGCATCTACCCGCTGGCCTGGACTCTGATTTTGACCACCGAGATATCTTCTGCTTCCACATTGATATGAAGTTTCAACATATGTTCGGTGGTTTCCCAATTACAGTCATTTGTGTTTCTTCCATCTTGCAGCAAGCCTTCCGCTGAGTGACCCATGGCTGGCCAACTTACCTCGCCTGCCAGAAGAATATTTCTCATAGGCTCTCAGTTGTAGATGGTGCCATTCTTTTGGACTGTGAGATTGACACACATTGGGCAGTCATTCCAGAGAATTGAGCCAGCAGGTGTTGAGGTTGCTGCACTGGGAACATTGGGGGGGGGGGGGGGGGCGGCGGCGAGGGGAGGGGGCATCTTGCATGAAGAGTTAGCTCGCCGACATGTGTACTGACTGAGGATCAGTGGTGACATCAAAAGGATAGTCTGCCTGCCAACCTACAATCTCTCACCCCCCCCCCCCCCCCCCCCCCTTACTTACACCCCCCACCCCGGAATTGCATCCTTCTTGATTTTTCAAGCATGTTTTTGAGATCAATGTGGTTGCTCATCACAGATGCTTACTCAAAGTACACATATGTTATCTGTATGCTGTCCACCACAATTGACGCCCAGGTTTCAGACACTGATGGGTTGCCTTGCACGTTGCTCTCGAACAATGGACGGCAATTCAGAAAATGCTCATTCAGATAATTCTGTGAGGCCAATGACCTACAAAACATATTAGCAGCCCTCAGTTCCATCCTTCCTCACATTGTAAAGTGGAACATATCATTCAAACTTTTAAGCAGCTTATACAAAAAGCTGTTTAATCCTATGCCACTACGTCATTCTGCCCTGTTTTTGAGCACTTATCGAATCACACCAATTGACAGTCATAGACTTGCCAAGCTTCCTCACACCTGGCAACTGCTGGACCCTGCTTCATCTTTAGACACCACCCTCTTCAGAGCCCCACTCCTGTCCCTCCCAGCATTACCTGCCTGCCAGCTACATGATCCCGCTCCTATGAGAGTACTGTAGTTTGGATGCCAGAAATAGTATAGGAGACCCACAGGCAGTGTTTTACTTTGATCCAAACACAGAAGGGCTTGAGTGCTGCCACCACAATCTCCTCTGGCCTTGAATGCAAGCACTGCATCTCCCACAATTTCCTCCACTTCTTCCTGATGACAGTGTAACGCTGCGGCTGGCGTCCCTGGTGGCCTCCTAGGACTCTCCACTGTTGCACCAGCAGTACCTTCTGTATCAAGTGGATCAGGGGAACTTTGTGGCATTCCTATAGCCAGTGATATCCCGATGGATGCTGTCAGACACCCTGCCTTCCTGCAGCTTGCGCTCGTATGGCCCGGATCTTTGACGGTACCGTCATTCCTCCCCAGGGTGTTCCCGCCCTTACATGCCTGTTCCTGGGGGGAGGGATCTGGTGTCAGGTTCTGCAGAAGTTGAATGTCTGGTAGAGGAAATGCACCTAGATGGCCATTAGAGGGCATAGTATTGCCACTGCACTGCACTACACTACACTACACTGCACTCACACAGCGAGTGCACCACTCGTCTCGCCACTTGAATGTGCCAGCTAATAGTGTTCCTTGCAGCTGGGATAAATACTGCTACCCAGCAAACGACCAGTTCATTCTTTACATGCATCTGATATTGTCAGTTACTGCCATTTCTGTACAATGGAATTATTTGATAACAATCTCCTTCACTCTTGATTCTTCTCTTGGGTCCCATTTCGGATCCTTCTCTCTCTCTCTCTCTCTCTCTCTCTCTCTCTCTCTCACACACACACACACACACACACACACACACACACCATGAGATATTTTCCTTTCTCTTGACATTACATTCTGTAATGATATGATGGAACTGCAGTGGGACTGTAAATGATGGCCACAAAGGTGAAAGTTGTAAAAGATCTTGAGTCGTTGTTCTCTACTTTTCTTTGTATTCCCAAAAAAATAGTATAATAGAGGGAAACATTCCACATGGGAAAAATATATCTAAAAAGAAAGATGATAAAACTTACCAAACAAAAGCGCTGGCAGGTCGATAGACACACAAACAAACACAAACATACACACAAAATTCTAGCTTTCGCAACCAATGGTTGCCTCGTCAGGAAAGAGGGAAGGAGAAGGAAAGACAAAAGGATATGGGTTTTAAGGGAGAGGGTAAGGAGTCATTCCAATCCCGGGAGCGGAAAGACTTACCTTAGGGGGAAAAAAGGACAGGTATACACTCGCACACACACACATATCCATCCACATATACACAGACACAAGCAGACATTTGTAAAGGCAAAGAGTTTGGGCAGAGATGTCAGTCGGGGCAGATGTACAGAGGCAAAGATGAAGTTGAAAGACAGGTGAGGTATGAGCGGCGGCAAATTGAAATTAGAAATTAGCGGAGATTGAGGCCTGGCGGATAGCGAGAAGAAAGGATATGCTGAAGGGCAAGTTCCCATCTCCGGAGTTCTGACAGGTTGGTGTTAGTGGGAAGTATCCAGATAACCCGGACGGTGTAACACTGTGCCAAGATGTGCTGGCCGTGCACCAAGGCATGTTTAGCCACAGGGTGATCCTCATTACCAACAAACACTGTCTGCCTGTGTCCATTCATGCGAATGGACAGTTTGTTGCTGGTCATTCCCACATAGAACGCTTCACAGTGTAGGCAGGTCAGTTGGTAAATCACGTGGGTGCTTTCACACGTGGCTCTGCCTTTGATCGTGTACACCTTCCGGGTTACAGGACTGGAATAGGTGGTGGTGGGAGGGTGCAAGGGACAGGTTTTACACCGGGGGCGGTTACAGGGGTAGGAGCCAGAGGGTAGGGAAGGTGGTTTGGGGATTTCATAGGGATGAACTAAGAGGTTGCGAAGGTTAGGTGGACGGCGGAAAGACACTCTTGGTGGAGTGGGGAGGATTTCATGAAGCATGGATCTCATTTCAGGGCAGGATTTGAGGAAGTCGTATCCCTGCTGGAGAGCCACATTCAGAATCTGATCCAGTCCCGGAAAGTATCCCGTCACAAGTGGGGCACTTTTGGGGTTCTTCTGTGGAAGGTTCTGGGTTTGAGGAGATGAGGATGTGGCTCTGGTTATTTGCTTCTGTACCAGGTCGGGAGGGTAGTTACGGGATGCAAAAGCTGTTTTCAGGTTGTTGGTGTAAATTACACCAACTACCTGAAAACAGCTTTTGCATCCCGTAACTACCCTCCCGACCTGGTACAGAAGCAAATAACCAGAGCCACATCCTCATCTCCTCAAACCCGGAACCTTCCACAGAAGAACCCCAAAAGTGCCCCACTTGTGACGGGATACTTTCCGGGACTGGATCAGATTCTGAATGTGGCTCTCCAGCAGGGATACGACTTCCTCAAATCCTGCCCTGAAATGAGATCCATCCTTCATGAAATCCTCCCCACTCCACCAAGAGTGTCTTTCCGCCGTCCACCTAACCTTCACAGCCTCTTAGTTCATCCCTATGAAATCCCCAAACCACCTTCCCTACCCTCAGGCTCCTACCCCTGTAACCGCCCCCGGTGTAAAACCTGTCCCATGCGCCCTCCCACCACCACCTATTCCAGTCCTGTAACCCGGAAGGTGTACACGATCAAAGGCAGAGCCACGTGTGAAAGCACCCACGTGATTTACCAACTGACCTGCCTACACTGTGAAGCGTTCTATGTGGGAATGACCAGCAACAAACTGTCCATTCGCATGAATGGACACAGGCAGACAGTGTTTGTTGGTAATGAGGATCACCCTGTGGCTAAACATGCCTTGGTGCACGGCCAGCACATCTTGGCACAGTGTTACACCGTCCGGGTTATCTGGATACTTCCCACTAACACCAACCTGTCAGAACTCCGGAGATGGGAACTTGCCCTTCAGCATATCCTTTCTTCTCGCTATCCGCCAGGCCTCAATCTCCGCTAATTTCTAATTTCAATTTGCCGCCGCCGCTCATACCTCACCTGTCTTTCAACTTCATCTTTGCCTCTGTACATCTGCCCCGACTGACATCTCTGCCCAAACTCTTTGCCTTTACAAATGTCTGCTTGTGTCTGTGTATGTGTGGATGGATATGTGTGTGTGTGCGAGTGTATACCTGTCCTTTTTTCCCCCTAAGGTAAGTCTTTCCGCTCCCGGGATTGGAATGACTCCTTACCCTCTCCCTTAAAACCCATATCCTTTTGTCTTTCCTTCTCCTTCCCTCTTTCCTGACGAGGCAACCATTGGTTGCGAAAGCTAGAATTTTGTGTGTATGTTTGTGTTTGTTTGTGTGTCTATCGACCTGCCAGCGCTTTTGTTTGGTAAGTTTCACAAAAAAATAGTATGGTTCTCCTGAAAGGAGTCTGTGGGCTTGGAGATTTTTTAATATTTTTTTTTTGTGGCGTATTAATATGTAGGTGCTGTTTCCATTTGTTTTTGGTCTCAGAATTTTTTGAAGAACTATCCTCTCTTTTTTGTGATACTTTTTTGTTTATTGTCATTGAGTTGTTGTTAGTGTCTTTGCAGAGTTGTTATACTGACCTTTCTGGTTCTTGTATCCTTTGTGTCTGTTTTACAAATTACTTCTCCAGTGTACTGAATTTTTGGAGTTAATTTATTATACCCATAAAGGCTGAAATTTTGGCTGTAGTGAAAATATAGGACAGCAGGATTTCATGGAGGTTGGTATAGAAGTGCAGCTTGACTGCCTGGTTCAGCACTTCCGTCATAACAGCCGAGTGTGTTCGAGAACATTTTATGTACATTTTGCCTCATATTTTGGCACTTTTGCAATAGATATTTTTGAGTAATGTAATTACGGCGCACAACATAAAGAGTAAAAATATTTTGTTTCAATCCATGTTAGTCTTTTTTGGTTACTTGTTTTACTTGCCATGGTTCCTAGCAAGTTGTACTACTAAAATAATCGGCAAAATATTCTGTTACAGCAGAACCATTAAATAGTCAAATTTTATTTTGGTGGTTTTTTAAAGTCCAAAACAGCAAAAATGATAGTTTTTCTTTAATTTAAACATCCCTGACCAGGTTAAGAAGGCAATACCCAGTATTTTTAAACAGTCTGTCACTTCTTCCATTTAACAGCACTTAATATATAAAGTCTTTGAAAATCAGACAATGGAAAATCCAGGATGGAATCTAACAATATTATGAGAAGATAAGTTGCTAGCACACACACACACACACACACACACACACACACACACACAACTGCAGTCTCTGGTGACTGAGAAAGCTTTAAGTGTGAAAGTATTTGAAAAACTTGATTTAGGAAGTGCAAGGAGTTTCCAGAAACACTCCATGCTTATGAGAGTCTGTAACTGAGAAGAGCTTTTTCAGTTGTTTGCATAAGCATTCCTTTTTTAATATACTTTCATTTTATGGGTTGTCTGTCTGACATCTTATCTTCTACAGTTACACGTGGAAACACTATATCTTTTCCAACATTCCATGGGGGAGATAAAACTGTCTACTTTTAACTAACTTGCTGATATCTGATTTTCATATTATGTCACTTTCACACACTTTGCAATATAAACTAATATCTGCCATTACGAATTTGCAGTTAGTATCAACAAAAACAGTTCTAAGATGAAAAACTGAGAACTGCATTTTCTATAACAAAATCTTTTTACGTATATACTGTCCACTGCTGAAATGCTACCAGGAAAATTCATTTTTTCTTCATATTCATTAGCTGTTGCAAGTAGGAGCTGTAAGAGGCACCATAAAAATAGTGAGAAATATTTTACTGCACATTTTCAACACTTGTCTCACAATGGAAATACATAGCTTTGTGATATATGAAATGCAACTGACAGATGTAGGTACATTTCTCTGGTTAGTAAGCATCAGAATGTTTGTGTATTTCCATGTCAGAATTGGGCAATACAAATGAAGAATAAAGGTGTAAAGATAGTAAATTTAACAGACCTGAAAAATTAAAGAAATGGTTATCTCAAAAGGTTTACTTGTTCTGAAACTTGCCCAGAGAGTAAAAGTAGGAAAAAAATTGTAGTGATATTTTCAGAAAGAAGGTAATCAATATATCATAAGAAGCATGTAGGATGGAAAACCAAAAAACAAACAGCCAGAGACTGTGGTCGTTTGTGTGTGTGTGTGTGTGTGTGTGTGTGTGTGTGTGTGTGTGTGTGTGTGTTTGTGTTTGTGTTTGTGTGCGTGTGTGGTGACCATGTCCGTGTCCCATGAAGGACTTTTAGACCAAAAAATTACTTGTTCTACAGTCTTTTTGTTGTGCCTATCTGTGACTCAGCATCTCCACTATATGATGAGTAGTAATCTATCCTCTTCATAATATTGTCATCATTCCATCCTGGATTCTCCCATTGTTGGACTGAAACATACAAGTTACTTATATCATTTGATTGATTGAAAGGTTTGATGTTGTTGCCTGGCATTGAACAGTATTTGTAGATTTCCTCATCTAAATACATATTTTACCATAGACAACAGCACACATGAAAACATTAGGAGTTATGCCTACATTTGTCTTCATGCACTTTTGCGTTAGACATTAGGTTAGTGATTAATTAGTGGAAAGTAGCCCAATGATATATGAGAACAGGGGATATGGTAACTGAAGTCCCTCACAGTGACAGGATGTCATTAAAGGGCACCCTGCATCAACATTTCACTTCAGTTATGAATCTGGTAACTGTGACTAGTCTCAAAATACGATAGTGAGAAGCCACATTCATTGTCCATTACAACACTGCATCATCATTTTATTGCCCTGTCTCTTTATGCTTACTTATTCATGTTTCAGAGGCTGCTGCTCTATAGCCTTTTTGTCATTTTTGAGGGAATGCATAGCCATGACGTTCAGAGAGCAACTGAAACTTGCATCATTGGAAATTGACCGCACGGCTCAAAATATTCAGCTGTGATTATATGTCTCAGATTGGCAGACTTGCATCTTCTCAGCAGTTGCATGGGAATCACAACTTAACATTTCTATTCTTTGCTTCTCGTTCTCTAAGGGTACACCATTGCACATTATCAAATAAATGTGCACAGTCAGCAGTTTAGAAACAAACTCAGCAATGCAGTCTTCTCATCACAAAACCTCCATGCAAGCACACGTGTCTTCTTGGACAAGAGGAGTCTTTTGCACAGGAGTCTTGACCACTTGTATTTCACTGCATTATGTGAACAGTCCAATGTCGTTGCATAATAATAGTAAGGTATTTTGTATAATTTTCAAAATTGCTAATTAAAATCATCCCTTGAAATCTCAGAAGGTAATTATCATCTCTCTTCCCACCACCAATATAGTTGTTGCTGCTTCTGCTTTTTTCAGTGCACCTTTAACCTGTTCAGCTCATTATTATCTCTGCAGCTTTGTCTTAGTAATATAAAGGTGGATCTGTGTTTCACTTACATCATGACAGATCCTCCATCTAGTGCATCAACATTTCTAAGCATGATTTTAAAATGGCCTTATTCGTGCACTTTTGGTGTGAAGTCAGCAAACATTGACACCCTGCACCTAGCTTCCTTAGATGAAGAACAGTATCTAGAACATCATGTAACTATTCTTATGAGTTGTCTTTTCACCAATATTAAAAACTTGAACAGGACTGTAACATATCATAATACCAGGAAATAACTCATTTATTTCTTCTGAAGGAAACCTCAATCTGACTTCTGCAAAATCTATAACCTGCAGTGCTCGTTTGAATGCATTTAAATCCATATATCTGTAACATTCAGTCTTCAATTTTAATGCTGAGACTCCATGAAGATCCATCAACTCTATTTGTTTATGGACGACAGTTTTTGTTTTTTTGAATAGACAAAGGTAATTTTAACTGAATCATAGTATTTTTGTATCAATCTGTTACGATATCTGGTGACAAACAGCTGCATATTTCATATATGTAAAAGCTTCTACAAAATAGTTACAAGAATATTAAGAAAAGGATAGCTTGCTACCTACCATAAATATAACACACTGAGTTTTAAACAGGCACAATGAAAACACTGTTACATATTTAGCTTTTGGCCAAAGCCGCCTCCAAACACACACACACACACACACACACACACACACAAAAGCAAGCAAGCAAGCACACCTCACACACTCATGGCCACCATCTCTGGCAGCTTGGACTTGGGTCATTGTCACATTGAAAGGGAATCTGGAGTGGGGCAGGGAAAGGGGAGGAATAGCAGGGTTGGAGAGGGGGGCGGGCGTCAGAGAACAACACTGTCTGGCAAAGCCAAACTGTAGCCAAGAGCATAGTAGACCACCCTGTGGCACAACTTAAAACTGAACATAACCTACTTGATTTCAATAGCTTCTTCACAACCCTGGCTATCTGGATCCTCCTCTTTTCCACCAGCTTTTCTGAACTGCGAAGGTGGGAGTTATCCCACAACATGTTCTCCACTCCCAAAACTATCCCCACCTCTACCTACGGTATCCTACGGTCCCTGCACCTTCCACCCACCAGTTTCCGCCTCTTCTGTCCTATCACCTCATTGCTACTCATGTCCCCTCACCCTCACTGTGTGCCACCCTATGCCAATGCGCCCACATGTCTTTCCCCTTCACTGCTCGTCTCCTTTTGTGCTCCTCCTGTAAACCCCCCCCCCCCTTCCCAGAACCCTCCCCCCTCCCCCTGCAGCCCCCCCCCCCTCTTTCCTGACACTGTGCATGGCAGGTCCTTACAAGCTTAGCTAGAGAGTGCTCTTCTCTCTCCCATCCCATCCATACCTTGCTATCCCTCCCCCTTCCCTGCCCCACTCGAAATTCCCTCTGAATGTGACAGTGACCTAAGTCCAAGCTGCCATAAATGGTGATAATGTGTGTGTAAGGTGTGCTTGCTTGTGTGTGTGTGTGTGTGTGTGTGTGTGTGTGTGTGTGTGTGTGTGTGTGTGTTTGCTTTTGTGTTTGGCTGAAGCTAAAAGCAGTCTTTTCATTATGCCTGTCTGCAGCTCAATGTGTCATCTTCATGGTGAGTGGCACTCTATGCTTTTCCTAACATTGTTTATATGCCAACCTGTACCTCTGCCATCTAACAAAATTTCCTGATATGTTGTTGGAATTTACCAGAATTATGAATCCACCTTCATATAATATTGAACTTACTTTCTGTGTAAGTGGGAGTAGTTTAACATAAACCCATCCTGTGGTATGTGTTTCTCGTAATTTTTTACTGCATAATATTAATGACTATTTTTAAAAGTTAGTGTATGTTTGTAATTTAGTTTTGTAGCATTTTAGTATTCCCTGCTTTCCCTCCCTTCTACACATAAACCGATGATGATTTTCTTGAAAATCAAAGCTGTTTGTGATAGCATTTGTGTGATATGCACCTGGAAAAAATATAACAAAAGAATATTGTTTACAACACAGTAATTGTGTTCCCATTAAGGTAGAATGCTCAGTATACGCTGTTTTTCTCTGTTTTGGGAAAAAAGAAATATACTTTTTCTGGATATAAAACTGGACCACAATGATGGAAAGGAATCATAGAAATAGGGGAAGAGGAGTGGCAGAGGAGGTAAAAATGATTGTTAAATATGGGAATGAGGTATAGGGGGGATGAGAACCTTAAAGAGCTGTGGAGGGCATATTTTAGGATTTGCAGGAGACAGACAGAGCAGTGGAGGAAGATAGTTATATAGGGGGAAGGAGGTGAAGTGAAAATGAAAAAAAAGATCTAATGCCTGTAGAAGTGCAGGAGGCACTGCAGAAAATGAAAGGAAGAAAGGCACTAGGGTTAGATGAACTGTGTGTGGAAATGATCAGAACAGCAGAAGAAGTGGGGTCACAGTGGCTGTGTAGAGTTAAGAGAGCTGCATGGAAGGAAAAGAGAACTCCAGAAGGCTGGAAGAAAGGAATAATTGTAGTTGCCTTTCAAGAGGGGAAATGGTAAAGATATAGCAGCTTTACCCTTGTGTCCAACTGTGCACTGTGCAAAAATTATAAGAAGTTTCTGGAGAGACAAATGTGGTGAATAGTGGAAAAGCAGCTGAGAGAACGGTATGGCTTCAGGCCAAGAATGTCCACAGTAGATTTCAAATATGTAGTGAGACAGCTACATGAGTATGAAAGAGCCGTAGAGTTCAAGAGACACTAAAAAAGAAAGAGTTAGAGAAGCAGACGGTACCAAAGATAAAAGAATTGTACCAGGGAAGTGTAAATTGCATCACAGTTGGATGAAAGAACAACTTTATGAGTTCTATGACTCAGAGAAATGGTGTGAAACAAGGAAATGCACTATCTTTGTTACTTTTTGCAGTGGTGAAAGACGATATAATGACACAAATGGTAAGAGCAACAAGAGACAGGATAACAATTTGCTAATGATTTGAGGGTGTATTGGAACAACAAAGAGGAAGCACAGCAGCAATTATGTGTTTGAAAAGAAGGTGTGAAAGAGTATGGCTTAAAATTTAATGCAAAGAAGTGGGAGTTCGTGGTCACAACAAGGTGAAAAGGATAGATCTTTCATAAACAGCAGCAGAAAATGGTGGAAAGCTCCAAGTTTCTGGAGCATAATACAGGAAAATGGAAGGAATGACAAAGCTAAGAGAATGTGTGAGGCAAACTGACAGCTTTGAGTGTTGTGAGAGGAATGATATGGAACAAAAAGTCCCCCTTGAAAAGTAAGAAGGCAATATAACATGTATTTTACAGGGTGTAAACGATAACTGTTTATAATGTACCACACATGGTTAGGGGAAATAGAGACAGTTTGATAGAAGACCTTCTCATCTATCAAAGTGGAAGTCAACTTGGCCTGCAAAAACCACCTAAGCTGCAGTGCATGCATGCCATGAGATGTTGAATTCCTCTTGCCCTCGTATCCTGCCAGATCAGTCAGACTTATCAGTTCGAAGCTCATTTCTTTTTCTCACTTAAATTGCCCTTGAATAATAAAAGACACTTTGTTCTTGCACTTACAAATTGTAATATACACGTTTAAAGTTTACCCAGAATTTGTGAATTTTAATATTGTAAAATTAACAGGTAAATCCTTTTATTTCTTTGGCCTTCTTATTATTAAACTATTGTGCTTGTGAGGATTAAGCTTAGATCAAATTGTAAACATAATTAATTTTTGCGTATCATTTATGAAGGTGATTTTTTGTTTTGTTTTTCATTACCCTCAGAGGAAGGATTAAATTGCTGAAGTTCACAAAATTGGAATTTTGAAAAGTCTGACATCTGTTCATCTCATAAACTACACATCTAATTAAGAAAATAAAAACACACACTTTGCACACAAACACCAAAACATAAAACAGTTAAACATAGTTTTTTCTTGTAGGGTACAAAAAAGAAAAACAATGACAAATATGTCAGTATTTAGAACAACGAGTAAAGTTTTACAAAGCTGTTCAAAGTTAGGTCCATCTGTTTGAATATATGCATTGCATTGTAGTGTCATCACCTCAAGCATGCAGGCAAAACACCTTTTTAACATTGAATAACTAATTCAGCAATAGCAAGTAGATCTTGTTTATCTTCTTGGAAACCCAGAAGGAAAGAAGTCAAGCGGATTTAGGTCCAGTGATCTTGCAGACCAGGGAAATGGAGCAAAATCCCTATTCAATATTTCATCTGAGTTTCATTTAGGTAATTTATTATGAGATGACACCATCTGAAGGAGCACTGTCTTGCTGTAGCAAAATGTTTTGGCACACTTATAATGAGCTTCATCGAGCAGTTCTGGTAATGGCCCTATCAAGTTCTACCTGGTAATGTCTGCGATATTTGGCTTTAAATTTTTCTCATCATCCGCATTCATATGAAGCTTAAGTGTTTTCGACAGCCCAGTAGATATTGTTTTTGGAATTAAAACTGCCATATTATTAAATGTCACTGCATCAGTCTGCAATATTAATGAGGCAAAACAGTGGCTAAACAAAAAATGTACTGGGTAATCACGAGTAGAGTTTTTGAAATTTTGTCGTATCGATTTTAACTTCAAACTTTCCACACTGTTGTGTGAGAGATACTTGTCTGGTACTAGCACTACAGTTTTCTTCAACTCGCTGGGGGGGGGGGGGGGGGGAGGAGGACATGTCCGCATTTTGAACATGACAATGCACTGAACAATCTTGATTAACCTAAAATAATAATATTAAAGGTATTTTCATCTTAAATGTCAAAAGCAGTGTTTTGAACCAACACCTCAGATGTTTGTTTACTTGCAGAGAACCTATTTCTCAAAGTATATGACCAACAGTATAAAAGAAAACATGACTAGCTAAACTCACCGAGCAAACCACCTGGCATAATGCCACCTGGTTGCATGTGCAAGACTGAAGCACAAATGTGTGTTTGCTAATTCATTGAATTTGGACCAATTCATTTTGATGCTGCAGTCTTTTTACACACAGTCTGTAACTGCTAAGGTGATCTCAAAATGAACAATACATGATTAGAGCTACCAGAACATAACAGAGATGTGTAGTAGCTTGCTCACCACAAGAGATGATAACTTGCTGTTTGTGTGATTACTGGAAATTCTCTGTTTGCCTTGCTATTTGTATTGGAGTTGGCAGCATGTAAGGCAGAACTTGTGCTGAACCACTGCGCAGGTGAGGATTCAATTTTAAGTTGTTTCATGGCACAACAGACCACAAGTTTACTCTACCAGCTTGTTCATCTCTACTTCTTTCTACAATACAGTTGTTTACAACATATCACAGAGGTGTACCTCTGTGATATGTTGTAAACAGCTGTCATTTACACCATCTGTGTGCTGTTTCTGTTGTGTGCTGCAGAAAGGAATGGGGAAAAAGTAAGGTGTGAACCAGAGAAATGTTTTTGAGAAGCCAAATAGGTGTAACAAAAATTGAAAAAATGAGAAATGAAAGTGTTGTGGAGATAGGACATGAGGAACTCCTACAAGAGAAGATAAAGGGGAAAAAAAGAATATGATATGGTCATGTGAAGAAAATGGATTAGATAATGATGCATAGAAAGATGCACAAAATGAAGATGAGGGGCAGGGGACCAAGGGACCAGTGGCTAAAAGGAGTGGACAGCAGCATTCTGAAAACAGGAGAAGACAGGGGCAGAGCAGTGACAGAGAAGGTTGGGAAAGCCAGAGCAGATGAAGAAGCATGTTTTCCAAGCAGAATTTGCTTTGTGGGAAACTGTACAGGGTGATGGTGATGACTACAACTTATCCTGAACAAAGACCAAACTGTGTTTTGCAAGAAATATTCCAGAGTATGTAGTGTTCCATGCACTGATACCACAAAAATCCATTTTGTATGAATGTTTTGAATTTTTTTGACAGCAAGTAACATTAATGTCTGTATGTGTGTTCCAAATTTAATAGATGCATTATCTTGTTTTGCAGGATGATTCCAAAAGTGCTCAACTAAAGTGGACAATACAGCACGTTCTTTATCGAAATATGCGAGAAGATTTTTATCCACCAGAAGAGCTATGTTCAAAAAATGTTATAAATAACCTAACATGTTTGACAGGTCTTTATAGCATATTTGAACGCTGCTGAATTTTATAATTGATACGTATAAAAAATTCCCCTTTTAAAGACTGAAATATTCTAAACAGAGAATTTTAAAGACAATGCTTCTGAAAAAAGAAAGAAAAAGAATAAACCATTTGTTCATACAGATCATTTTAACTTCCAGTCCAAGCAGTTCAGTGCCTGTCAGTTTAAACTGTCTACTTTCTCGTGTGTTCTTTTGTTCCTTAGACTTTCTGTAACACTGAGTACTCGTAAGTGCATACATGTTGTACTAATAGTTGTATAAGTTTGTGCTGTTATTTGCTTCCCAGATACTTCATATTTTTTATTATTTATACTTCAGAGTCATATTATTTTGTCTTTTCCGTCTTATTATTATGTAAAAAATATGCTCTTCTGTTACTATACATCATTTCCATCTTGTAAAATATCATTGACATTTTTTTGACAGCAAGTAACATTATTAATGTCTGTATATGTGTGTCTGTCATGTTTACAGCTCACAATACTGAATTGGAAATAGATTCTGAGGGACATACTAGGCAAGGCATTTTCTGTTTAAATCAATACAATTCCATTTTAATTGTGATTCACTTTTTCTTTCATTAATTTGAAGAAATTAGTGTTCGTGTGTACTTTTTGTCTTTGCCAATTTCATTTTGTAAAAGGCTCAGTAATGGAATTGAGCAGTATTAAAAATGTGATAAACAACTATCATGACTTACCAGATAAGGTCAACTTCAGAATCTGTTTAGTTGTTAAACACATTGTTTAAAAACACTTTCTTTGAACTCTTTTTTTTTATCATTAATTTAATAATGTCCATGCAGTGTGTTTGCCCTGCATGTAATGGCCTGTTAAGTACCTGAATCAGATTTTACCTTTTTATTGTTTGAGTGGTTCGTTATTACTAAATCTTATCTTCTTGCTCTGTGGCAATAATGTGTAAATAAAGTGTATCCTTGAATAAATATTGCATTGCTCAAATAAGACTTGGCTGTTTTAGCCTTCGAGTCACCTACATTTGCAATCATAAAAATTTAAAACAGACCTACTTGTCTTCCTTCAGCTTCAGCAGGAAAACATTCAACAATGTGAAACAAGCCACTAACGTGCTGCATTAACTACGAGTATGCATTTCATGTTAATGTCGATTGTGTCACAAGAATCTTAATGCCTACTTCGTATGTTTATGCTTGTAAATAATGGTCAATGAATATTGGATTCTGTGGACATAAATGCCTTCCTTGCTTTTCAAAAATCAATACAGTCTGTCAGTTACTATTTACCAGCTGTGGTAATTCAGCGTATATGATTGCTTGTGAAGTGAAATTCAGCAAGTTGTTAGGAGGTTCAACTTCAAATATAGGCTTTTGTGGCCAGAGGCCATTGCAATAAAATTCTCGTTGTTTACATGATTAAACTGTTGCCATTTTGGGTACTGTGCACTCACTCTGACGAAGGCTGCCAGCAGTAATAGCCAACACATCACTAGGTTTATCATAACATGATGTGGTTGCACACCCAAAAGAATTTCATTGTTTTGATCTGTTTTGTGCACTGTTTTGAGGTCACTGACATACTTGCAACTCCATGTCCCAGAAACCAAATTTGTGTGAATATTGGCTCATAGGATACATTTTCGGTCATATTGGTTCTCGACTTTGTGTCTCAGATAATGAGACCTGTTACTTTTGTACCAGTCAGGTGGATTTCTTTTTTAAGATTTTGACTGGAATACAAAGCTACTGTGATGATCAATCATGTGTATTGCAAACATTAAAGTGTAGAAATATGTACAAACTTCATTATTGGTCACAAATGGCAAGAAGTCAATGTGTGGAAATGTAAATACAGAACTGACAAGTTGAGAATAGTGCATTGACAGTTTCTTATTGTAGAATAAGTACTTTGTCATGTTCAGACAACGGAAAAGCCATAATGGAATGATGATAACATTATGAAAGGATAGGTTGCCTCTTGCCATATAGAGAAGACATTGAGTCAGATGTGGCCACAACAAAAAGACTGCTATACATCTGACTTTTGGCCAAAAGACTTTCTTCTAAAATGGATCACACATTCACCCAAGTACACCACCACTGTCTCTGGCTGCTGAGGCAACTGCACCTGACTGGAAAAACAGTCAGTCTGTGCAGATGGTGACGAGGAGGAGGGGGGGGGGGGGGTTGTAGTGCTGTTTGAGGCAGCCTGCAGCAACATGGTGGGAGCAGGATAGGGCTGCTAGGTGCAGTTGGGAGGGCAGGGGAGGAGAGGGTAACAGAAATGAGACAAGTAGAGGAAGGGGGGGGGGGGGGGGAGGGGAGGAAGAGAGACTTGTGGGTGCATTGGTGGAATAGAAGGCTGTGTAAGGCTGGAATGGGAGAAGGAAAGAGGACATGTGGTTGAAGGTCAGGGCCTAGCAAAGTTTGAGGCCAGGGGAGGTACAGGAGCATAGGATATATTGCTGAGAGAGTTCCCAGCTGCATATCTTGTAAAAGCTGATTTTGGTAGTTAGGATCCAGATGGTACTGGCAGTCAATGAAGCGAAAGGCATGTAGGGCAGCATGTTCAGCAACAAGGTGGTTCATATATCTCTTGGCCACAGTTTTTCGGTTCTCATATATGCCAACAGACAGCTTGTTGACTGTTTGTCCTCATAAGAAGCAGCACAGTGTTTGCAGTTTAGTTTATAGATCACATGACTGCTTTATCAGGTAGCCCAGTGTCTGATGGTATAGGTGATACCTGTGACCGTAAAGGAGTAGGTTGTGATGGGAGGATGTATGAGAAAGGTCTGTTGCAAGATAGGAGCCATGAGGCAAAGGTTGGGGGTGGGGATGAACAAGGATATAGCATAGATTTGGGGGCAACAGAATACCACTGTGGAAGGAGTGAGAAGGATAATGAAAACGATTCCTCATTTCAGGGCACGACTGCTTGCCTGGTGGCTCATATCCCTGCAATTAACCTGGGTGCAAGACCTGTCCCATACATCCTCCCACCATCATCCTCTCCTATTGGGGAGGGGAGGGGTGGGGGGTCACATGCATCTCCTATCCTATCAAGATCAGGATTACTATCTGTGAAAGCGGTTGTGTGATCTGAAATTAAGCTGCAACCAACAAGTTATCTGTTGCCGTGAATGGCCCCCAACAAATTGTGGCAAAGAGCCAGTTGGATCACCTAGCTGCTAAACAAGCTGCTTAACACAATGTGCTTTACGTCAGTGACTGCTTGACGGCCTGTGCAATCTGGATCCCTCTTACCAACACCAGCTTTTCTGAGTTACATGGGCAGGAAATCTCCCTACAATGTGTCTTTCCTGTAAACCCTCTGGCTTCAGCCTTCCATGGTTCCTCTCCTTCCCTGCTCCCATTCCAGCACTACACAGCCTTCTATTCCACCAATGCACCCACTAGTTTTTTAATTCTCTTTTTCTGCTCCCCACACACCCAATCCTCCCGATTGCACCTAGCAGCCCTACCCTGTCCCCACCACATCACTGCATGCTTCCACAAGCAGCACCACACCCTCCCCAACCCCTACTCTGCTGTCCTCCCTCTCCTTACCCCAGCCTCCTCCTCAGCCCCACCACCCACCGATTGCCTCCCATCAGGCGCACTTGCTGGTCTCAGTAGCAAGAGACGGTGGTCGTGTGTGTAATTGTGCTTGCAGGAGTGTTTTTGTTTTTTCCATTTCAGAGGAAAGCCTTTTGGCCAAAAGCTCATATGTGCAGAAGTATTTTTGTTGTGCCTGTCTGCAACTCTTTATTAACTGTAGTTGCATTGCACTCAAACAATTGTCCTCTAAGACAACTGCAAATGAATTTCATTACAACCTTTGTCGAGATATAGTTGACCTGAGACTGTATGTATTCTTAAGCAAGAATGAAACAGAAGTTTCAAGTAGTACTTCGGTGGAACACAATATTTCATGATCTTCCATTCCATGAACAGTTTTGTTGCAGTAGTAAAACCTGTTGCCGTAATTCTCATTGTTATGTAAAGAAGACTTTACATCTCACAAAAGCAGTGTTATTAACACTATAATATGTGTGTTTTTGTCATGTTCCTTTGTGATCAACAGTAATAAGAATATTGTGGAAGAACCCAGTAGAATAACAGTTCATGAAACAGTCAGTGTGGTCAGTGTATGTTTATCTACTGGGCACCCAGAGAGCTGATAGCATGCTGTTATGCCTTGATTAATAATAAATTCTTTCATTAGTAGACTTTCAATAGAATTTTGAGTCAACATGTTTGACCCATTGAAGATTTGCAACTTTGTGCATCTGTGAGAAATAGTTTATTTTATTTTATTTTATTTTTTAACTGGGTGAGATGGACCTGCTTTTAGTGACAGCATCAATTATTTGTTGGGTTTGAAACCAGTTGTCACTGAAGGCATGGCACTTGTGTAGAGTTCCTGTCAGATAGGATCTTTGTATGACTTCTGTTCTTTCACATTGTTATGTGGACCCAAGTGATAAACCATTCCCTGTGGACATGTTTGCCAAGCCGTGTTAATACACCAACAAGCTGAACAACCACAAGCACAGTCTTGCTGTGAGCATGTCAAAATACAGTAGCTCCATTCTGCCATGCCAGCCCATGTGATTGTGCCGATTCCATACAAAGAACTTGCACCCACACACCTCTTGACTGCTATGACTGCACTGATGACAGGGCCACTAAAGCAGAGTTATTAAACACGATTTTCCGAAACTCCTTCACCAAAGAAGACTAAATATTCCTGAATTCCAATCAAGAACAACTACCAAGGTGAGAAACATAGAAATAGATATCCTCGGTATCACAAAGCAGCTTAATAAAATCAATAAAAGCAAGGCTTCCGGTCCAGATTGTATATGGGTCAGGTTCCTCTCAGAGTATGCTGATACAATAGCTCCACATTTAGCAGTTATATACAACTGCTCACTCACAGAGAGGTCCGTACCTAAAGACTGGAAAATTGCTCAAGTCACACCAATACCCAAAAAGGGAAGTAGGAGTAATCCGTTGAATTACAGGCCTATATCACTAACGTCGATTTGCAGAAGGGTTTTGGAACATATTGTATTCGAACATTATGAAGCACCTCGAAGAGAACGATTTATTGACACATAGTTAGCACGTATTCAGAAAATATCGTTCTTGTGAAACACAACTAGCCCTTTATACTCATGAAGTAATGAGTGATATTGTGGGGGATGTCAAATTGATTCCATATTTTTATATTTCCAGAAGGCTTTCGACACTGTTCCTCACAAGAGTCTTCTAACCAAACTGCGTGCCTATGGAATACCGCCTCAGTTGTGCGACTGGATTCATGATTTCCTGTCAGAAAGGTCACTGTTTGTAGTAATACATGGAAAGTCATTGAGTAAAACAGAAATAATATCTGGTGTTCCCAAGGAAGTGTTACAGGCCCTCTATTGATTCTGTTCTATATTAACAACATAGGAGACAATCTCAGTAGTCATATAAGCTCGTTTGCAGATGATGCTGTGATTTACCGTTTTGTAAAGTCATCAGATGACCAAAACGAATTTCAAAATGATTTAGATAAGATATCTGTATGGTGCGAAAAGTGGTTCATTGAATCCTCTGCCTGGCACTTTATTGTGAAAAGCAGAGTAATCGCATAGATGTAGAATTGACCCTGAATAAAGAAAAGTGTGAAGTTATTCACATGAGTTCTAAAAGAAATCTGCTAAATTTTGATTACGCAATAAGTCACACAAATCTGAACTAAATACTTAAGGATTACAATTACAAATATCCTAAATTGGAATGATTACATAGATAATGTTGTGGGTAGAGCCAACCAAAGATTGTGATTAATTGGCAGAACACGTAGAAGGTACAACAGGTCTGCTAAAGAGGCTGCTTACACCACACGGGCCTGATGAATGAAATCGAAGAAGTACAAAGGAGGTCAGCTCGCTTTGTATTATCGCGAAGTAGGGGAAATAGTGCCATAGACATGATACATGAATTGGAGTGGCTCTTATTAAAATAAAGGCATTTTTCATTGCAATGGGATCTTTTCATGAAATTTCAATCACCAAATTTTCTCCTCTGATTGCAAAAACATTCTGTTGGCATCCACGTACATAGGGAGGAATGATCATCACGATATCATAAGAGAAATCATGGCTCGCACAGAATAATTTAAGTGCTCGTTTTTCCCACGTGCCCGAGAGTGGAATGGTAGAGAGCGAGCTTGAGGGTGGTTCATTGAACCCTCTGCCAGGCACTCTATTGTGAAAAGCAGAGTAGTCCCGTAGATGTAGATCAGTGCTGAAGTGTCACATGGCTGCCTGGTACGGTTCTACACCATTTACAGCACTGAAAATTGACCAGTGTGTTAATAGGGATTGGGGGGGGGGGGGGGGGGGTGACTATTTTATCTGTGAACTTATTTAGAGAAGGGGGGAGGGACAAATATTTTATCTGTGGATTTATATTTTAGGAGAAAAGAAACCACTTGAGGGAGGGAGGCACTGCTTTTCCTCTTACACTACTCAGCAGTTGTTTTCGTATTTAATGCTCCAAACTAAGTATTTTAGGTAACTGCAAATAGAACACTATGAAATGTATATAGTTCTTAAGTTATAGCCGGTTAACTGGAACTTTGTGAGCTTGAGTCAAAGTTTTGGGGTAAATTATATGAGCTGTTAATAAGCTAATCCTTTCTTTTCCCTTACTTTACTTTAGAATATGTGAAAAATTTCCATTTTCCTGCGTGATATCTGCTGGCAATGTGAAAGGCTTTTGGATCACAGTATAAAACTTCCTTCTGAATCTTGAATAGGAAAGCATAGTCTGTATGAAAATTATTTTTACTTCAAATATTAGGAATGTTAATTTCACAGTTCATACTAAATTTACTCTCAGTTTTGTGGAGTAAATGTCTTGGCAAATACATGTAGGAATCCTGAGGTCTCTTTCTGTAGAATAAATATTTTTTTTATTTATTTCGTGCTTTCTGTTTTATGGGCAGGAAGCAATAGTCCAAGGCACCATTTCTTGATCTGTGCCCCATGGAACCTTGGAAGTCTGTGGAGACTGAAAAGTGCCTTTTTTTGTTGTAATGTTCAAGAAAGTAAGATTAACAGAAACAATAAAAATTAACTCCTATACAAAACTGAAAAAATAGAACTACTATCCCCCACTTCCACTCACTAATATGGATAGACAGTACAAATGTGACACAAACAGCACCAGTTCCAAGGAGTTTTCGTTCTTAAGAACTGACCTCCATTCTCACTCCTCAATTCTCTGATATGTATTCATTTCCACTGATCAAAACTAGACCAATGTTCTCAGATCTGTACCATATTCATTTCCATTTTATGCCTTCTGCCTCTTACTCCAACACTGTCATATGGTGGTGCATTGACACCATACATTTCTGCTAAGTTAACATATATTGTTCTGGTATTGTTCTCCTTCAGATGCAGAAAATAAAATACTGCAAAATACGCCACTTCGTCAATGAGCTGTGCCATTTTGTTTTGACTCTTGTAGCATCATGCTGTGGTGCAGAGATTTCAACGTGTGCCAGGACTGCAGATGTATCTGGAAAAGCACACTACTACATTATTTTTTCCACAATGATAATGTTATGACTATCATTTACTAAGTTTACTGCAGTAAAATTGGCAAGAACAGTGCCATTACTTTAGTTAATCTATTGTTATTTATCGTTCTGTGCACAACAGTGCTTGGTACCACTACACTCCAAAAAGATGCACATGAAAATGTGATTTTTCAGCAGTTCATATAAATGGTTGTATTGATCACAGAGATAAGGGGCCAAGTTTTTCTAGATAACCCTTGGCCTAGTGAATATTTGTATACCTATCAGAAGAACAGGCATACTGCAGCTATCCTACAGCACAATGTCAAAATTTAAACATTACACACATACCCTAGCCCTGGCAAATTGGTTGGTTCTTTTGCATTAATTGTGGTTTAGGATGGACCTTAGGCAGTTTATAAAAGCACTGTTTGTTCCTGGGTAGTTCCTGAGAAAATCCTGAAAAGCCATGATTTTTATGAAAAGTACCAAATGTGGGGATGTCCACATCTTTAACTTATGTTCATGGCAGATTGTCGCAATTTTTACCAAATGTTATTAAGATAATGATCTGTGGGCACTTAGAAACTTTTTTGGGTATCACTATCTGTTACTGAGGTTCAAAGTTACCATATTTATGCACATCATATCGTCAGAGGCATAAATGTAGTTTTAACTGACATCATGCAACACATGGTAAGGGTTCTAATGTCACCAAAATGTTTTTAGTCAGTATTTATCACCATTAAAACTTTGATGAGCTGTCAGTATATAAGGGTCACTTCATGGCTGTACAAATGTGTCAAAAATGGTACTGCCGTGACAAAAAATGGGGCATAACATGCCTGAAAAGAACTTAAGATGTCTGCCAGAAATTATGTAAAACTGGACTTACTGCAGTAAAATATTTCTAATAATATTTTAACTCTTAAGAAACGAATTGTAATCCAGGCATGTTCGATGAATTGCAATCAATGAGCAAAGTACACAGAAAAATGTAAAGCAAACAATTTTGCATTACCCTTATATTACGCATACTTATTTGTTGTTTATGTGTGTCAAAATATATAAATATTTTGAAGATAATAGGGAAACATTCCACGTGGGAAAAATATATTTAAAAGCAAAGATGATGTGACTTACCATACGAAAGCGCTGGCAGGTCGATAGAAACACAAACAGACACATACATACACACAAAATTCTAGCTTTCGCAACCAACAGTTGCTTCGTCAGGAAAGAGGGAAGGAGAGGGAAAGACAAAAGGATGTGGGTTTTAAAGGAGAGGGTAAGGAGTCATTGCAATCCCGGGAGCAGAAAGACTTACCTTGGGGAAAAAAAGGACGGGTATACACTCGCACACACACACATATCCATCCACACATATACAGACACAAGCAGGCATATTAAAAGGCAAAGAGTTTGGGCTTGCCTTTTAATATGTCTGCTTGTGTGGATGGATGTGTGTGTGTGTGTGTGTGTGTGTGTGTGTGTGTGTGTGTGTGTGTGTGTGTGTGTGTGAGTGTATACCCGTCGTTTTTTCCCCCCCAAGGTAAGTCTTTCCACTCCCGGGATTGGAATGACTCCTTACCCTCTCCTTTAAAACCCACATCCTTTCGTCTTTCCCTCTCCTTCCCTCTTTCCTGACAAAGCAACCATTGGTTGCGAAAGCTAGAATTTTGTGTGTATGTATCTGTCTGTTTGTGTTTCTATCAACCTGCCAGCGCTTTCGTATGGAGAGTCACATCATCTTTGTTTTTAAATATAAATATTTTGAAGTATATAAATAAACTGCTAAAACTTCACTGGCCTGTAGAATTTGTTTTATTTAAGCAACACCTTGCTATAGCAGAGAGAGAGAGAGAGAGAGAGAGAGAGGGAGAGAGAGAGAGAGAGAGAGATAGAAGCCGTGGGAGCAAAAGAGAGAGAGGAGACAGTGGAAATGAAAAATACAACTGAGGGGAGACCATACATCGGCTTGGTGTGTGGGCATGTCTGCACTCTCCCAGAACAGTGAACTTTTAACACTTATGTATATGAGAGGGTGCATTTTGGACTGAAATTTTAACACGTGGATATAGGGGCAAAAACAAGTTGGACCCCCAGAATTTTTAAGCTCCCAAGGTATGATGCAGACTGGGGTGGTGGGAAGAAAGACAAAAGGAGACAGTGTAAGTGAAAGTGGCAGTGGGATATATTGTAAATCAGTGGGAGAGAAACAGTGGCAGTGAGATGCTGAGTATGAAGGCTTAGCTACACAGAGAGAGAGAGAGAGAGAGAGAGAGAGAGAGAGAGAGAGAGAGAGAGAATGGGTAAAAGGATTTAGAATGCTGTGTGAATATGTTCACATGCCAAAAATTTAGGTGAGTAAGGCAGAACGAGGCAGCAAATTTCTCACTTTTCTGTCAGAGACTTTTTAAAGAACAACATATTTGCCTTTTTTGTGGCAGTGGGCCACTGATCTCCTACTGCTACACTAACAGCTATATGATCTCTTTGCTGTTAATTATAGAAATCATTTTTCTTACTTTTCATCCAGCTTACTATAAACTTCAACCTTAGCATCTAACAAATCAGATTTTTAAGGGATCTTTCAATGTCTCGAGCTCACTGAAAGCTTCGACCACAATATTGGTCCCCCCTTTGAACCTTAGACAAGTAGGCAAAATCTATTTGTAAACTACAAGTAGGCAAAATCTATTTGTAAACTACAAGTAGGCAAAATCTATTTGGAAACTATTTTTCTGACTTCTATTGAAAGCTAAACTGTGAGGCAACATCCAAGATGTGCTACAGTATTCTATACAAGCTAGATTCTCAATGATTTTTGGAAAGACTGGGAAGAATGAAATGGGGCAGTAAACAGAAATGATTTTACCACTTCCATTTTGATAGAGGGGTATCAATACAGCATGCTGAAGTCAGGAAAAAGCTTTTGCAAAGATAATGCTGGGTTGGTTCTATCACGTTAGTACATTGATATGCCATTGTCCTCCTTTGACCTTTCAACTGACTTACCAGGCCATTTAGAGGATGATCTACAATTTAATGTGTACTCCAAATGACAATGGAACAAATTTTTTTTGCATTAGCAAATCATTGCTAATGTGAAAGAACCAAGTGTAGAGAGGAAGAAAATAGTGACGGGGGTTGAAACCCTAGACCTTTCAGTTTATTGTCTGACACCCACCAAACCACAGATATTTTATATTAATTTATTAGACAATTTCACATTAATGACAGTTCTTTTTGTAACTGCTATATTTGTGAACCATCTTGAACAAAGAATCAACAAGTAGTAGATGGTTAATTCCAATTTGATCCTTCCTCAGAGAGCCTTAGTTTTCTCAGACAGCACTCCAGTAACAGCTGTGACAAATCCACTAGCTTAAATGATTGTGATAGCAGGTTAACTTCCAATGTAATACATATTCTGACAAATGTGAATTTAATGACAGGCAAGTTTTAAAAAATAATTTATTCAACAATTTCCTAAACATACAATTGTGCGTGGGTGCACAAGAACATACATTTTAAAAACATATTACACATGCAGATATTCAGACAATTAGTAGAGCAAATCAGTGTCACATTCATACAATCTTAACATAGTGGAGGTGTATACATGCTGAATTCTTTTAAATTAAGTGATTTAATTAATATGCAAGATAATTTTTGTTTTCATTAATCCCTCCTGTCTTCTCTGTAATGTTCATCTTTAAAGAGAGAAACAAGAATTTTATATGTGTATCACAAAGTCTAGGGACTCAATAGTCATAATGTTGGGTTTGCTTCGACATTTTTTGCATCTAACACCTGATTATTAACTGTACAATATTTTTTTACCTGAGAGTATCACAGCGAGTTTCAAAACGAAGTATGTTTAACTGTACCACAATGGAAGGTTGCACACTGGTATCCAAAAGTTGAAAAGAATGGAACACAAGTAAAAAAAAAGCTTCCCTATTTCTGGAGAGCAGCACATTTTGTATTATCGAAAAATAGGGGAGAGAGTGTCACTGATATGATACAAGATTTGTGGCCGACAACATTAAAACAAAGACATTTTTGGCTGCAGTGAAATCTTCGCACAAAATTTCAGTCACCAACTTTCTCCTCCAAATACGAAAGTATTTTGTTGACGCCAACCTAAATAGGGAGAAAAATCATCATCATAAAATAAGCGAAATCAGAGCTCAAAGGGAAAGATATAAGTGTTCATTTGTTCTGAGCAATGCACGAGATTGGAACAATAAAGAATTACTGTGAAGGTGGTTCAATGAACCCTCTGGCAGGCATTGAAGTGTGATCTGCAGGGTATCCAAGATGTAGATGATGAACACAGATTAGATGAAATCATGAAAGATGTCAGGGCCCAGCAATAAGATGCAATGATTTTTACAATTTTCCATAGCAATATGTATGATAGTGACATAAGGTCATAAGCATCTCTTAGTGAAGTCACTTTTATGGCATTATGGATCTTGCCATGTCTGTGTACTTGAAAAAGAGTGGATGTTCTTTGTAGGCAGTATCAGTACATTTTTTGACATGGTGGGTACTTTTCCAGATATGGGTAACAATTTTTGCATGACCCTACCTGTATTAAAATGTGTGTGAATCAGGAGGAATCACTTTTACGTCACACTACAAAGAAACTGATATGCCACACAGATTGATTGTTACATTAGACAGCCCATCATGTTAGAGCCCTGTTTCCATCTGATTAGCATGTTTAAAGTGAATTTTGCAACAAAACTTAAATTTTCACTCCTATAAATTGTTAATTGAACACACAGATTTTACAGTGACTATATGAGGAAATAACGGATTTTGGTGCTCTAAAGGTGCTGATAACTCCCTCTTGTTGTGTAAGCAAATAAAATTTTATGCACTGAACATACTCCAAGTCGTATGTTCTTCATGTGTATCTTATGTGAAACAAACAAGTGACTGACGTGGAGCAAGACACAACAAATGGGGCACCATCAGACACTAAACTTCAGAACAGAGCCTCAGGGGCATATGTGCAACAGTGACTGCATTTGATCGTCACGATTTTTCGAAGCAAAGTGATTAATAATACTCTAAATATTATTAGTCATCTGTGAATATACTACTTGCATAACTGTATTTTGCAAAGCCTTCAAATTTATTGCTAGACCCTGGTGAATGAATATTTTGAAAAACAATGTATTGCACCAACATTCAAACTTTCCACTGGAAGTCAGTGTCTTTAAAATTAAATGACGCAGGTAAATGTTTCAACATGTATTCTTAGTTTTCCAACAACTTTGTTTGTTACTGGAATACCAGTGACATTAACTATAATCTTACCACATTTCACTTTTATATACGGAGACAACTGCATGATCACCCTACTCACATTCAACTATGCACAAAATCCTTAATGCTAGCTGCTGGTGGAAACAGCAAAGAAAAGGCTGTATGCTGCCTGTCTACACTATAAACTATATTTATGCCAAAGGAATACAGTAAGATCTAAGCTGAATCCCATTAAATTTCTAAAATAAGGTGGCAAAAATTTTTTCACAAGGGTGTAGGCAATATTGGCATGGAGAACTTGTCCATCTTGTGATACATTTTCAATGCTGCTCATAAAACACTCACCACTGCATTCTTTAAATATTAATTCAATGTTCCCTGTATCATCTTTACTCAGTCACACACACACACACACACACACACACACACACACACACACACACACTAGTGCCATTATGTTAAGTTCTTAGCTCATTAAAGTTGTTCACTTTTTACTTATTACAGCATATCTGAATAACAGTAGACACAAAATTTTGTATAAGGCTGAACAAATCAATTACTTATAGCAGGAATACAACAATGAACTCAATTGAATATAAGCATTTCAATAAATAAAAGCAAATGAGCACACAGAACAGAATGCAACTACTTCTTGAACAGAATAATCGTTAAATAATTATGACAGTGTAACATGATACCATTAATTATGCTCTAAATGAATAATTTTTTCAGGACATTGTTAGGAAGTATCTATCAGGATAAATGGACTTACATTTTTACCCCAATCTTTAGACAAGCTCAGAATGTGATTTCCAACTAGTTCCATGAACAGGAAATTTGTCATATGTTCGCAACAGAACTGTACTTATTTCAATTTAAAAGGGAGAGGGAAAGTGTGGGGGGGGGGGGGGGTAAGACACAAAAAAATACACAGATACCTAGATCCCATCATATAGGATTTCAGAGAATTGTGTCTGGAAGCAACCACCAACTCAAATACCTGGGATGCCACAGTCATAGTTACCAGAACTATGACTCATTGTACCATTGTTAATAGCTACCTTCACATACACTAACAATACTTGAGGAAATGTTATTTGGAATTGGAATATTTCAAGTTTATAAAATAGTTTCAGTACAGCAGATTATCCTATTGCTAGAAAAGGATTGGTACATTGAATTTGGGAAAAGATACAAAAAAAAGGGAGGATGTGGGAAGAAGAGAAGATTGTGGTTAAATATTCACTGACTGTCTTGTTTAAGTTATTTGTGTTTCAGTGCAATTATTATGTATATATGAGATGAAGACTGTACACAAAAGAGTATATTCTGAATCAGCTGTTGTTTCTGACAGAAGCAGCTGACCAATTGTACAACATAATATCCTTCATTTCCAGTCAGTGTCATATCTATCACTCCCAACTGCCCTGAAAGTTGATGACCAGTTTTACCTGAAATTAAATTATTTTAATGTGAACTTTCCAATGTGTACAACAAATTAGATAAAAATGAAGGAATAGACAGTAACCAGAACAAGTGCTCCAGAAGGGTAGGGGGAATGTGGAATAGAAACAATTGTAAGTTAAAGACTCTGAAATGAATCTCAAGATTTAGTATATTGAACAAGGAAAGTAATCAATTAGTGAAGGAGTATACTGGACGAGAGCAGTAAAAATTAGATACTGAAAAGCCCTAACTGGAATAGAGACAATGGAAGAGTGAAGGTAATCACTCACCATGCAACTGAGGCACTGTGTTATAAATACACACAGTCTCTCTCTCTCTCTCTCTCTCTCTCTCTCTCTCTCTCTCTCTCTCTCTCTCTCTCCCCCCCCCCCCCTTCCTCCTTCCCTCTCCTGTGTGTGCGTGTGTGTGTGTGTTATTTTTACTTATATTTTTTATCCTATATACTCCTCAATACCTCGACTATACGATGAGTGATTTCTTTAACCTTACTGTAATGATCATCATATAAACGTAACTATCTATGAAACATTTGACTAAAACAATTCCTGGACTGTCTTGACACAATTTCACAATTTACATATATGGAAAAAATGTTTGCCAAAAGAAAAGATAGAGCTTTAGCTTATAGTCAACACTGAGTGTGCATACTTTTTATTTGCATAGAAGGGCAGGGTTGGGGAAAAGTGTGCGTGTGGAGGGGGATGATGAGAAAGTGGGTCATCTAATCCAGGTTGTGTTTCATGAGCAGTTTCGTATGTTATTTTCAATGAGTGTGATAACATCTTCCTTCAAGCGGTCCACAAACTACCGTTACATCGAATTTCCATACTTGGTGAAAGCTGTATTTCACTCACTGATGGATCTTTGAACTTCTTGGTCCCATTTTCTTTATAGCTTTCTGCAACAGATGCACACACTTCCTATAACAGTATATCTGCATATTATCATCACAGGAACAAAACATAAATAACTAGCTATTCTCACACAGCATTCCACCATTTCCAGTTCTATTCTGTTTACCTTATTCTTAGCCTAAACATGAATGAAGAACCAATATTATATTATACACGTTAGTCACTCAACAAAAAAGCAAAATGACTGAGATCAAACAATATTTTTGACTTCATTCTTATACTTAAAAAGGGAGGAGTACAAAACGTGTCAAAATACACTCATCGCAAAAAGAACACACTGAAATAAATTTTAACACACTACAATGACATTTTCTGTTAAAAGTCATGGCATCCTTGTGACATCTCTGCTTTATGAATACATATTATACACTTCGAGAAAAAGATACATTCATTATGAAAGACATAAGCCAAGTTGTAACAACACAGGTGCCCATTGAATTTATACAAGGAGATGGGTCCAAAGATCCATTTCAGTCACTTCCTATATGGTGTATAGGTAAGTTAAAAAAAGCCAAAAGGCTTCAGCATTTACATGCGGACACACACACATCATGACTAGCTCACACTGCACGCCGCAATACAATGATTAACGTTGGGAGGCTTCTGCTTCATCTTTTGTAAACTGTGAGCTAACCCACGCAAGGCCCCACTTCAGATTGGTCAAGAGGAACTTAAGAGACTTTGTCCACTGCTCTTCAGAGTTGAACTGAATCCTGAAATATTAAATACAAAATTAATCATATCAAAGAACAGTAGATGAAGTTAAAATGATTTTAAAACTGATATGATATCGCAAAAATATGTTAGAGAGAATGGTAATAATGCATGAGAATGCTGTAACAACATACATTTTTATCAGAATTGCAAACCTACTAAGGTGAACCCAAAACAAATGGTGTGGGATGATTACCAAATGAATATTTCTCCTTCATGACAATGTACGACCTATACTGTGAATCAAATGAATGAAAAATTTAGACATTTTGGCTGGCAAATTTTTCAAAGACCTGCCAATAATCTGGACTTGGCACCATGCAACTTTTATCTCTTTCCCAAGATGAAGGCCTGGCTGACTACTCAATTTCATAACTATTGATGAGCTCAAGGATGTTTTCAACAACTGGCAGCACCATTCTATGATGAAGGGATAAAGACATTGGTGTCATGTTATAATTTTGAACTGGGTGACAACTATGTGGAGAATTAATGTGAACATGTAAGTACAGATTGTGTGTAAAATCTATTATTTTGTCTGTTAACAGCCAGTTAGAGGCTACTTTATGAGCAGCCCTCATATATGTGAACGTCAATACTGTTATGGAACATAGGGGCTCATATAGCATCAAGAACTACATCATAATCACTACTTTTATCCAAGGGAAAGTAAAACAAACTGTGACAAGGTTTGTTGGTGGAAGAATCTGTCAGGCAATCCCCGTGGTTCAAGGCAACAGTGATGGAGCTTTTGTCAACAGGTAGGATTATAAGGTCAGGATTAGTTTTTAGGTGGCAGATTGTGATTCCTTCTGTGGATGTAAGGTTAATTTCAATGTTGAGGGATCTGGAGAATTATGATGAGGCAAAGTTTGAGGTTACAAAATTCTGTAATCTCAACAGAGGGACGATTTGGGGACAGTAGAAGTGGATCGCAGTTGGATAGATGAATAGACTGAGGCTGGCATGGTTCAGTATTGGTTTTGGGTCGAGTACGATTGGTAGGGTTAACCACGAGACAGTTTTTCCAGTGTACTGGCCAGGAAAAGGAGAGAAAGTCTTTAACAAGTCCAGCATAATTAGATTTGGGAGTGCAATGGAAGGTAAAGCCTTTGGAAAGGACTGATACTTCTTTGGGACTAGGGCTTTTGGGAGAGAAGGTTCATGACTGTGTTTCAAGTCTGTTTTGGTCCTGAATTTTGTATTGTAATGGTGAGTTTTGGAGAATCAGTTTCTATGCCAGGTTTTTGACTGACTCTTGTGCCCTGAAATGATAAATATCCTATCAACTATCCTCCCTAACCTTCACAAAACAGTGTTCCACCATCCACCAAACCTATGCTAGATCACTGCCCATCCCACTCCATCCCTGCTCCCAACCCATTACCTCATGGCTCTTGTCCCTTAAATAGACCTACATACAACACCTGGCCCATACATCCTCCCACTACCACCTACTTCTGTATGTCACAGGTATCTCCTATCCCATCAAAGGGAGGGTTACCTGTGAAAGCTGTCTGTCTGCATGAATGGCTACTGAAAAACTGTGGCCGAGTAAGTTGGTGAATATGCTGCACAATACAACGTGCTTCACTCCAGTGACTGCTACACAGTCTGCACCATCTGTATACTTCCTACAGCCTTTCCGAACTGCCTGTGTGGGAACTCTTCCTATGCATAGGTGGAAACTCTCCCTATGTTTCCGTAAACCCCTGGCTTTTATCTTTGCTAGTTCCTGTCCTTTACCTATTTACCCTCTTCCCTGCTCCCACACCAGCACTATACAGTCTTCTATTCCCCAAGTCATTTTACCCTGCTCTGTTGTTCTCCTTTTTCACTTCTCTTCCCTCCTCCTCAAACCTCCCAACTGCACTTAGCAGCCCTACACTGTCTCCAACATGTTCCTGCATGCTTCTATAAGCAGCTTCCCCCACCCCTACTCTGCTATCCCTCCCCTCACTGCCCCAGCCTTTTTCCTCATCCCCACAACCCATACCACACTGCTCTCCCATTTATCAGGGACAGATGCAGTTTGCAGTCTGGCTTCAGTAGCCAGGGACAGGCCGTGTGTGTGTGTGTGTGTGTGTGTGTGTGTGTGTGTGTGTGCACGCGCAGAACAAGGCCTTTTGGTTAAAAGCTTAACTGTAATGTTTTGTAGTGCCTGTCTGTGACTCATCAACTCCTCTATGCGGTGAGCAACAATCTATCCTTTTCATAATATTGTCATTATTTAGAGACACCGTTACACAACGCCCCCCCCCCCCCCCCAAAAAAAAACAACCACACACACACACTCTTAAGTGCCAAAGAAACTGATAGAGGCATGCTTATTCAAATACGGAAAAATGTAAACAGGCAGAACATGGCGTTGTGGTCAGCAGCGCCTATATAAGACAACAAGTGTGGTGCAGTTGTTAGATCGATTACTGCTGCTACACTGGCTGGTTATCAAGATTTAAGTGAGTGTGAACATGACGTTATAGTCGGTGCTCGAGCGATCTCCAAGGTAACGATGAAGTGGGGATTTTAATGTACGGCCATTTCACTAGTGTACTGTGAATAATAGGAATCTGGTAAAACATCAACTCTCCGACATCACTGCAGCCGTAAAAAGATCCTGCAAGAACAACACCAACAACAACTGAAAACAACCATTCAACAAGACAGAAGTGCAACCCTTTTGCAGATTGCTGCAGATTTCAATGCTGGTTCACCAACAAGTGTCAGCATGCGAACCATTCAACGAAACATTATCCATATGGGCTTTCGGAGCTGAAGGCTCACTCGTGTACCCTTGATAGCTGCACAACACAAAGCTATAAGCCTTGCCTGGCCCTGTCAACAGCGACATTGAAGTGTTGATGACTGGAAATATGTTGCCTGGTTGAACAAGTCTTATTTCGAATTGTATCGAGCAGATGGACGTGCATGGGTATGGAGGCAACCTCTTTAATCCATGGACCCTGCATGTCAGGAGTGGACTGTCCAAGCTGGTAGAGGCTATGTAATGGTGTGGGGTATGTGTAGTTGGAGTGATATGGAACCCCTGATACATCTCAATACGGCTCTAACAGGTGACATGTATATAAGCATCTTGTCACATCACCTGCATCCATTCACGTCCATTGGGCATTCCGATGGACTTGGGCAATTACAGAAGGACAATGTGACACCCCACACATTCTGAATTGCTATAGAGTGGCTCCAGGAACACTCTTCTAAGTTTAAACACTTCTGCTGGCCACCAAACTCACCAGACATGAATATTATTGAGCATATCTGGGATGCCTTGCAACATGCTGTTCAGATATCTTCACCCCCTTGTACTCTTACAGATTTATGGATAGCCCTACAGGATTCATGGTGTCAGTTCCCTCCAGCACAACTTGAGACATTAGTCGAGTCCATGCTACGTCATGCAGTGGTACTTCTGCATGCTTGTGCCCTACACAATATAGACCAGGGGAACCAGTTTCTTTGACTCGCTAATGTATTCGGGACTAACTCTGCTTTCTCATTATAAGTGGACTTTAAATAATTATAGCGAGTTTCCTACTTACTTTATATTGTAGGAATTTCCAGTGGCAGAATCTTCTATTCTTCCCTTCTCCATACGATAAGGTAAGCAGAAACCTGAATCTCCCTTCTCTACTTGTTCCTTGAACTGTTGTAGACAATCAAGGAACGCAACCATTGCAGAGTCAAATTTTGTGTCCCATAAGAAACGGAAACCACCAGAGCCATACAGAGGCAGTTCTCTATTGTCCTTCAATACCTGAAATTATTAAAACTATTATACACACATATCAATTCATACCACTGCGCAAAACATAGTCAATCAAATTTGAGATACACATAACTTTTTTTATCAGCTTAAAAAAGAATTGTTGATCTGTGTTTTATCCATCTCATGATGTACATTTGCAATCCATTTGGTTTGCGTACAGGAGACACATCAAACATTCACAATACAGTTACAATGATTCTTACATTAATAAATAATAGCACTACAATACGAGATTTTCACTCTGCAGCGGAGTGTGCGCTGATATGAAACTTCCTGGCAGATTAAAACTGTGTGCCGGGCCGAGACTCGAACTCGGGACCATTGCCTTTCGCGGGCAAGTGCTCTACCAACTGAGCTACTCAAGCACGACTCACACCCCATCCTCACAGCTTTACTTCTGCCTGCGAAAGGCAATGGTCCCGAGTTCGAGTCTCAGCCCGGCACAGCCAGGAAGTTTCAGCACTACAATAAATAACAACTCTATTAAGGATATTTCTTGGATTGTGTAACACATTGTATCCAGTTCAAACTTCCCATTTGTCCTACATGAATTCATCCACTGAGTGATAACACTACAGTGTCAGTACCTCATATAGCTTTCTTTTAAGTGAACCGAAATTCATCTGCACCAACTTGTTCCCTTTCAATTTATTACAAATTTTTATTCCCATGAACTGAGGTCCCTGGGCATACAGTGTGAGGCGGTGGGTGCGGAGCATAAAATTTTCTTTGCTTCTAGTATCATGTGATGGACAAAATTGTTTCCCCTCAAATAATTCATGTCTGGTGTACAAAAATATAATAATCTCGATTATGTATAAGAATGGCAGGGGTAATGTTTTAGGTTTTCTAAATAATGGTCGACATGGTTCTTTGTGATTTGCAGTGCACATATTTCTAAGGATTTTTTTCTGCATTTTTAGTATCCACACTGTTTGCTGAGTTACCCCAAAGAACAATACCATACCTAATAATGGATTCGAAGTACCTTGTATACGCTACTTTTCGTGTGCCCATGTTAGTTGCAGTTGATAATATTTGCATTGTAAATGCAAAGCTGCTCAGTTTCTTCGCCAGGTATTCAATGTGTGCCTGCCAGCTCAAATTTGTATCTACATTTAAACCTAAGAATTTGACTGAGTCAACTTTTTCTATATCTTAGTAGTTGTATATAATCTTAATCTGCCCACATTTTGACTGTTTGGTTTTTAACTGCATCATGTGAGTCTTAGATATGTTAAGACCATTCAAGATGATGATTGTGAATTGCATCCACTGAACTGATTACAACCTGTACTGTTTGTACATCACAAATAAAATGATTGGTCTATGTTCTGTGAAAATGTGTCTGATTCAGTCCTGGACTGAAGGTCTGTACGGCTTTTTGTATGAGACAGAGAACACTGACCCACTTATTCCAGTACCTTACAGATCAGAACTTGATTAGCTAATTTACATTTGAGATCCTTTATTGTGACAGTCATGACTGACAAAGATGGACGAACACAGTTGGAACACTGTGAGAATGATTTAAGGACACTAGAGAGATTACGAGAACACACAAATATTTTTAACTGCAGGTCTATCATCTTCAACAGTATCACATTAGTAAGGATGGTGGTGAGATGCTCTTCTGCAGCAATGGTACATGGCAAATATATTGGCCTTCAAGAGAAATCAACAATTGCCAAACACATATTAGAAAAACATAATTTGTTCTATTTCTAAAGGACCAGAATATTATGCAGCCTTGGCGTTTATATTCTGGAACAGCCTCATAAAGAAAGCTAATAAAGGTAGCCAACAATCAATGCCGTTGGGAAGAAGACCCCTCCTTGACATCACATTTATGGAGATAGCACAGATACAGCCTAAGAATTTCACCAGAAGATCATAAAAATGATCTCAAAATGCAGAACTTTTAATAAAAAGTCAATCTATTTTAACTATGCATTCTGTCACACACATACACATTATATATACAAATCATCCTAAAAGAAAACTATTTAATTGTGAATAGATTAGCTACCAAAGTGGTTTATTATTTTTAATTTTTTACAAATGTAAATTGTACATCTGTATATTTCAATCAAGCAGCAACCATCCACAATTGTGCCAGCAACCACCCATAGACAGGAACATTCAATGTACATGTTATGAAAGCACTATTGCAATTCTCTGAAAAACATAATTTTGAACAGAAATCAAAGAACTGCAATTACTCAAACACTGATATTTGAGTAGTGGAGACCCGAACACTTCTCATTTGCTATAAATGCAAATTCTCATTCACAGAGTGAATTACATAACATAACAAATCATATGTTGTAACAAATTGAATCCAGTTGAAATATTTGACATAAATATCAATAAAGAAATCAATTTTCAGTTACATGTTTGCAAAATTAACAGTACAGCTCAGCCAAAATTATAATTTTATTGTCTCATAATGCTGAAGTTCAATCATTTACTTAGTGAACAGGAGACACATCAGATTGTAACTATAACAGATTATACATGTATTATAAAACCGGAATTTGTTTTTATCCTGTACAAGTAGTGACATCATAATTTAAAAATTCCTCAACAGAGTAAAATCTCTTCCACACCAGAATGCTACATATCAAACAATGGAAAATCCATACTAGAATGTAACAATATTATGAAAAGTTAGGTTGCCACTCACCATAAAGTGGAGATTGTCACAAATAAAGCTTTCGGTCATTAAGGACTCCATCAACAATAGAAGAGTTGCATTTACATGTGTGTGTGTGTGTGTGTGTGTGTAAACTCTTTGCCTTTGAATATGTCTGCTTGTGTCTGTATGTGTGTGTGTGTGTGTGTGCGCGCGCGAGCGCGAGAGTGTATACCCGTCCTTTTTTCCCCCCTAAGGTAAGTCTTTCCGCTCCCGGGATTGGAATGACTCCTTACCCTCTCCCTTAAAACCCACTTCCTTTCGTCTTCCCCTCTCCTTCCCTCCTTTCCTGATGAGGCAACAGTTTGTTGCGAAAGCTTGAATTTTGTGTGTATGTTTGTGTTTGTTTGTGTGTCTATCGACCTGCCAGCACTTTCGTTCGGTAAGTCACCTCATCTTTGTTTTTATATATAATTTTTCCCACGTGGAATGTTTCCCTCTATTATATATACAAAGATGATGTGACTTACCAAATGAAAGTGCTGGCAGGTCGACAGACACACAAACAAACACAAACATACACACAAAATTCAAGCTTTCGCAACAAACTGTTGCCTCATCAGGAATGAGGGAAGGAGAGGGAAAGACGAAAGGATGTGGGTTTTAAGGGAGAGGGTAAGGAGTCATTCCAATCCCGGGAGTGGAAAGACTTACCTTAGAGGGAAAAAAGGACGGGTATACACTCGCACACACACACATATCCATCCACATTATATATATGTATATTGTTGATAGAGGCCTTAATGGCCAGAAGCTTTATCTGTGACAGTCTTTTTGTTGTGCCTATCTGTGACACAGCATGTCTACTTTATGGCCAGTGGCAACGTTACTTTTCATAATATTGTTACATTCCATGCTGGATTTTCCATTGTTTGATATGTAGCAGTCTAATATAGAAGAGATATTACTGTGTCGCAGAATTTTTTAATTATGAAGTCACTACTTGTTTAGGATAAAACACAAATTCAGGTGTGAGAGTTGTGTGTGTGAGTTGCATTTGTGTGTGTGTGTGTGTGTGTGTCTCATCTATTGTTGATGAAGGCCTTAATGGCTGAAAGCTTTATTTGTGACAGTCTTCTTCTTGTGCCTATCTGTGACTCAGCATCTCCACTATATGGTGAGTGGCAACTTCCCTTTTCAAAATATTGTTAGACTGTTACATAGTTTATTTTCATTGACTCAGTTTCAAAATTCCCAAAATTTAGGGTTTTTAGCTTTTTGTATATTTTCATTCCCAAACATTATGGGTTCTGTGTGGAAAGACCAAGTCTGTGTGGTGAAGCATAAAACTTTCTTTGTTCCTAGTTTGATACCTGTGGTAGAAGTTATTCGGAAGAAACAGTTGAAGATTATTGTTTGTGAAGAAAATTATTTCATGTGAGCACAACAAGAAAACAGTATGGCTGACAAGATTCTCTTGGTTCTGCACTGAACATGTTTCTGATAATTTTTTTCAGCAAAGTTGATATTCTTGTCATGTTGCTAGAATTTCCCCACAAGACGACACTATATCTCACAACTGTCTCAAAGTAATTATTGTATTCTTGTTTTGTCGGGGCCAGTTACTTTGGGTAAGAATGAAATAGCAAATGCCAAGCTGTTTAATTATGCCTATGTGTAATTATAGTCTGTGTGTAAGGACAATTATGGATCTCTGTCCAATTGCATTGCTAACTATTTAACATGTTCTGCTTTATTTAGTTCCTGACTTCTATGCATAATCTAAATTTCCCTTATTTTAGATTGTTGTCTCCAACTGCATCAGCTGGATTTTTGAAATATTTAGTTTTAGACCATTTACGTAGAGCAAGACATCTAGGTTTTTTAAAGTTTTTATGAGATTTTCAGATATTTCTTCTGCATGTCTATTTTCTATTGGTACTAATGTGTCATCAGCAAATAAAATTGAATCATAATTTACATTTATGTCGAAAAAGAAAAATGATTGAACCTTGGGGTGTCCCCTATGAAACACTTCTCCACTTCAATGAGTACTTTACTTTGCTTTACGTTATGGCAATCCTTTGCTTTCTCTCTGTCAGACAGGATTTTCACCACTGCAAGCCACTACCCATAATTCCATATCTTCCATTTTATATAATAAGGAATGGTCCACACAGTCAGACATTTTTGGTAAGTAACAAGTTTCCCACAACTTTTTGTGAAGCTTTATTCATGAGTTCAGAGTCATTTTGGAATCCAAACTGACTTTTTGACATAAAATTAAATTTGTGAATGAAATGATCATTGCAATTCAGTAGCAAAATTTCTAATATTTTTGAAAACACAAGAAGAATGGAAATTTGACAGTAACTTCTCATGCCTCTTTGGAGCCGCTTTTAAATGGTGGTTTCACTTCTGCACATTTGAGAAAGCCTGGTAAGCAGACTTCTTCAAATCGATTCATTATTATATTTCAAGCTGCTTTGATGATTTTGGTAGGAATTTAATCCCATCCCACACATTTTTTATTTTGTAGGCTTAACATAGTTTTTTCTACATCTTTTGCTGTTTAATTATCACAAGGGGTGCCACAAGGTTCAATTCTTTTTCTTTGTTTTTACATATGTGACTTACCTGTAAATATAAATTATCATTCAGTTTTATTTTACTAGACTCTTAGTATTGTTTCGACTTGAGGCAAATAAATGTACACTACCTTTCAACATCAGAGTTTGCTACAGTTATGAAGAATTTATTAAAATTTTCTGACATCAGAACAGGATTTAGAATTATTTTATCTTTTATCTCTATTTTAGATATTTTCCTGACTTTCAAATCTTATCCAGTGCAGTCCCCACCAACCAGTCTTTCCTTTTCATCCTGTCCAGGGTTCTGGACAACTTTTCCAAACTCTACCCCTTTTCCTAAACCTTACCACTCCTTTTCCTTCACCCCTCTTCCTTCTCCTTCAATCCTTCTGTCAGAAACAGGATCCACTGGCTCCAAAAGCTTGCAAATTGTAATACTTTTGTGTGTGTGTTTTCTGGGCCACTTGGCGAGTAGTTTTTTTTATTTATTTTTTTAACCTATATATGGAGACAGTAATAATATTCTGTTGTTCAATATCTACACCGCAACTTTCAAATACAAGTTCTTTGTTCAGTAAATTAAAAACGAGTTGTTAACCAGTGTACAGGTGCCTCCACGAGTCCTGTTTTTCTTACAAAAGCTTTTATCTACGCTATAGTTTTCTAATTTATTTAAAACTGACATAGACTCTTCCATAAAGGAGTGTTCATTTAGGCAAATGACTGATGCTTCTTCCTTCTGAAGGACAGTGTGCACATCATCCATTTTTGTGCTTTTATCCCACAGATCCTCCCCCCATGAACCATAGACCTTGACGTTGGTGGGGAGGCTTGCGTGCCTCAGCGATACAGATAGCCGTACCGTAGGTGCAACCACAACGGAGGGGTATCTGTTGAGAGGCCAGACAAATGTATGGTTCCTGAAGAGGGGCAGCAGCCTTTTCAGTAGTTGCAGGGGCAACAGTCTGGATGATTGACTGATCTGGCCTTGCAACACTAACCACAACGGCCTTGCTGTGCTGGTACTGCGAACGGCTGAAAGCAAGGGGAAACTACGGCCGTAATTTTTCCCTAGGGCATGCAGCTTTACTGTACGGATAAATGATGATGGCGTCCTCTTGGGTAAAATATTCCGGAGGTAAAATAGTCCCCCATTCGGATCTCCGGGCGAGGACTACTCAAGAGGACGTCGTTATCAGAAGAAAGAAAACTGGCGCTCTACGGATCGGAGCGTGGAATGTCAGATCCCTTAATAGGGGAGGTAGGTTAGAAAATTTAAAAAGGGAAATGGATAGGTTAAAGTTAGATATAGTGGGAATTAGTGAAGTTCGGTGGCAGGAGGAACAAGACTTTTGGTCAGGTGAATACAGGGTTATAAATACAAAACCAAATAGGGGTAAAGCAGGAGTAGGTTTAATAATGAATAAAAACAATAGGAATGCGGGTAAGCTACTACAAACAGCACAGCGAACGCATTGTTGTGGCCAAGATAGACACGAAGCTCACAACTACGACAGTAGTACAAGTCTATATGCCAACTAGCTCTGCAGATGACAAAGAAATTGAAGAAATGTATGATGAAATAAAAGAAATTATTCAGATAGTGAAGGGAGACGAAAATTTAATAGTCATGGGTGACTGGAATTCGTCAGTAGGAAAAGGGAGAGGTGAATATGGATTGGGGCTAAGAAATGAAAGAGGAAGCCGCCTGGTAGAATTTTGCACAGAACATAACTTAATCATAGCTAACACTTGGTTCAAGAATCATTAAAGAAGGTTGTATACACGGAAGAACCCTGGAGATACTGACAGGTTTCAGATAGATTATATAATGGTATAACAGAGATTTAGGAACCAGGTTTTAAATTGTGTGACATTTCCAGGGACAGATGTGGACTCCGACTACAATCTATTGGTTATGAACTGTAGATTAAAACTGAAGAAACTGCAAAAAGGTGGTAATTTAAGTAGATGGGATCTGGATAAACTGACTAAACCAGAGGTTGTACAGAGTTTCAGGGAGAGCATAAGGGAACGATTGACAAGAATGGGGGAAAGAAATACAGTAGAAGAAGAATGGCTAGCTTTGAGGGATGAAGTAGTGAAGGCAGCAGAAGATCAAGTAGGTAAAAAGGACGAGGGCTAGTAGAAATCCTTGGGTGACAGAAGAAATATTGAATTTAATTGACGAAAGGTGAAAATATAAAAATGCAGTAAATGAAGCAAGCAAAAAGGAATACAAACGTCTCAAAAATGATATCGACAGGAAGTGCAAAATGGCTAAGCAGGCATCGCTAGAGGACAAATGTAAGGATTTAGAGGCTTATCTCACTAGGGGTAAGATAGATACTGCCTACAGGAAAATTAAAGAGACCTTTGGAGAAAAGAGAACGACTTGTACGAATATCAAGAGTTCAGATGGGAACCCAGTTCTAAGCAAAGAAGAGAAAGCAGAAAGGTGGAAGGAGTATATAGAGGGTCTATACAAGGGCGATGTACTTGAGGGCAATGTTATAGAAATAGAAGAGGATGTAGATGAAGATGAAATGGGAGATATGATACTGCGTGAAGAGTTTGACAGAGCACTGAAAGACCTAAGTCGAAACAAGGCCCCGGGAGTAGACAACATTCCATCAGAACTACTGACAGCCTTGGGAGAGCCAGTACTGACAAAACTCTACCATCTGGTGAGCAAGATGTACGAGACTGGCGAAATACCCTCAGACTTCAAGAAGAATATAATAATCCCAATCCCAAAGAAAGCAGGTGTTGACAGATGTGAAAATTACCAAACTATCAATTTAATAAGTCACGGCTGCAAAATACTAACACGAATTCTTTACAGACGAATGGAAAAACTGGTAGAAGCCGACCTCGGGGAAGATCAGTTTGGATTCCGTAGAAATATGGGAACAAATGAGGCAATACTGACCCTACGACTTATTTTAGAAGCTAGATTAAGAAAAGGCAAACCTACATTTCTAGCATTTGTAGACTTGGCGAAAGCTTTTGACAATGTTGACTGGAATACTCTCTTCCAAATTCTGAAGGTGGCAGGGGTAAAATGCAGGGAGCGGAAGGCAATTTACAATTTGTACAGAAACCAGATGGCAGTTACAAGAGTCAAGGGACATGAAAGGGAAGCAGTGGTTGGGAAGGGAGTGAGACAGGGTTGTAGCCTCTCCCCAATGTTGTTCAATCTGTATATTGAGCAAGCAGTAAAGCAAACAAAAGAAAAATTCGGATTAGGTATTAAAATCCATGGAGAAAAAATAAAAGCTTTGAGGTTTGCCGATGACATTGTAATTCTGTCAGAGACAACAAAGGACTTGGAAGAGCAGTTGAACGGAATGGACAGTGTCTTGAAAGGAGGATATAAGATGAACATCAACAAAAGCAAAATGAGGATAATGGAATGTAGTCGGGTGATGCTGAGGGAATTAGATTAGGAAATGACACACTTAAAGTAGTAAAGGAGTTTTGCTATTTTGGGAGCAAAATAACTGATGATGGTCGAAGTAGAGAGGACGTAAAATTTAGACTGGCAATGGCAAGGAAAGCATTTCTGAAGAAGAGAAATTTGTTAACATCGAGTACAGATTAAGTGTCAGGAAGTCGTTTCTGAAAGTATATGTATGGAGTGTAGCCATGTATGGAAGTGAAACATGGACGGTAACTAGTTTGGACAAGAAGAGAATAGAAGCTTTCGAAATGTGGTGCTACAGAAGAATGCTGAAGATTAGATGGGTAGATCACATAACTAATGAGGAGGTAATGAACAGGCTTAGGGAGAAGAGGAATTTGTGGCACAACTTGATTAGAAGAAGGGATTGGTTGGTAGGACATGGTCTGAGGCATCACCAATTTAGTATTGGAGGGCAGCGTGGAGGGTAAAAATCATAGAGGGAGACCAAAAGATGAATACACTAAGCAGATTCAGAGGGATGTAGGCTGCAGTACGTACTGGGAGATGAAGAAGCTTGCACAGGATAGAGTAGCATGGATAGCTGCATCAAACCAGTCTCAGGACTGAAGACCACAACAACAACAACATCCCACAGATATGAAGCAGTCAAGCCATTTATGTTCTAGTACATTAAGAATGATCACTTACAGTTACTTATTTTTGAACACATCTCTACCTGAATAATGTTTCTCTTTTTACAGAGTTTCTATTTATCAGGTCAGCCCCCTGATCTGTTAGTACCCTCAACTCCATATAAGTTTGCTCTGTCAATAACAATTTTGCTAAAACTTATGGAACCTATTCTATCTAGATGAAAGCCATCCTGTGCTATACAGTTCGCACTAATAAATCTGTTTCAGTCTAAAAATATTGTTCCTAATTCATTTCAATGATCATGGATGCTGTAGTTTATTTTTTCTATGTATTTGTCACTTATGGATAAATATTGCTTGTTCATCAAATCATATTCATTGTTTTGTTGAGCAGCTCCCTTTTGCTGCAACTTCAAACTGAATTTGTCCTGATGTTTATAAAAACACATTTCTAGCTTTCGCTGCTCTTTAAGGTTTTTGAGGTTTGGTTTGCATGCAAAACATTCCTGAAATGTTTATTTAACTGATGTGTTCTTATTCCTGGGTGCACATCAAGTTCACCATCTGGAATCATGACATTGTTTGGCATTCATCATCAAATAATAAGAAATCATATTCAATACACTGTTTCTTTTTTATGCCTGTCTTTTTTGTGCTGTATGACAGACCATTTACATCGGTTTGTAATTTCCATGTAGATAGTATCGTCTGTCATTTTTCCAAGAGCATCAGGTTTGTTTTCCACTGCAAGCACATGAATTTTCGTGGTTATATTTACTCAAAGATGCACTATTCCCATCACTTGGAGGGTTCACATTCTCTTATACAGATCATGAATATGAATGCAATGGCTTATCAGTGCATTAGAACTTGCTCTCTGGTGTCACATCAATTGAAGGGTGGGTAAAAGATTTGCAAAGGTACTATGCTAGTTTTGAAAATGCTTACTTGAAGAAATATGGCAACTAGCTACATTTTATACAGATTTATTTGTGTCATGATGTGTTTTGAGTTTTCAGCCATCTTCAATAAGGGTAATACATACAATGTTTTTGTCAACTGTACTATGAATCCTGCAGCTGTAGCTTCTAGCTCCTTTTTTTGCATTTATATGAAGAGCACACACGCTTTTAGCTTCACAGATGCTCTGCAGCATCCACCATCAGTTCATGTCTTAATGAAGATATACATGTATTATGCCAACTGAAGATGAATGAAAACCTGTAACGAGTTTTGGCATAAATAAAGTTAAGTGAATAATGGCTGGCTGCTATTTTATTCAAGTATTTTAATCCACAGCCACAGAGCTCAACAACCTTTGCCATTGATACATTATTTAACAAAAGTACTGTTCTGCAGGTCTTGTAGCTGTTGAAATGTGTTGGGAAATAAATATAATATTGAGAAACATTTTAAATCAGAAAAGCTCCGCATTCACTAGCGAGAAGATGCTGCTGCTCTTTAACAGAAACAATTACTTCCGGTGGGATGGAAGGCTAATATAGTCAAAAACAGATGTTAATTTGGACATAAACATATGCTAATTTGAAAACAAATGGATTCTAATTTTACCAAATATAGATGCTACATTTTCATGTACCTATTGATTAGTTAAAGAGTTACAAACATACCTCAATATAAGAATGATTTCCATAAGGTACAAGCCTGTACTCCTTGAATGAGAGATTCATTTTGCGTGCCAGAGCTGCTAGCAGAAGAGCAGTTTGTCCCCATGCAGCATTGATTTCACTCCAGTCAACAGGGACACTTGGCAGTCGCCCCAGCCGGAAATTATTTATTGTACCAAAATGCCCTGAATGCCATATATGGAATGTGGCATTGAAAACATTTGTTTTCTTCAGTTTGTCCAACTGTGCTTGTACGTATGTTCGTTGACATTCTAGGCTATATTCATATGAGAAGAAAACTTTAGGAATTACAAACATTTTCAAAACTCATTTATTAGTTTAAATTCTAGTTAACATGTACATCAGTAATTATTGTATAACATATATCATTACATCATTCAATCACACATTGTGTTCCATAAATCCCATCCAGGAAAATTTTCAGTGATCTGCAATGTGTCAACATGTACTCTGACAAAAGACAGGCAAATCATAGCACTTTAGTCTGTATACTGTAATGGCAATAAACTATTACTATACTGTTTAATCCTATTCATGCTTATGATTGATTTAATCAAGTAATTTAGAAAGAAAGATGCTACTACCAGTTACACTAAACAACTGCTTTTTATCTCCTATTAGGAGGTTAATAGCTAGTTATTACAATGGCACTGTTCAAGGAAAATAATTATCTACAAATTTAAATAATGAGTGTTTACTGTACATTTCTACTTGTAATACAGTTTTACAATGAACACTACTGCTTGTTAAGTAGCAAACAGAACCACTCAATCTTTCAATGTAGATATTCAAATAGTACAAAGAGTGAATCATGAAGGATGTTTTTTATCTTCCTTTGAAATGGATAAAATTCTCTGTTTGTTGCCTTATTTTAGATGGCAGCTTGTTTAATACCTTTGCACAGCAGTGTATAGCTCCACTGTAAACCCTAGACAAGAAGGCAAAAATCTATATGAACAATAAGAACCCGAGTTTCTCCCGGCAATACTATGACTATAATATCAATGAGTCACAGTTGATATCAGCCAACTCTTACACATATCTGGGTGAGTAAAGTAGGTGATAGACTTTAGTTTATTGGTGGAATACTGAGGAAGTGAACCAGTTTACAAAGGTGGCTACTGACAAATCACTTGCATGACCCATTCTAGAACATTGTTCATGTGTGTGGGACCCATATCAAATAGCACTTAACAGGGAATATTGAACATATAGAGAGAAGGGCAGCATGAATGGTCACAGGTTTTTTTCAACCCATGGGAGAGTGTTACAGTGACGCTTAAGAAACTGAACTGGCAGAGTCCTGAAGAAAAGCGTAAACTATCCCAAGAAGTTCTACTGACAAAGTTTCAAGAACTGGCTTTAAATGGTGACTCTAGGAATATATTACAACTCCCCATGTATTGCTCACATAAGGATGTGATGACAATATTAGAATAATTACAGCACACACAGAGGCATTCAGACAATCCTTCACACACTCCGTATGTGAATGGAATGGGAGGAAACCCCAATAACTGGTACAATGGGATGTACCCTATGCCATGCACTTCATAGTGGTTTGCAGAGTATGGACTGCAGATGTATACATTGTTCAAATATCTCATGGGAATGCCCAGGTGACAACATTATACCCTTGAAAATGTCACCCAACTGCATTCCCCTAAGTTATTTGACTATTTTTACGTCTTGCGTACATCACAGTTCACCTGGATCTCATTTTGCTTAAAAGAAGAAGAAGAAGAAGAAAAGTCAAACGCACACACACACACACACACACACACACACACACACACACACACAGGGAGAGAGGGGGCAGGGGGATATATATATATATATATATATATATATATATATATATATATATATATATATATATATCATTTTTGAAAATGAGCTAAGCATTCCTAGACCCTTAAAAAGGCTTCTGTAAAATGAGCTAAGCATTCCTAGACCCTTAAAAAGGCTTCTGTAAGATGTGCAGTAATCTACTTTACACAATACTCAATATTCTGCTTGTTGTTGCTGTTTCTGTTGTTGTTACCTTCAGCTTCCATGCTACTCTATGGAGTTCAAGACAAATCATCTATGAATAACTACTGCACCCCACACCCATCTGGTCATGCTGACTGTACTCGTCTCTTGGTCTCCCCCTGCAATTTTTATCACCCACGCTGCCTTCCAGTGCTAAACTGACAATTCCTTGATGTCACAAACTATTTCCTATCAACTGATCCTTTATTTTAATCAAGTTACGCCATAAAATTGTTTTTGCGAGTTATATTCAATACCTCCTCATTGTTTAGGCAATCTATCCATCCAATCTTCAGCATTCTTCTGTAGGACCACATTTCAAAAGCTTCTATACTCTTCTTGTCTGAACTGTTTATTGCCCACATTTCACTTCTGTACAAGGCTACACTCCAGAAAAATGCCTTCAGGAAACACTTCCTAACAGTTGAATTTAATGTTAACAAATTTCTCTTCTTCAAAAACACTTTCCTGGCCACTGACATCCTACAGTTTATATCCTCTCTACTTTGGCAATCATAAGTTATTTTACTAACTAAATAACACACTGTATCTACTACTCTCAGTGTCGTATTTCCTAATCTATTTCTTTTAGCATCACTTGATTTAATATGAGAGTGAGTCAAATGAAAACCTTAAATTTATAATAACAAATCCAAATTTCGCACCGTTATCCTGTAAGTTGGTAAGCGTGCTACAAACAGCGTGCAGAATGGCCTGTAGGTGGCAGCATAGTGCAGATGCACACATACCATCGCAGTATCAGTATAAAGATGGTCACCGCACTTGCGACTTGCACCAGGGAAGAACAGCGTTCTGTTATTCGGTTTTTGCTTAGTGAAGGTGTGAAACCTACTGGAATTCATCGACGAATGAAGGTTCAGTAAGGTGATGCATGTTTGTTACAGTAGCAAGTCTATGAATGGACTAGGAAGTATGCAAATGGTGTGACTTCAGTGGAAGATGCTCCTCATCCAGGTCAGACACAACAAGTTGTGACTCCACAGAACATTGCTGCAGTTGAAGCCATGGTGAAGGAAAAACCACCGAGTGACACTGTCATGAGTCAGCACACCACAATGTGCATGATGTGCTCCAGTTTCACAAAGTGTCTGCAAGATGGGTGCCACGACAGCTGACTCCTAAAATGAGAGAACGATGTGTTGATGCTTGTGAAGAACTTCTTCGGCACTTTGTATGAGAAGGTGATGGTTTCCTTGCAAGAATCGTTACTGGGGATGAAACCTGGGTTCACTTCCACCAACCGGAAATGAAGAGAGTGAGCAAGGAATGGTGCCATTCCTCATCACCAAAACGAAAGAAGTTTCGAACAGAACCATCAGCAGGGAAGGTTATGTCAACTCTCTCTTGGGATGAAAAGGCGTCATTTTGGAGCATTACATGCCTAGAGGGACCACTGTTACCAGTGCATCATACACAGATCTCCTAAAAACTCATGGGCAGCCTGCAATCAAATCAAAGTGACGTGGATTGCTGACAGCTGGTGTCCTTTTGTAACATGACAATGCAAGGCCCCACACTGCCCATACAACAGTTGCAACAATCACAGACCTGCATTTTGAGTGTCTTCATCATCCACCACACTCACCAGACCTTGCCCCAAGTGATTTCCATATATTTGGACCACTCAAAGACACAATGGGAAGAAAGACGTTCCGTTCTGATGAAGAGGTATGCCATGCGGTGCATGAGTGGTTGTGTGGACTGCCAAAAGAATTTTTTTCTAAAGGAATTTATGCACTTTGTAGGCACTGAAGGACTTGCATTGAGCATGGGGGAGATTATGTTGAAAAGTGATACAGCTTTGTATGACTACTGCATAATAAATAATATTTAAAAAAATATTTACGGTTTTCATTTGACTCACCCTCGTAACTACATCCCTTGCCCTTTAGTTAATTTTCATATCTAACATCCTCCTTTCAAGACACTGTCCATTCCATTCAACTGCACTTCTAAGTTCTTTACTGTGTGACAAAACAACAATGTTGTCAGCAAACCACAAAGTTTTTATTTCTTCTCCCTGAACTTTAACTCTGCTTCCAACAGACTGAATAACATTGGGGATAGGCTTCTACTGAATAAATACTATTTAGTTTAGTTGCACTACCTTAGAAAATAATTTCATGAGACAATAAGGAGTGAGAATATTCAGAATAAGCTTACACTCTTGTTTATGGGCAAATACAAAGAGAGAAGCCAAACTCAGTTTCTAGATTAGTATATTAATGTCTTAACTCAATCTCAACTTTTTTTACAAGTGTATCCACAGAAAGTTTGGACAGTCTTTAATTTACTGTACGACCATTACTGCTAACTGCTGATGCTAAAAAGTCATTTTCACTATTTTGAAATCACATCATATTAGTCTCTGTGAGTTTATAACTAAAGCTTTTAGCTGTGAAGTAAACTATTCGCACACCTGTTCACCTAAGCACAAGAGACAAAAAATTTAGTCATCCCTAAGAGAAGCCATGCTAAAACTGTGTAATGCCACCTATAGCTTTGATAATGGTCTCAATTTGATGGAAAAGAGAGTTCATAACTTTGTTCAGGTATACCACGTGCTGCTGAAGCCACTCACTGATAATTAGAGCATGTAAAAATACCAAATTGTGAGGATGTTGTATGTACCAAATAGGTCCACACATTTTCTACTGGATTATGATCAGAAGATTTAGTGGGTCAGTCAAGGTATAATAGAGTGCCTGTGTGTTAGACAAATCACGATTGTATGCGTGCAATATACGAAAATCGCTGTTGTGGAAGGGAGTGTGCACAGCATACTCATCGTGAAGATGTAGAAGAAAGGACAATACCTGGTCACCAAGAATGTTGAAATAAACTTCAGAGTACAAAAAACATCCCTAAAAATCAAAGAACCATCTTACTGGCCTGAACTGCACCTCACTCTGGTGGTCTTCAGACACTGCATCACTTTAAAAGACGCAAAATCACATCTCATCTGACAACACAACAAGTTTCCAGTAAGCTACAGTCCAGCTTCTGTGTTGTTTGGCCAATTGAATACATGCCACTGTAAGCAATTACCATTTGTAACTTAATAAAGCTACCATCAATCCAAATGTTGATTTGAAGACCACAGTGCATTACTAGGGATGGTCCTATTGGAGGTGTTATGCCCTTGCCACTAAACTCTGAACTGGTTTATCAAGCCAGTTACTGGTAGCCCAGCAGTTTAACATGGCCTTCAAACCACAGTGATACTTCGAATTTTTCACATTAACAAACACTGCTAAAGGTAAGTCACAAATAAAAAGTCTAGGACTGGCTGGGGCTCAAATCTATACTGTGGAACTTAACAATTGAGTTACGAAGCCACTAGCCCAACTCCAAATATGCCTTGCACACAATTCACTTCTCTGTGTTCACTCAGAAACTGGTTGTGACGTACCTGCATTCACAGCCAACAACAATTACTATTTGTTAAGACTTAAGCTATTAACTGGAAAATGAACTACTCACCTCCTGTGTCCCTAAGCCGCCACACAAAAAATTAGGCATCCTTAGGATAAATCATGCTAAAACTGTGTAATACTACCTCTAGCTGTGGCACTCATCTGTGGTCCTCTCGGTTAGGATATTTTTTACAGCCACTGTTCTTATGCTGTGTTATATGACTGCAATGGTACACTGTTCCTTGTACACACATTGGACAGTCCATGCTGATACACCAAAAAATTGCGCAACTTCATTCACAGTGTGGTTATCGCCATGCCCAGCATGATAGATCCTCTCTCTCTCTCTCTCGTGATCTATACTGCTCTGAAGTGAACAGTGTGCTATTTTATGAGAGGAAACCAATATTTTGTCTGGTGTGCTTGTCTGAGATATGTCCGGTAATGCAGAGTCATGGCCTTTGATTAGGAAGTCATCAACAGGCATCATAGTTTATGAACTACCCCTTAAGACTATTCGAAGACAATTTATGTACGTTAAGGAGTGACCGATCCTTGTGGAATCTGACTTGGATCTGACATGTTCTGTGGGACCCAAGCACATCTCATGAACCATTCTCACAGCTTTACTTCTGGCAATACATCTCGCAACTTCCAAGCTTCACAGAAGTTCTTCTGGAGAATGTGCACAACTAGTACTTCTGGGAGAAACGAAATTGTGGAGACAAGGCTTAGCCAAAGACTGGAGGAGTGTTTCACTTTAGTGCACCGTACTGCAGGGTGAAAAGTACGTTCTGGATTCTGAGGTTAATTTTACATCTGCGACAGAATCTATCAATGAGCCCTGCACTTTCTATTAGGAAGATTTTGGCTATGCACAGGGGTGACACTACTGAATATATAATTTTTCACCCAAATTGTGTGTTTTCCTCAATTCTAAAAGATCACCCTGACCCCCTCATCCCCTCCCTCTCCTCTCTGTCGTCTTTAAAGCCAAAGGACTACAAAACAAAGAGTGATTTAAAATGGAGGTGACTTTTTGTAAAAAAGAAAAACTAATAAAATTAGAGAAATTAAACCCTCATCAAACAGGAAAGTAAACTGCAGACTATGAGATGATATTTAAAAATTAAGGAGATGCAACGGATTGTATAAGATACTGGATGCTTGTATAACTGACAGTTGCTCATATTAGATTTGTGTACATCTGTAACATGCAAAAATACAGGGTGTTTCAAAAATGACCGGTATATTTGAAACGGCAATAAAAACTAAACGAGCAGCGATAGAAATACACTGTTTGTTGCAATATGCTTGGGACAACAGTACATTTTCAGGCAGACAAACTTTCGAAATTATAGTAGTTACAATTTTCAACAACAGATGGCGCTGCGGTCTGGGAAACTCTATAGTACGATATTTTCCACATATCCACCATGCGTAGCAATAATATGGCGTAGTCTCTGAATGAAATTACCCGAAACCTTTGACAACGTGTCTGGCGGAATGGCTTCACATGCAGATGAGATGTACTGCTTCAGCTGTTCAATTGTTTCTGGATTCTGGCAGTACACCTGGTATTTCAAGTGTCCCCACAGAAAGAAGTCACAGGGGTTCATGTCTGGCGAATAGGGAGGCCAATCCACGCCGCCTCCTGTATGTTTCGGATAGCCCAAAGCAATCACACGATCATCGAAATATTCATTCAGGAAATTAAAGACGTCGGCCGTGCGATGTGGCCGGGCACCATCTTGCATAAACCACGAGGTGTTCGCAGTGTCGTCTAAGGCAGTTTGTACCGCCACAAATTCACGAAGAATGTCCAGATAGCGTGATGCAGTAATCGTTTCGGATCTGAAAAATGGGCCAATGATTCCTTTGGAAGAAATGGCGGTCCAGACCAGTACTTTTTGAGGATGCAGGGACGATGGGACTGCAACATGGGGCTTTTCGGTTCCCCATATGCGCCAGTTCTGTTTATTGACGAAGCCGTTCAGGTAAAAATAAGCTTCATCAGCAAACCAAATGCTGCCCACATGCATATTGCCGTCATCAATCCTGTGCACTATATCGTTAGCGAATGTCTCTCGTGCAGCAATGGTAGCGGCGCTGAGGGTTTGTCGCGTTTGAATTTTGTATGGATAGAGGTGTAAACTCTGGCGCATGAGACGATACGTGGACGTTGGCGTCATTTGGACCGCAGCTGCAACACGGCGAATGGAAACCCGAGGCCGCTGTTGGATCACCTGCTGCACTAGCTGCGCGTTGCCCTCTGTGGTTGCCGTACGCGGTCGCCCTACCTTTCCAGCACGTTCATCCGTCACGTTCCCAGTCCGTTGAAATTTTTCAAACAGATCCTTTATTGTATCGCTTTTCGGTCCTTTGGTTACATTAAACCTCCGTTGAAAACTTCGTCTTGTTGCAACAACACTGTGTTCTAGGCGGTGGAATTCCAACACCATAAAAATCCTCTGTTCTAAGGAATAAACCATGTTGTCTACAACACACTTGCACGTTGTGAACAGCACACGCTTACAGCAGAAAGACGACGTACAGAATGGCGCACCCACAGACTGCGTTGTCGTCTATATCTTTCACATCACTTGCAGCACCATCTGTTGTTGAAAATTGTAACTACTGTAATTTCGAAAGTTTGTCCGCCTGAAAATGTACTGTTGCCCCAAGCATATTGCAACAAACGGTGTATTTCTATCGCTGCTCGTTTAGTTTTTATTGCCGTTTCAAATATACCGGTCATTTTTGAAACACCCTGTATGTATGCTATATTTCTTAGTGTCTTCATGTATATTTTAATTTTAGTTATAACTGCTAATAATTATCTATTTGACAGCAAGGAACCTCCCTTCAAGCTAATGTAAAGGCACTGGGTATCTGCTGCATACAACTGTTCACCATAATTATTTCGACATATACTATTTCTTACACATTTTATGCTAATATGTAGGTGACCTCAAGTTGGTTGCTTGATCGAATATGGCTGCTCATAAATACACATTACCGTCTCTTTTGATGGCTTTATAATGTCACTCTTTAAATAAAAATGTGATTCAGATGAAAACTTTGGAAGTGCAATAAAATTCCTAAAATATTTACAATCTATTTCACAGCTCTGGCAAGAGTTATCTTTGTGTTTCAACAAGTAACCAACAGCTGGCAGCCTATTGTCGGCTCAGAGAAAAGGAAGCCGTGTCAGTGCATAGATCCCCACCACATTGTCGGCTAGCACCTTGCTGGTGTAGTGACCTGTAATATGCATTACAGTACAGTGATTTGTGTATGTCCCTGAAGCAAGTGTATGAGTGGTGTTAAGGAGATGTAATCTCTGTGAAAGATGCACTATGCTTAGGTCATGCATACTGTGTAGTGATGAATGAAAACAATGATGCAGTGTAAGAGCTTTTGAAGGAAAACAGGCCTATTACTGTAAATGAAATAGCCATTATATAGGATATTTGTGATGGTTCAGCACACAATACCGTCCACGGTATGCTGTGATTCAATTTAGTGTCCACAAGACGTGTGCCATATCAGTTGATAGCTGAATTGAAAGGTCATCACTGTGATGCCTACGAGGAACTTTTTCATTTTCATCAAAGGTAACATATTTCTGAACAGTTTTTCCAGGAGGTAAAACCTGACCACTGTATCATCAACGTAAAATGAAAAGACCTTGCATGAGAGAGTACTACTCTTCATCAAAGCTAAAATAATTATGCACTCAATCACGGGCAGGAAAAGTCATGCCCACTTCTGTCATGCAAAAGGAGTAATTTTGGAGTATTATATGGAAATGGGATTAATAGTGACCAGCAATTCATATTCAAATCAGCCATAAAATCACTTCTGTTCTGCAGTCAAGAGTAAACAACAAGGGCTTGTGACTGCAGGTGTTTAGTTGCAATTTGACAGTGCTCGTCTCCAACAAAAAGCTAATTCAAGCATAACAACAATAAGGGATATGTCTGGAACACCCACTTGCACACCAGACATCACTCTAAGTAACTTTCATGTGTTTGGACAGCTCCAGAACTGCAGGGTGGCAAGCATTTTAAAAGCAATAAAGAGGAGAAAATCATGATGGATGAGTGGCTACATTTTCAAACCACAAAGTATCCACAGAGTTCAAATGTAGTGGAATAATGATTATATCTCTGTAATTTTCCTTTATTGCATTATTTATATCATAATAAATAAAGTTTTCATTTGAATCACCCTTGTAAAATGTAGCTGTGCAGCACTGTTTACAGAAAATATTTTAAATCTTGAGTGGCTGACCACAATGATACTGAAAGCATGGTGCCATATTTTACAATGTAAATTATATTTTACAAAACTAATTGAGGTGTGCAATTTCAGAACCACTACATAATTTGAATCTACTTTTACTGGACTCTGGAATGTGAAGGATTTCTTGGTACCTGCGCTATGTCTGTGGGCACCTTGTTGAATACTTTTTCATCAGAGTACAAAACTCTGCCCTGGATCTTGGACAGCAATGAAAAGTAAAAGAGGACAGAATTTCCGTGTCATGTTATGATTCTGAAACAGTTCACCTTGAACTGATTCTTAATGTCAGCCATATGAGTCTATGAATCTGAAGTCACTTGAAGAGGCTTGTATAAACAGATACAACTATACACAAAGTAAAGTTATTACTCTGAGTAACACTTGATGTGAGGTATAACCACAGTTGATTCATCAACGAATGAGATAATGAATGTCTTCTATCTGTAAAGTACTGATGCTGCAATGTGCGTAGTATAATGAGTTTGGAGCACTAGAAGTCTGAAATATGTCTGTAACCCTCTGGTAGTGAACACAACTGTACAGGAAGTGTATGTAGCAAGTCTATGCATTGTATAACATGAAAGTGAATAACAGACAGTGTGCAAATTTTGGCTCGTATAAGTACTGGGTGATTGATATTAGTTATATTGGTGAAATGTATAACAATAAGATACAAGACAAAGCAAGAGTTTATATGGTAACAAGCACTGACACGTGTTATTATTGCATACTGGCTGCAAAAACAGGACAACTTGTAGGCAACCTATAAACGCTTTTGTTCTGAAAACAAATTCTTTTTTACTCATACTAAAGTGATATTGGAACCGCAGTGTGTCAAATCTGTTTTTGTCACCCATGAATAGAAATTTCCTGTTGATAATTACTCAGAGATAATGCAAGTTTATGACTGATCATGGCCCTCTGGTCTGGAGGCAAGTCGATAGTCTATACCTCAGGTCAATTCTGTGATAAGACCAGCCGTATATTCCTTGGTCTTTGTTTCATTGAAGACTTATGAAGTTACCTTGCTAAGATTAGGTGTGGATTATGCACTGGAAATGGGGAAGTATGTGCGGAGTACCCATGTGGTCCCGCCCCCCTTCCCCCCCCCCCCCCCCTGCATTCCTCAGTAGAAAGAAATACTAGCATCAGATGAAACAATTATTCTACAGACCAAATATCAAATACAGACTGAGAATTTTAAAATATTAGTTGCTGCAGTATTTGAAGCCAAGTCTCAGAGCTCACGTCTCTCATAGAAAACAGTCATTACACATAATACTAGGGACTGAGAGTTGCCTGAAATCCAAAACGCTGAGTAGGGCAAGTCCAACATCTACAAAATTGTCTGTATTAAAAGGAGGCAACAATTTATTGGCTCAAAAGCAGTTTAGAGACAGAGAGTACAATATTTTATTGTAATTCCAACTAAAAAAAAATTTAAAGATAAATAAATATCATATGACCTTCTTCAAGATATTTCATCTCCTTAAGAGGGTAGTAGTCTTCACCTGTTTAAAAATAATCCAACTTCTATGACTGGCAACACAATTTCAGTATGTTCAAAACACATACGCTAAATTAAAAATATTCTAGCAGCTACTTTATTGTGTAGGGCAATAGTTTACCTGTGATACTCGTCCTCCATAAGAAAGTGTTCTCTACGATGCCTTATGTACTCCCTCCAATAACGCTCTTCTTCACGATCAAGCCTCTCTGTCTCACGCTCTTGTTCAGCCAAAGCTGCTCGTACTTTGCGTTCTTGCTCTTGCAGATCTTCAAGACTCTCCATCAACTGCCCCTCTTCTGCTTTCAGCTGTAAAATGATTCTCTTTTGGATATTTTGATCTTAATGTAGAAAATGTTAGAATGAAGACACAGAACTCACAATACACAACTACAGACAGACAACATACATATGTACAACACCCCCCCCCCCTCCTTTCCTCTTTTTGGTCATAAAGTCAACACCATGATAAAATGACCACTCTGAACTACTAAAATGTACTAACCTACACATACATGGGCATTAAGAAACAAATGCACAGGACCACAACTCACTCTCCTGTAACCAGATTGAGGAATGAATATGTTCATGGATGATAGAGAAGTGGGATCTCTCTCTCTCTCTCTCTCTCTCTCTCTCTCTCACACACACACACACACACACACACACACACACACACACACAGGAAGATTACAAAATTTCAAATACAGTGGTTCCATATATAAACAACACAGATACACCTTTCGATAACACATGCTAAGTAACATATTTGAATAAAAAGAAAGGAACACATCAATCAAATAGGAAAGACTCACTGCTTCTAGTTCTTTTTCCAATTCATCTAAGTTCTGTTCTTCATCTTCAGCCTCCAACCTGAAAATAAACATGATCCTTTAATTTTTACTGCCATGTAACAACAGTCTTAAGTACAATATATAAGTCTAGATGAAAAGCATGCTTAAATGTACGAAGCAGTTGACGGAATGACTTGAAATCACTTACACACTACACCAAGGAAACATCATCAAAAAATCTTGAACTATCGAAGTGGGAACTTTACAGCCCTTGGAAAACAGAAATAATGAAACTAACATTTAATGTCAATTGTGTTCTACATTTAAGCTTGGCTTTAACTACTTTGTTATGCAATTGTGTAAACAAGTTGGAGATATTCTTAAATTATTATGCAAGTAAAATAAATCTGATTTAGTAATGTGAGGCAATAACATAATAAATAACTATTACTATGAGTCATTTGGCTGGTTGGTTTAAAAGAGGGTGGGGGGGGGGGGGGGGGGGGGGGAGAGAGGGCAAACTGCGAGGTCATCAGTCCCTTGTTCCCCATAAAATAATTACACAAGGGGGGAGGGGGCGGGGAGATGGACGGCACAATAACAGGTGAACGGAAGAACCAGAAGACTAACAAAAGGACAACCAACACTATGACGGACAAAACAGGAAAAGAAAACCACAGAGAGAAGCAAGAAACACGTAGAAGGGGTAAAAACAAGAGAGCAGATGACCATGGCTGGCCGACCACAAGAATAAAAAGGAAAAGCCCGCCACTCTGCGACACATTAAAACATCCACCCTAAAGGATTAGAGTGGAGAACACAAAGGGACAAAGGACATGCACTACAACTTTTATAGAATGATAAAACCCACCATCACGTATAAAACGTAAAACTAAATTAGCCGATGAGGCGTTGTCAGCTAAAATTAATAGAAACGAGTCTGGTAACTGAAGAGTCTGTTGCAGGGCAGCCAAAGGAGGACAGTGCACCACGATATGGACCACTTTCAGGCAGGTGCCGCATGGACACTGAGGTGGGTCGTCATGGCGCAAGAGGTAGCTGTGCGCCACCCAAGCACGGCCGATGTCGAGCCGGCAGAGAACCACTGAGTACCTGCAGCAGGCCCGCATGGAGGACTGCCACACATTTGTAGTCTTCTTAATGGCACACAGTTTGTTGTGCGTGCTGAGGTTATGCCATTTTGCCTCCTAAAGCTGCAAAACCTTGCAGACTAGTACTGAATGCAGGTCAGTTGCAGAGAAACTGATCTCCATAAGTGGTTTCCGTGTAGCCTGTTTGGCCGGCCTGTCAGCAAGTTCGTTGCCTAGAATTCTGGCATGACCTTGGATCCAGACAAACACCACTGAACAACTGGACCGATCCGGCCATAGATGGACTCCTGGATGGTCACTACAAAGGATGACGAGGGTAGCACTGGTAGATAGCTCGTAGGCTGCTCACGGAGTCAGTACACAGAAGAAACGGCTCCCCAGGGCTTGAACGGATGTGCTCAAGAGCACAAGATATAGCCACCAGCTCAGCAGTGAAAACACTGCAGCCAGTGGGCAAGGAATTCTGTTCAATATGTCCTCCTTGGACATACGCGAAGCCGACGTGAGCCTCAGCCATCGAGCCGTCGGTGTAAACCACTTCGTGGCCTCGGTACATGTCAAGAATCAAGAGGAAGTTGTAGTGGAGAGTCACGGGGTTAACTGAGTCCTTAGGGCCATGCGAAAGGTCTAGCCGAAGCCATGGCCTAGGTATACACCATGGAGGCATACGTGAATGGACCTCAAGTATAGGTGGTAAAGGCAAGGACTCCAGTTCGGAAAGAAGGGATTGGACACAAACTGCAATTGGAAGCTCAGACTTGGGCCGCCGATGTGGGAGACGAACCGCCGTTGGTGGGAAAAGGAGACGGTGATTCGGATGTGCAGAACTATGAATGTGTGCAAACATAACTGGCCGGCAGTTGTGCATGCCTAACCTGCAATGGAGGGACTCCAGCCTCCACAAGGACACTGGTCCAGACTCATCCTAAAAGCTCCTGTTGCTAGACAAATGCCACAGTGGTCCACTGGGTTGAGTGAACGCAATGCTCAGGGTGCCACCAAACCATAAACCAGACAAGGTCTCTGTAGAGCTGCAGCAGCGTAGAGCGATCGGCACCCCAGTTGGTGTTGCTCAGGCATTGAAGGGCATTGAGGTGCTGCCAGCACTTCCACTTCAGCTGACGAAGGTGAGGAAGCCATGTCAATCTGATCCTAAGGATCAATGTGTCTCCACTATAGTGAGTGGATCATCATTCAGGTAAAGTTCTGGTTCTGGATGAATGGTATGACGATGACAGAAGCGTATAACACACGACTTTGTGGCCGAAAACTGGAAACCAAGATCTAGAGCCCATGACTGCGCCTTGTGGATGGCTCCCTGTAGGCACTGCTCAGCAACACCAGTACTGGTGGAGCAGTAAAAAATGCAGAAGTCGTCTGCATACAGAGAAGGTGAGATGGATGGCCCTATAGCTGCTCCTAGACCATTAATAGCCACTAAAAATATAGAGACACTCAATACAGAGCCCTGCGGAATCCCATTCTCCTGGATACAGAAAGTACGAAGCAACAGGAAATTTTGGATAAAAATCAGGAGCGGGCCCTCGGAGACCCCACTCTTATAATGTGGCAAGGATATCATGTCGCCAGGTCATGTCATACGCTCTTTGTAAATAAAAAAAAAAAAAAAAAGACGGCAACCAGGTGTTGGGTGTCTGGAAAAGGCTGTTCGTATGGCAGACTCGAGGGACACAAAATTATCGGTGGTAGAGCAACCCTGGCAGAAGCCGCCCTGACATCGAGCCAGTAAGCCATGTGGCTCCAGAACCCGGCCCAACTGCCGACACACCATACGTCCCAGCAGCTTAAAAAGAATGTTGGTCAGCTGATGCACTGATACCTATCCACATCAAGCAGGTTTTTACCGGGTTTGAGCACCAGAATAATGGTGCTTTCCCGCCACTGTGATGGAATGATGGCATCATACCAGATCTGGTTGAAGATGATGAGGAGATGTTGCTTGTAGTCAGATGAGAGATGTTTTATCATCTGACTGTGGATCCGATCTGGCCCAGTGCAAGAGCACTCAGGAGCTCCCACTCTGTTAAATGGGGCATTATAGGATTCACTGAGGCGTATAGTGAATGAGAGGACTTTCCCTCCAGCCACCATTTGAGAGTGCAAAAGGCCGGGGGGTAATTCTCCAATGCAGAGGGGCGAGCATAGTGTTCAGCAAAGTGCTTGGCAATTGCGTTTGCATCAGTAGATAACACGCCATGTATGTTAACACCAGGAACACCTGTTGGGGTCTGGTACCCGAAAACATGTTTGATCTATGCCCAGACTTGGGAAGGGACATATGGCACCCAATAGTCGAGACGTATCTCTCCCAACACTCCTGCTTCCGTGGTTTGATAAGCAGACTGAGTTTAGGACATAAACCAAACTCCACCTGACACTCTATTACAGTTGCTATGGTCCCTGCAATAGCCACAGAGGGTAGAGGCCTGCATTTCCGGGAACCAGGTTTCCTGGAGGGCAATGCAGAAAGCAGGTGTAAAGTGTAACAGTTGCTGTAGGTGGTGGAAAAAAACGCCGCAATTCCACTGGAGGATGACATCATAAGACTGGGAAGGTATGGAACATTCAATGAGGCAGTTTACACCTCAAGGTCACCTGCTGCCACAGACTTTTTGCCTGAGGGTCTGGCGAGATCTAGGTCCTCAGCAGGTGCCAGAATCTCCATCTCATCTGCAGACGCAGAGCTTATAGGTAGTGGGGTGTGGGTGCCACCGCAATTCCCTTGGTCTTGGGGACGTTCTTGCTGGATTTCTCTCACTGCTCCTTGGGTTTCCTTGGCTGGGAGGACTTCACTCATTCAGTCTCCAAGACTGATGACGAGCGTGAATCCCAACGACCAGCTGCTTTTGGGCTCTTCAGCCACTGGCAGGTGTCATCTTTCCCACTAGCAGAAACCAGGGAAGGGAGTGAACCAAGGGACCCCTTCTAGTGAGATGAGCCAAAGAAGACTTATGATTATCCATCTCAGAAGTAGGGACTGATATCCCCAATGGTTTGGGGTGGGGGGGTGGGGGGGGGGGGGGGAGGGGGGGTGTGTTGCTCCTGAAATAGGTGGCGTAGGAGCAACAGGGAGGGAAGTGCCCTCCACTGTCAAGGGGGCAGGCATAGTCTTCTGGTTCTGAGAGGCAACAGGAAATGTAAGGAAATGATCGAGCGACAGCTGTTCTCATAGCGGCGGTGTAAGAGGAGGTCATAACCACAGGATGTAGGTGCTCAAATGTCCTCTTAGCCTCAGTGTAGGTCGATCGGTCCAGGGTCTTATATTCCATGATTTTCCTCCCTTTAAGTAAAAACCTGCAGTCTGGTGAGCAAGATGAATGATACTCTCTGCAGCTGACACAGATGGGAGGCAGGGCACAAGGAGTTTTGGGATGTGATGGACGTCCACAATCTCTACATGTGACACTGGAAGAACAGCAGGAAGACATATGGCCGAACTTCCAGCACTTAAAGCACTGCATCGGGGGAGGTATATATGGCTTCACAGCGGTAGACCATCACCTTGACCTTCTTGGACAATGTGTCGCCCTCGAAGGCCAAGATGAAGGCACTGGTGGCAACCTGATTATCCCTCGGACTCCAATGGACGTGCCGGACGAAATTAATACCTTGCCGCTCTAAATTCACATGCAGCTCATTGTGAGACTGCAAAAGAGGGTTCCTGTGGAATATAATACCTGGACCATATTTAAGATCTTACAGGGCATGATGGTAACAGAAACATCCCCCAACTTGTCACAAGCGAGTAATGCCCGTGCCTGGGCAGAGGATGCTGTTTTATCAAGACTTACCTAGAGCGCATTTTCGACAAGCTCTCCACCTCCCCAAATGGTCCACAAAAAACTGATGCTTCATGGACATGAAGGCTTCCCCATCAACTTTCGTACATCTGAGGAAACTGGGCGAATAAGCTTCACTGCCATTCTTAGGCTAGCGTTCCTCCCATGGTGTGGCCAGGGAGGGGGACGATTTGGGGTTATCTTTCTTACCATTGAAGTTAGACTTTGCCCACTTAGAGACTGCTGGCGGCAGACCACCAGCAAGGGATGACATACTATGCTTCATGGCATGTCATCCGCCCTGATGCCACCCATTCCAACCAGGGGCCCTCCCCACAGGCACCACCCAGCAGCAGCAAAGGCCACCTAGCAGGATGGCCATTGCTGGGACTCCCAATGCCCCAGGGTGATGGGCAACTCCTTGGCATACGTGGGGAGTTAACGGTGCAAGTATCAGAAGAGTGATCCCTGTGTAGTCAGGGGGCCACAACCAACAGGGTACATGGTGACCCCACCACACAACGGACTGGCTACCATGATGGATACGAGGTGCAAAGAATTCCATGGTCATCGTCAGCGCCGAAAACGACACTGCATAGTGGGTGGAGGAAAATGCATCCAGGAAGGTGTCCTCACCCAAGAGATGGAGGATGAACGGGACTGCAATGCCTCAATGAGAAAGTGGGACACAATGCACCATGTAAAGCACCCTTTCCCAATTGGCTAGCTTTTCATGAAAATTTAGAAGGATGGAGGTCAAACCCTACAGGGGACCATATTTATCCATTTACACTCATGAGGTACTGAATTAGAAATAATTACAAATAATTACTATGTTGAATGGAGAACATTGGCAGCACGGAGAATGGAATAATTCAGGCTGTCAAAACTGTCTAGGATGTCACTGGACCTTCTACTGGGAATGTGAATGACAGTGGAGTACAGGACAGACAGACATGCAATTTCAGCTCATTTAATCACAAATGCCCAACACATGGTAAACTCAATGTATGAAGTCCAAGCAGGTCACTTGGCTTCTTGTGTACTACATTGTCAAGGACGTATCAGATGTTCCTCAGTCAAGGGAAGCTGCCGCCATCAGTGTCAATTTATAGAGCTAAAATGTGTTAGTGACAGTAATTACCAATGGCTGTTGCAGATTTAACAACTGATTGGTCACAATTCAGTAAATTACTCAGCAGTTCAAATTGGTGAGCAGCCATTCCATCAAGGACCATCATCTTTTTTGGGTTCAGAAACCACTGACCCAACCATGTAGCTCTGACCACAGGACACAGAGATTAGCATGGTAATTGGATGCTGATAGGAATATTGCTACTGGACTCTCAAAGCAATGAGCCCTCTGCCACAATTATTTTTAGTCTTGTTGACAAGGTTTCAACACTTCTAAGAGTGTCTTCATCAGAATTAAAACAATTAAAATGACCTATAACATAGTTACAAATTTACAGGAAAAGACATTTTTATATAAAAAGTGTAAGTACTGACTAACAATAAAAGACAGAAGCAGTACTTACATGTCACATACAAAATAATTAACAGGCCAGAAGGGCTTTAGTCACAAAAATATGAAGAGGAATGCATGAAAGCGAGCTACTACGGGCTGCTCATACCTATACAGCCACAGGTTGCAACAGACTGAGGCACCCGCATTAACAAGTGTGGGCAGATGAACATGACATTGCATCAAGAGTGCCATCTAGTAACCGCAGGTACAACTTGGCTACTTAACATTCAAGTGTAGACAGATGAAATTATAATGAATATTGTTCAGTACATAATTTAAAAAGTAATATTTTGTTTAATAGCAACAGATAACGTAACATTTTGTCTGCATCAAAGCTTAGCAGCACAGTTTGAAGCATAAAAACATCATTACAGAAAATACAGTAAGGGCTGAAAAACACAGCTTGTAGAAAGTGATATACAGCCAATAAACCATTTAATAAATGAAAAAATTATGAGTTAACTTAGATGGAAAAAAACATTTTGGTAAACTGCACAAGGAGACCTGAAATTAAATGTCAAGTAACGGCTTTATGCTTTCGAAGAAATTTTTTTACGCAACTGCAGCTGTTCATTGACAATGAGACAATCATTTTGAAAAAGTGATTAAAAATCTCTAATTCTTCCAGAATGTTTAATTTACATCCTTTCTTCTGGGTGTGCAAAATGTTGACATCGCAAATAGATTTAGGTGCGTGACCTGTTATTAGAAGATGGTTGGCGAAAGATGAATGTTGTGGGCTAGTGCCATTTTTTCTTAAAAGGTGTTCTTTATATCTGGTTGTAAAGGGACGTCCTGTTTGTCCTATGTAGTAAGAAGAGCAGGTATCACAGACAATCTTATAGATGCCAGAACCTTCTAAAGGGGAATGAATCGATTTTAAATTATGAATGAAGGTTTTTTTCAAATTATTATTGGTATAAAATGAAATGGTGCAGTTGTATTTATTACGAAGAAGGTGTAGGATCTGATAGGAGATGGGCCCTACGAAAGGAATAGAGAAATATTTTTTTGGCTCGGATTCAAATGATAGAGGTGCAGAGCATAGTAACTCTTTTAGCAGTTTTCTTTTTAAGGATGTATCAACTATGCTAGCTTTATACTCATTATTAACTGCTATCATTTTGAGTAAATTGATTTCATCGTTGAACTTTTCTTTCGAAAGTGGACTGGAAGTAGCGGAATGAAAGAAGGCGTTTTTATGAGACTGTGGATGAATGGAGGACGCAGGTACAATCTAATCAGTATATGTTTCTTTGAATGAGATTTTATCTTTTATTGTAAGTGTCAAGTCAAGAAAGTTTAATTGGCAGCCCTTGTTTTCAAGTTCGATGGTGAAAGATATTTTCTCATGAAGATCATTGAAGAGAGTAAAAATACGGTCAATGCTATCAGCAGGTCCCTTGTAGATGACAAAAATATCATCAACGCATCTGAAATAAGAGAGAACGTCTAGTGATGTAGCTGAAAAACATTTAAAAAGCTTTTCTTATAGATAGTTGATGAAAATATTGGCACGGATACCAGCTAAGGGATTTCCCCATTGTGAGACCGTCAGATTGCTTGTACAATTTTTCATTACGTTCAAAATAGTTGTACTTGACTATGACTGTGACGACATTCATGAAGTCAGTGATTTGTTCATCTGAAAGATCCTTTTTGAAATGATGTAAATTTTTTTCTATCACTGAAAGCGTATCCTGTACAGGGACATTAGTACAAAGATTTTTGATCTCTAATGAAAACAACTTGGTGTCTGAACTGCATTCTAAATTTTTATTTTTTGGACTAAGGCATGGCTATTGGCGATGGAATAATTGCTCCTGAAAACAAATGATTTTTTCTGAATTTCATGTAGAAATATGGCCAAATCATGGTACGTGTTATTCATACTATTAGATATCGGACGTATCGCATGGTTAGGTTTGTGGATTTTAAATTGAGACTGAAGTACTGGGGGCTCAGGGTTCATGTTAATGAGCATTTTCTTCTGAAACGGTTTGATTAGAAATTTTGCGTTATTGATGGCTGACCTGACTTCTTTTTGTAATTCTGAGTTCATATTTACTTTGTCACCAGGGCTGACCGAGTAGCAAAAAGTCAAAGTTCTCCACAAATGAAAATACGTTAAAAGGGTTCCTGGTGTAGCAATCATGACTGCAAGATAAATCTCACTGAAGACATTTTCCACTGTCTCAGTTTCGATTAATACAGGGTGAGGCAGTGAAACGGCACGATTTTGTAAAACCACCAAAGATTTATTTACAAGTAAAATCATAATAGTTGAACATGGATCTCAAGTACAAGAGTGGAAATTAAAGATTTAACTTAAAAACAATCATTTTTTAAATATGGTGTCAGTGAGGTGTCGTCCTTGGTTTTGCACACATTGTCTAAGCCTGAGATGAAATTGTCCCATGACGTTTCGTAGCATCTGTACTGGAATGTTGTTAATTTCCTGTCGAATTCGCTCCTTCAGGTCTTCTTTTGTTCTTGGTGGATTTTTCTGGAAGACTTTGCACTTGAGGTAGCCCCAAAGAAAAAAGTCTGGTGCCGTCAGATCTGGTGAACGGGCAGGCCAGGGGAAATCGCCATTCCTGCTGATTAGACGTTGTGGAAATGCAAGTCTGAGCAATTCCATTGAGACATTAGCAGTATGGCTTGTTGCACCATCTTGCTGGAAGAGTGTTTCAGCATCTGGATCATGTCGATCAATTCCAGGCAGACCAAAAATGGTCAACATGTCAGCATAACATCCAGAGTTTACCGTCACTGTGTTGCCATCTTCATCTTCAAAAAAATAGGGCCCCACGATTCCACGAGATGACATTGCGCACCAGACTGTTACTTTTTCAGAATGGAGAGGTTTTTCATGAAGTTCGTGCGGGTTATCTGAGGACCAATATCTGAAGTTTTGCTTATTTACGTACCGCGATACACTATCCGCGTTTTTGTAATATGCCTTTACGGCATATGCACGTTGCGCACTCGACCAACGCTCCATGGCTACTGAAACTTCCACCACTCTAAACGCCCAAGGTCACTTCCCCCACTCTCGCAACCCCCCTCCGCGCCCGACAACCACTATCGAAATCGTGCCGTTTCACTGCCTCACCCTGTAGAGTCTCTACAATGTGTGGCTCTTGCAAAATCACTTGAACAGAAGGAAGAGACAATCTGCGTTATAGGGTACAGCTGTTTTCTCACTACAGCACCTGCTGACAATAACCAATACACCTGCTGCATGCAGTAGTAAATTTTTTCATGTTTATTTGGCAAAACCCAATGCTTAAGCTAATATAATGCAAATGAAAGGTGACACATACTGAACGTAACATAGTTATGAGTGTTTTGCTTCACCACTTGTTCAGTTCATTTAGTACTATTGGTTCATTTTGAGAATGAGATTTTTGTATGATTCGTTTACAGAAGTTTTTCCATTATACATACGATAAACTTGAGACCCCATTCCAATGTCACACTGCATTCAACCATCTCATTACGAGTGTGCTGTAACTACCAAATTTGCGTGTGCGTTGCATCCCACTTCATATGTGAAGTCTGTACTTGATTCGGCCACTAGAGCCCACCAAACCTGCTAGTACGACAGCAGCTGATTGCGCAGCCTGCTGGCTGCGCCCCCTCCTACAACTAATGACTATACAAGCCAGAGCGCAAAGCTCCACTGGTCACTTGTGTGTTGTCTGTACTTTGTCTTTGTTACAGTGTTCTTGGGTTAGAACAGCTTATTATTGGACCAAGCAAGGAAATTACACTTATTTTGTTCTTACAGGCATTCTGTGAAGCAGTCACTTTCAAAGCTCTGGTACTTTATCATTATTCTCTGAAGATAAATTATTTTGTTCTCACATAAAATTTCATGTTGGTCTGGAACTATTGTTGAATAACTGTGGTGTGGTTTCCTACTTGGGCTTGAATTTTTATTTTTGTTTTTGAATAGCAGTCTGATTTATGTCTTGATCAGAAGCACAGTGACTTATCCTCTTTGTCAGTTTTCCAATTTTTCCATATTTGACCCCTTTTAGTCTCCTACTGCTGTGAAATGTCAGGCAACCAATGCAGAAAGTTTCAAAACACTAGCATTTTTCATTAATGTTACCTAATTCTAAGATGTGGACTATTTGATACAAAGAAATGTAACTATTACCAAGTATGAAGCTTAAGCTATTTGAAAGGGATCACTCTTCTAAGAAGTTCAAGTGAATTACAAAACTAAACAACAAATACCTCTTTAAAAAGCTGCTATAATCATTCCATTCTTCAGCTGTGAGCCTCAACTGCTGGTCAAGAAGATCCAGCAATGCATCAGTGCACTCTTCACATAGAGGGTGATCAATTTCTGAATTACTTGACAGCAGGTCAAAGAGACCGGCTGTTACCTGTAAATGAAATGTAAAATACAACAATAACTATAATGAACTTGTTAAAATCATACTTCGCAATCAAGAAAGGACTGGCCTAATTTTATAATTATATTCATGTCACCAGTGCTTACAATTTGTTGTATTGTGAACGTAGTTTTGGATATTTGAAATTTGTGTATACTACTCTACAATGTTCTTAATTTGAGACCAGGTACACTAGAAAGTAAATATGAACTCCGCTCTTTCAGCAAAAATGTGAGAGCTATAATTCTACGTGACTGTAGAAAGGGGTAACAAGCTCCAATACAGAAAAAAAGAGTAGAATGCCAGCCACCATCACTTCTGAGCCAAAAAGGCTGCACACTGCAGTGCAATGACTACATCTGTTGCTTGATAGGGAATTTAAAAAAGCAACACGCAGTGAGAGAGAGAGAGAGAGAGAGAGAGAGAGAGAGTAAAACAATGTTAACTCACCCTCATCTTGTGACTCAGGCTCTCCTTTTCACCTTCATCATCAATAAGCATAAACCCGTTAGCACCATTGCCCGACTCAGTGAGTCTGACCGCTGGTACGTACCGATCTAGACTCGCTGCATGGGTTTCCAAATCTACTTCTGGTGCTGGCTGGATTGGTACTGCAACAATCAGTGAGTTATTACATGTGTATTTTTATATGTATATCTGTGTGTGCAGATATACTTACTATATACAATCCTTTAATCAACTTCCCAAACTACCATGCAATGTAGCACTTACATCATTCTATTTGCAGTTGAAAAGGCATCAGAGTGATTATTTATCTGTCCTGGCATATGACACAATGAATGTTATTTCATTGTTATTTTTTCTCATGAACACTATGTGAGTAGTTGAAAGAGGGCAAATATTGTGGAGCCACCTCCAATTACAGCTAGTGTTTTAAATCTACCTTAATATATTCCCTAAATAAACTACCAAGCTATACAGAGCAGTCTGCCTTGACAATAAGACACTGACCAGCAACCACAAGCACTTCCTTCTTTTGTGTGTATTTAGTACTTCTAGTTAATATAACCTAAGCATTGACCAAACATGTTTTCAAGACAGGTCACATGTACAGTCTGTGCGCAAGAACTTTAAAAAATGAGCTAGTTTCCCAATAGGGTCTGCTATACACTTAATGTGACTTTCTTGTTTGTGCTTGGTAATGGCAGTGTGAATAACAACACCACCACATTTAACCAGTTATGCATACTGATCAAGTAAAGCAATCATTAACCCAAAGGATGGACTAAAAGAAAATCAGTTTAATATCCATCATTACAGATGGAGTACGAGCTTGGGTTCGGGATGGATGGGGAAGGAAATTGGCTGTAACTATCCTCCCCTTTTGTCTCAAACATTTTGGGGAATCCATGGAAATTCTACATCTGGACAGCCTGTTGGGGTATTGACCCTCACCCTTCTGAATGCGAGTCTAGCCTATCTTGCTCTGTGAAGGTTGGTTTTGAATTGCCCAATGTTTTACAACATTAACAGAAAAAAATGCATGATTTTGTACAATTTAATGAAAGTTTTTCTGTCCTTGGCTGATTGCAGATGAATGTGAACTAAGTCTTACTTGGCATCTTGGCTGGTGACTTATTATTATGGCTTAAACAGTTTCAAAATGAATGGACACATTACAAATGCATGTCCCACAACACAATACTTGTAATATGCAGCTATCATTATAAAGGATCACAATGAAATAGTAATGATTGATGTCATTATTTTGAGCCCATCTGACTCACCATTAACTGAGTAGATCCTCGATGACCACATGATCCTCTGTGGTTCTCTTATGGTTACTACTGTTTTGAGAATTATATTTCTCATCTCAGAACTAGTTACGATATAAAAATGTCAATAATCCATCAGTTGAAGAAGAATTATTTCATATTCAGTCAGAAAAAACTTTAAAACAGCCATATGCTCAACACCGCAGCTTTGGATTTGTAACCAGAGTGACCATTGATACAAAGCTTTCAAATGTAAAAATAATGTTCATTTCACCATCTGTATAAGCTGTGCGCAAAGGAGACTGTACCACAAGCTTTAATGAGTGAAAAGGAACTAGTATGACACTACCACACAATTAAGTCTTAATTCTTATAACAACAACAAAATCCAACTATATGCATCACGTGTTCTCACAAAATGAAGTTGAAAAGCTCATACAAGTATAGTGAGTGCCAAGCATCACACTTTGTCTATTTTTCAAAACAGATGTGTCTTGCCACTACTCTTGTTGTTCAGAGGGGGTTATTTATTATTGTTAGGTTCTTTTAAATTCTGTGCTTACAAACAAATGAAGCAGATCATAAGCAAGCTAATTCAAAAATACTGGTACACTGTTCCGAAAATATTTGATGGTATGGAATGTGGACCAGAAGATGAGAAGGAGAAGGCTATTAATGATGTCAAGAATACGAAAGTGACAGGCCATCATAAAAATACAGCTGAAGCTGTAAAGGCCTTGCAAAATAGAGCAATACCAGATCAACCAACTCCATCAACAGGATATGCAACAACAGAATTTCTTTTGACGGGTTAATTAAAACTATTCCAATCCCTTTACCAAAGAAATACAGTGCCACAGAATGCAAAGATTACATGATAATTAATTTCATATGCCACATTATAAAAGCCATGTGCAGCCTATTCACAGAACACTAGAAAGATAACCGAAGAAAATGTGTGGGAGAGTCAGTTTGGACTGAGGAAAAGAGAGGGAACATGCACCACTATTGGATTTTTGAAGATGACATGACACAGAACGTTAGAGGTTAACAGGAATATGTACCAAGTTATGTTGATTATGAAGAGGTGTGGATTGGAGTAACACCCTGAAGACCTTAAAAGATGTTTGTGTCAACTATAAGGACAAACAAAGGAATTCTATACAAGACAAAGTGGTGGTAGGATTGACAATGAGGGAACAAACAAGAGAAGTATTGGAAAACCTGCTGGACACGAGTGTTTTGTGTCAACAAAACCTTTGAATTATTAAGCAACAGACAAACTGTTATAAAAAGGAAAAATAAACATAGTAAGATCACAAAGACATTAAGTACGCCATGATTAAGCAGTGTTGGCTGAATCCAAGGAATAACTACAATTTATGAAGAAGAGGGTCATAAATGTGGAAAAGAGTATTGAATGTGGATAAATATAGGAAAGAATAAAGTGATGAGAATCAGTAAACATTAAGGTTCTCTCAAAATATAATTGGAATGAAAGACTCTGGAACCAGTAAAATCTTTGAGGTACTTAGGAAGTTTGGTGACATACAATGGAAGCCACGTGGAAGAAACAAGAAACAGATCATCTCTGGGTAAAAGAGCTTGTGAAAGGTAAAAGTTTTGTTGACAGCATAAAGATTACCAATATAATATATTGTACAGCAGCGAGTCACGGACAGCCAAAGGGTGAAGTTATCAGCAATTAAGGAAACAGGAAAGGACAGAGGAAGGTGGAGAACGTCTAGTCAATATCTGCCTTGAGACAGATATGACAAAGAAAACGAAATTAGTTCTGAAAATGAGTTATGGATAAAATACATTCTATGAAGTGCCTGAATCAACAGAAAAAACGTCCACAGAATCACAGGGATAACTCTAAAGAAGGGCAACAATACCAGGTATCTGTAGAGGGCTGTTCAAGAATTAGGATTATTAACTACCATCCTGCTTCCCAGCATATTTATTCCTTAACGGAATTTGTTATAAAAATGTATCTATTTTTCAAACCATGTGTGTATGAGGTGTGCTTGCTTGTTTGAATGTGTGTGTGTGTGTGTGTGTTTTTTCTTTCTTTTTTTCCTTTCTTTTCTAAAGAAGGCTTTGGATGAAAGATAAATGTGTAGCAGTTTTTCATTGTGCCTATCTGCAACTCAAAGGGTTATCTCTCCGGTAAGTAGCAATCTAGCCTTATCCTAATATTGTTGACATTCCCACTAGAAGTTTCCACTGTTTGAGAAGGAAGACTAACGTTTAAAAACCAGTCGATGATGGAGCACGCAATACGAATGTCCTGGATGGGAAAGGAAATTTGCTGTCTTGTTTTTGTTTTCTTTTTTTTTTTCTTTTTCAGAGGAATAAGCCTAGAAATTTAGGGAAACAATGTGTAACCTAATCATGGATAGCTAGATGGGGAATCAGACCTTTCTCCTGTCAAATGTGCTTCTAGATCTTTTCACTGCACTGTCTCACTCGGTTGCAGGATGAAAGTGGTGCCCAGTCACCTAGTCTCATAATATGCCTTAATACTGTCAAGTGCTGGGTCTGGAAACAAGTCACCATCGTCTGATTCTGTGAATAATACTCGTCCGTCTCTTCACTTTTACACGTGTAGTGTTCAGATGATTCACAAATCATATCATCCATAACCAATAATGTGATATCATTAGTGACAACATGTGTCTGGCTGGGACACGGCAAGTCATCAATGCTTTTGGCTTTCCGCCAAATAATTCTGACACAACAGAACATAGTAAAACATGCGACATGCTGCATTGTGTACCACATCCTGCCTCGCAAGAGATTTCTGAAGCACATTCACCTCCTAAGAAAGGGAATTGGGTAATAGGTACTGATTTGAAGAGATCAACCTGCATCCATTCCCTGTAAAACACTATAAAGTTGTTCAGTCTACCCAACTGCGAATTCACTATTGTTAAACAAGTTGGCTATGATACAATGCCACTTCAGAAAAATCATCCTTTTCATTTCTGCATACTTCATAAATGAGCTAAAAAGAGGGTAGATGGACAACATAAAATAGTGACAGAATTAAGATATATGTGATGTTTTATGTTACTGTTGCAGGATAGTTTCAGAGATGTAGAAACAAAGCAATCTGCATCATTATTTAAGACACACACATACCCTTCCACAGATCAAGGAGCAGATACTTCCAAGCAACCAGACAATCAAAGTTCTTGTCTTTATCACTGTTGTTGTTGTTGTTGTCTGGTTTGATGCAGCTCTCCATGCCACTCTATCCTGTGCAAGCTGCTTCATCTCCCCGTACCTACTGCACCCTACATCCTTCTGAATCTGCTTAGTGTATTCATCTCTTGGTCTCCCTCTATGATTTTTACCCTCCACACTGCCCTCCAGTACTAAATTGGTGATTCCTTGATGCCTCAGAACATGTCCTACCAACTGATCCCTTCTTCTAGTCAAGTTGTGGCATAAACTCCTCTTCTCCCCAATTCTATCCAATACCTCCTCATTAGTTATCTGATCTACCCATCTAATCTTCAGCATTCTTCTGTAGCACCATATTTCGAAAGCTTCTATCCTCTTGACTAAACTATTTATTGTGCATGTATCACTTCCATACATTGCTACACTCCATACAAATACTTTCAGAAACGACTTCCTGACACTTAAATCTATACTCGATGTTAACAAAATTTCTCTTCTTCAGAAATGCCTTCCTTGCCATTGCCAGTCTACATTTTATATCCTCTCTACTTTGACCAGCATCGGGGAGAGGCTACAACCCTGTCTCACTCCCTTCCCAACCACTGCTTCCCTTTCATGCCCCTTGACTCTTATAACTGCCATTTGGTTTCTGTACAAATTGTAAATAGCCTTTCGCTCCCTGTATTTTACCCCTGCCACCTTTAGAATTTGAAAGAGAGTATTCCAGTCAACATTGTCAAAAGCTTTCTCTAAGTCTACAAATGCTAGAAACGTAAGTTTGCCTTTCCTTAATCTAAGATAAGTCATAGGGTCAGTATTGCCTCACTTGTTCCAATATTTCTACGGAATCCAAATTGATCTTCTCCTAGTTCGGCTTCTACCAGTTTTTCCATTCTAGTCTCTACATCCTTACATTTGTCCTCTAGTCATCCCTGCTTAGCCATTTTGCACTTCCTGTCAATCTCATTTTTGAGACGTTTGTATTCCTTTTTGCCTGCTTCATTTACTGCATTTTTGTATTTTCTCCTTTCATCAATTAAATTCAGTATCTCTTCTGTTACCCAAAGATTCCTACTAGCCCTCGTATTTTTACCTACTTCATCCTCTGCTGCCTTCACTACTTCATCCATCAGAGCTACCCGTTCTTCTTCTACTGTATTTCTTTCCCCCATTAGTGACAATTGTTCCCTTATGCTCTGCCTGAAACTCTGTACAACCTCTGGTTCTTTCAGTTTATCCATGTCCCATCTCCTTAAATTCCCACTTTTTTGCAGTTTATTCAGTTTTAATTTACAGTTCATAACCAATAGATTGTGGTCAGAGTCCACATCTGCCCCTGGAAATGTCTTACAATTTAAAACCTTGGTTCCTAAATCTCTGTCTTACCATTATATAATCTATCTGAAGCCTTCTAGTATCTTCCATGTATACAACCTCCTTTCATGATTCTTGAACCAAGTGTTAGCTATGATTAAGTCATGCTCTGTGCAAAGTTCTACTAGGAGGCTTCCTCTTTCATTTCTTACCCCCAATCCATATTCACCTACTACGTTTCCTTCTCTTCCTTTTCCTACTGTTGAATTCCAATCACCCATGACTATTAAATTTTCGTCTCCCTTCACTTCCTGAATAATTTCTTTTGTCTCATCATACATTTCATCAATTTCTTCATCATCTGCAGAGCTGGTTGGCATATAAACTTGTACTACTGTAGTAGGCGTGGGCTTCGTGTCTATCTTGGCCACAACAATGCTTTCACTATGCTGTTTGTAGTAGCTTACCTGCACTCCTATTGTTTTTATTCATTATTAAACCAACTCCTGCATTACCCCTATTTGATTTTGTATTTATACCCCTGTATTCAACTGACCAAAAGTCTTGTTCCTCCTGTCACCGAACTTCACTAATTCCCACTATTTCCAACTTTGACCTATCCATTTCCCTTTTTAAATTTTCTAACCTACCTGCCCGATTAAGGGATCTGAGATTCCATGCTCCGATCCGTAGAACGCCAGTTTTCTTTCTCTTGATAACGATGTCCTCTTGAGTAGTCTCTGCCCGGAGATCCGAATGGGGGACTATTTTACCTCCGGAATATTTTACCCAAGAGGATGCCATCATCATTTAATCATACAGTAAATCTGTATGCCCTCAGGAAAAATTACAGCTGTAATTTCCCCTTGCTTTCAGCCATTCGCAGTACCACAACAGCAAGGCCGTTTTGCTTAGCATTACAAGGCCAGATCAGTCAATCATCCAGACTGTTGCCCCTGCAACTACTGAAAAGGCTGCTGCCGCTCTTCAGGAACCACACGTTTATCTGGCCTCTCAACAGATACCCCTCTGTTGTGGTTGCACTTACGGTACGGATATCTGTATCGTTGAGGCACGCAGGCCTCCCCACCAACGGCAAGGTCCATGGTTCACTAATAATTCATATTTCAAATACAAGCCACGTTTTTATAGCCTGATGACAATTACTGGTACAACTACCCACTTGCTTATATAATGTTCACACTACAAATAAGGATGAAAAATGTGAATTGTTGCACAGGCTCTTAGCAGACTACGCTGTGTGTGTGTGTGTGTGTGTGTGTGTGTGTGTGTGTGTGTGTGTGAGAGAGAGAGAGAGAGAGAGAGAGAGAGAGAGAGAGTGTTGTGATTATGACAACCAGTTAATACAAATCCAAGACATTGACTGATCTATATAAATTTCATTTTTTTTTTCTTTGCATTTTGCTGTGGTTGGAAATATCAATGAATATGACAATACTCAAACATGTTAAAATAGTTATAAGGTTTTAAGCTACAGGTAGTGCTGTCATGTGATTGCTTACACAAGCAATGCGCAAATACACTACAAAACTTGTCCCAAAGATACTCTGAACAATACTTGCCAAATTGAATTTATTATAGTTATGTTAACAATATAGATATTTACAAAATACAAACAGAATTGCTTCATCACACTGCACTGATGCAGCACAGTGTAAAAGGTTTGGACCACTCAACTTGCCTAGGAACAAATGCTTGCCATCCTGAGGATAATTTAAGTGAACTATGGGAATGCAGCAACAGCACAGCTTAAGACACTACATACTCAACACAGAAAACATTGCAATATATGTTTTATGAACAATGAGATATAAGGAATAGTTATACACACAAATATTGGGTATGGGCTTATAAGAGCATGTATTCAACAGCTTCACATCCCAGACACAATGATGGCATTCATTAGTGTTATAGCTATGCATGATAGCATTAATTTTTAAATATCTTATGCAATAAAAGAAGTTACTAACGAAATTACTCGTTGCTGCTAGAACAAGGTATGCTAAAGCATCACAGTGAAGTAGTTGATACATTAAAAAACTCACAGGCCTAAAAAAATTATCAACAAATATCTATGTCTCTTGAAAGACCTCTAAAGACTTTTCAAAATGCTACCAAAAATCTCAGTGAAAGCCAACAATTTACATAGTTTACCAGTGCTATGGTATTTACACATAAACAATGTTACTAAAACAAAGGAAAAGTGTAAGGAACATCAAATTTCTAACATAGCCTATAAGGCTTGATGCAATCTGTAGAAACAAATGGCTTCACAAATCATTATAAACACTTATGTGTCTAGTTATACTTGTATAAAACAGCAAAAGCTTTTGTTCTAATTGTCTTCCCTACTTGCTGTGGGAAGTTTGATATGTGAAGAATGGCAATATCAAATCTTGATACAAACAATGGCCAGATGTCAGGCTCTTGAAAAACTACTACAGACATTTCTGGAACATAATCATGATGTTAGATTGGGTTTTGTTTAGTTCTTGAGCCCAGAGACTGGTCTGATGCAGCTCCTCACGCTATTTTATTCTGTATAAGCCTCTTTATCTCTGCATAAGCACTGTAACCCACATTACTTGAACCTGCTTACTAAATGAAGCCTTGGTCTCTCTCTATAATTTTTACCCCCCACATTTCCTTTCATTATGAGAGTGATAATCCCTTAATGTCACACCATGGAGTGTCCTTCCAAATAATCCCTTCTTTTAGTTAAGTTGTGCTATGATAAACTTAAGCACAGTATTTTAACACAGGGTCTGTGGAAAACCTGTGAGTTGCTTCTTTCCATCCTAGCTCATTCACATGCATACTTCTATGACTGGATTGCATGGCAGGAAGTAAATTAATTTTTGTTTCTACAGAGAGAGAATTCTTTGAATACTGTTCCCAGATCAAAAACATGGTAAGGATACAGGTAAAAAACTGTAATGTAATAAATACTGTGAACTATTTCAATGGAATGTACATCAAAGAGTAGTATGGTACGATGGCTTGCGTAAGATCATGTTTGCTGAACAGTTAAGGACTCAATGAAAAATATGATAAAAAGTGTTACTACCTACCCACTTACTAACAAACGCAGCATTTATGAAATGAATAGTGCACTGCTTATGCTTGCTGACAAATTGCATAATGAGCTGCAACTTCTTGTTACTCACAGGAAAAATCTACAACACTGACTGCTCAATGTCCTAAACCTCATGCTAATTTTGCAACATAATGAATGCACCTAGTGAAGTTTAAAAAGATGAAAAGTCACTGGTATTAACAAGGAATTAATTAACAGCTCTATTCCACTGCACTAATCTGTCTCACTTGTAAACACCTTTCATGTGCACATCCTACTGCTTCATTTTTTTCTAAAAACAGAAATATTTTTTTGGTTCTTCGGAATTACACTGTTGCAATGACATCTGAAAAATATTGTATCTTGCACCAATACAAAATCTGTGGTCTTGAAAAATCAATAAAACCTAAAATCAATAATAATTGATTAGGTAATACATTTAACTGATTATTACATTCCACTGTCACTTAAATACTGTGAAATGAAGATCTTTCTACAGTACTTAAGTTTCTACAATTTTTATACCTTTAGCTCTAATGAACACTGACGTTAAACAACAGTTTTTACCAAGAGTAGGTTTACGGAGAAGACACTGACGTTAGCTGCCGTAAGAAATATAGATACTATCGTATGTTCTTTACGATGGTCTTGAAAGAAGTTACGAATCCAAATTACACCTGCACAAACAAGCCATTGGTCGAAGAGACTGATACAAATCTATTTGCACCTCAACACGTTAACATCTTTAGAACATTATTTATTATGATTCTGATTTATTTCTAAGGTTCTAACAATATATTTAGCTACTTTTACAACAAATTAAATTACACGACTGACAGATTACTATTTATGTGACCTTATCTCTCAACTCGAAAAACCACCAATTTCACAGATCACCAAGTTTTCACTTCTCTTATATTGCTCTGATGCAATTTTTACTTACAGGATAATTCAGCCAGTGTATGTTCTCCTAAACTGTTGAAGGAAGAATCCAATTTTACAGGTTGCAGGCATCTTTGACAGACAAAGCTTACACTGCATTTTGGTTCAACCATAGCTACTGCATCCATTTAATAGCTTTCGCATCCCTACAGAACTTAACGGTTCACCTTCCGCAGTTCGACCAGTCCAACATTCTAGCGAAAACTGTCAACATCCAAACAATGGTGACCTTCAAAATCTACAGTGCGTCTTAAATAATTCACCATATAGTACTGCCAGCACACAGTTTTTATCCGCGTTTGATAATATGAGCGTTTTATATATTTCGTATGGTACAAATATATTTTGTGTCATTTATAGCTTGAAATTCCCTGACAAACAGTAAAAAATATGACTCATTAATTGCCTAGATCGTCTGCTACCGCTGACAGACTGAGTACTGATTTCTGATTGGCTGTGAGATCAGCTGTTCGTCTGCCGCCATTTCAAATATACTCAACGCTTGACAACAGCTGAAAACATTTTTGTAAACAGCCTTAAAGATGTTTGAATTCTCTTCATCTGAAAACATATTTATAAACAACCTTAAATACGCTTGAATTGTATTATTGCGAATCTAAACAAAAGGATCAAATCGTGGAGAGAGTCTTTGCAAATCTTGTGTCTACAATTGATTCCAATTCACATCTCAGAGTTCTGGAAGTACGGCTGACATGTTACAAACATGAAATGAGAATAGTGCGTCAGGGATATTGTTGAAATCAATTAAAAAGGCGTGAACCAAGGATTTAAAATGACTGTACAACTAATATCGATTTTTTATCGCAATATGTCAACAAAGAAGGAGAGGAACAGACCAGAATCTGTCTCTCCGCCAAGCTTTTAATGTGCTTTATTATACTCATTGACTGAAGAATAAGATAGTCGCTGATACGTAACAGTAAGAGAAGTTCATCATCACACTCTTAAACGATAATGATACCAGAGCAGGTAAACCTATAGGATCCTAAGTTTGCAATGAAATATTTACACTTAAATTATAATGCCATGTGTAATTATTACGCTACGCGGAAAGGGATGATCGTCTGCATGCTGATATCGTTACGTTTAATCTCGCATAAAATAATTGCCTCTACTTACCGAATTATTCATACATCCCGATAACGATTCAAGTAAAAGCTTGGAATTACATATGAGATCTAAAAACAAAATATGCTGAAATAGAAGTATGTGTGAGAAATCAGATACGCTACGACAGGATATACAATTACAGATCTCTTACCAGTGCAAATGGTGATGAGTTAAAAATCTTCTGCTGAGATATAATTAACAAGGAATTCGAGTCGTTTTCATTTGTTTCCACGCATTAAACATTAGTCTGAGGGAAGAGCAAAGAAATTTATCAATTTTTTAAAATTTTATTAGGTGTCGGCTACAAACAGTTTTCTGTGGTAGTAGATACATCACAAATGTAAAACAGCGCTTCACGTATATTTCGTTCTTCAAGTCTATTATAGATTTATCAATCAATCAACAGTTACATTTTAATGTTGCCAGACCATTAAAAGTCGATTATAATCTATGGAGCATACTAGAGAAATCTGTGTACATACTCCGCAAGCCACCGTATCGTGTGTGACGGAGGCTACCCTGTACGACTACTAATAATATTCTTTCCTGTTCCACTCGCAAATAAAGCGAGGGGAAAACGACTTTCTGTATGCTTCTCTAAAGGCCCTAATCTTTCTAATCTTATCTTCATGGTTCTTACACGAAATGCTCGTTGGCGGAAGTAGAATCGTTGCATATCCCATTTCTCATATATTTTTCTCGTTCAGCATATTCTGTTTTTTGGTCTACCCTATAATTACGAGCTTTATTTGAAGTATTATCAGGACGTGTGAATAATTCGGTGAGTAGAGGCAACCATTTTATCCGAGACGTAGGTTATTTAAATTAAAATACAGAACGTAGGTACATTTGAACATTTTATTTCGGTTGTTCCAATGTGATATGTGTACCATTGTAAACTTATCATTTCTGAGAACACATACTGTTACAGCGTGACTACCTGTAAACACCACATTAATACAATAAATGCTCAAAATGATGTCTGTCATCCTCGATGCATTTGGCAATACGTGTAACGACATTCCTCTCAACAGCGAGTAGTTCGCCTTCTGTAATGTTCGCACATGCATTGACAATTCACTGACGCATGTTGTCAGGCGTTGTCGGTGGAGCACGATAGCAAATATCCTTCAACTTTCCCCACACAAAGAAATCCGGGGACGCCAGATCCGGTGAACATGCGGGCCTTGGTATAGTTCTTAGATGACCAATCCACCTGTCATGAAATATGCTATTCAATACCGCTTCAACTGCATGCAAACTATGTGCCGGACATCCACCATGTTGGAAGTACATCGCGATTTTGTCATGAAGTGAAACATCTTGTAGTAACATCGGTAGAACATTACGTAGGAAATCAGCATACATTGCATCATTTAGATTGCCATCGATAAAATGGGGGCCAATTATCCTTCTTCCCATAATGCCGCACCATACATTAATCCGCCAAGGTCGCTGATGTTCCACTTGTCACAGCCCGTGGATTTTCCGTCGCCCAATAATGCAAATTATGCCGGTTTACGTTACCGCTGTTGGTGAACGACGCTTCGTCGCTAAACAGAACACGTGCAAAAAATCTGTCAACGTCCCATAATTTCCCCTGTGCCCAGTGGCAGAACTGTACACGACGTTCAAAGTCGTCGCCGTGCAATCCCTGGTGCATAGAAACATGGAACGGGAGCAATCGATGTTGATGTAGCATTCGCAACACCGACGTTTTTGAGATTCCCGATTCTGGAGCAATTTGTCTGCTACTGATGTGCGGATTAGCCGCGACATAGCACACACCCGTTGGGCATTTTGATCACAACAGCCATACATCAACATGATATCGACCTTTTCCGTAATTGGTAAACGGTCCATTTTAACACGGGTAATGTATCACGAAACAAATACCGACCACACTGGCAGAATGTTGCGAGATACTACGTACTTCTACGTTTGTGACTATTACAGCGCCATCTATCACAAAGCGAAAAGAGTGATCCAACTAAAACATTCATATTTCTTTATGTAGTACACGAATCTGTAATAAAAAATGGGGGTTCCTATTTACAAAAAACGCAGTTGATATCCGTTTGACCTATGGCAGCGCCATCTAGCGGGCCAACCATAGCGGCATGTGGTTTCCCCCTTCGAGCTAGACGAGTTTCGTTTTTTGTAGTTTTTTCGTTTGATGCTTATTTCGTGAAACATTTGGCCCGGTCACTATCAATGGACCTATATATATATATATATATATATATATATATATATATATATATATATATATATATATATATATATGTGTGTGTGTGTGTGTGTGTGTAGATCATATGATGATATAGAATTAAATAAATTTATGAAGTTTTGTCTTGTAAATACGTAAATGGTTCCTCTACAGGAGGGAAATCTGGGTTTGATACAAACATGTTTTTAATATTAGAGTCAGGGAGTTAAACAAGAGATTACAATGAATAGATGAATGATGTAAATTTTTAAAGATAATTATTATAGCTATTACCATTCACTTCAAATGCCTGCATAAAACACTATTGCACTTCTTCTGATTTTCTACCTTTTTTATGTCCGTTGGCTGGGAGAGAAATTAACATCCAACTTGCCAAACAATTCCATTGTTGTGCTTAAGAAAGAAAGTTATCAGAACATGCTAGGAGAAAAACCATCACAAATGAACACTAGACGGAAAATTGGTTAAATTCTAGTAATATTCTGTTGCACCAAGGAAGCACGAAAATTGAGTTATACACCTTAACAAAATGCACCAAGCCTGAAAATGTGTTTACTTTAGACAAGCTTCTAGAACATTATGGACGTTCTGTTCTCTGATTGATACCATATCACCCAGAACTTGGCACAATAGGTACGATATTGCCATAATTAAAGAACTGAGTGGCTACCAATAATGTTACATTTAAGCTTTAAGATGCTTGAAAGAGGAAAATTTTGCATCTGTCACTGAGCCAGAGCAGCAAGAAGTTTGCTGACATGTGCTTTGCATGAAATCTAAACATATTGTGCATTGACCTTCACACTAGCGATTCTGACGATACCAACAACAATGATAGGTTTTGATCCTTATAGTTAGTTTCATGTTCCATGGGTCATTTGAGCAATAAATTGTATTGATGTTGAACAAGTCAGGTTACATTCACATCTCACATTTATCGGTAAATATGGCAAAATTCTGACCATTTGCAAGACTTTTTCAAATTTTTTAATTTTTTAATATGCTGTTATGAGTTAGTAATTTCGACCCAACACCTTTTACTTATTGCAAATATGGAAGTTGTTCTGTATAACAGAAGGAGTTGTTGAGGAGAAACTTTTTCAGTTTCTTCTCAAAATTTACTTTACTGTATGTATCTCAAATATTTTATATCATGGGTAAGTGATCAAAAATTTTGATTGTAGGATTGTGCACCCATTTTTGGGCTAAAAACAACTTTGATGTGATGTAATCAATGTAATTTTTCTTCCATTGTTGTAATTATGTACGTCATTGTTCTTTTTGAAATGCTGTGAATATTTACAACAAACTTCATGGGTGAATAATTATGATGTGATTATCAATGCATTATTTCATTAGTCTTGAAAGAATTGTGACAGACACCTGAGCAACAGGGAACTGACATTCGTTGATAGTATGAAATAATGCATTGATAATGGCTAGACACTAGCTGAAATCTAGATTTTCCAAATAAAACCCTCAGAAAACGACGACTGATTGTTGTGCTCTAGCGTTTGCAAATCACACGACAGTTGTTGGGTGCACCCACATTCCTCATGGAAAATAACCAGATTGAAAATATACAAATATATCACCTTGCTGATTTGTCTCTTCCCAAGCTTTACAATTATTCTAAATGCAAATGTGGCTGAACTAAATTGTTTTAGGAGCTCCAAAATGTTTTCCAGTTTAAATAGTTATTGATATGAACACCTAAAATTTTTATGTTTCCACCCTACTTATTATTTCCTTCTCATGTATTACAATTAACATTGGTGTAGTACCTCTTCATGCACAGAAATGATTACTTTTTTTTTAAAATGGAGAGTAAGGTCATTCACAGAAAACCACCCAATAATACTTTTGAGATCATTATTTAGCATTTTTGGTGTTGCAGTATATATTTTTGGATTGGTTACAGTGTTAGTATTCTGCAAAAAGAACTAATTCTGCTTGTTGAATATTAAGTAGAAGATTGTTTACATTACTGAGGAACAATAGTGGACCTAAGACTGAGTTTTGTGGAACACCATAAGTGATTTTGCCGCAGTCAGAAGAGTCTCCCCTGACTACATTGGTTGAATTGCTAAGTGCAAGTTTCTATAGTCGTTCGCTTTGATAAGATGTAATATGTTGGTTGGCTATACCATCAGTTCTATAACATCTCAGTTTATCTACGAGAATATTATGATTCACACAGTCAAATGCCTTAGATGTGTCACAGAAAACATGAACAGGCATTATTTGGTTATAAAATGCTTGTAAAATTTGGTGAATGAATGAGTAAATGGCTTTCTTAGTTGACCAAATCTTCGTAATTCCAAACTGTGGTTTACGGAGGATATTATTGTTGTTCATGTGGGATACTGTCCTAGAATCACCTCCTGAAAAATTCTGAGAACCAGTGTCAGTAGTGAAATGTTTATTAGTTATTGACACCTCTCCTGTCACCTTTCTTGTGGAGAGATCTAACAGTGGTATGTTTCAGTCTCACTGGAAAAATGCCCTGCATGAGTGATGCATTACCTATTTCCAGTAAGATGTGGCTTACTACATGGTAACAAGTCTTTAGTATTCTGTTGTCAACACCATCAAATCGAGATGAGCTTTTATTTTTGAGAGCATTCTGACTACAGTGAGTAAACAATTGTCAGTAATTAATACTTCGAGGTTCAGACGACAAATGCTTGTTAAGATGCAGGAAACCGTCATATTAGGGCATACTCCAGAGCAAATTGTCACAAAATCATAACTGCGAAAATTCTGTAGTTGTAGTTGCAAACTGACAAGATACAAATGGAAGCGGACAAAAATTTCATTTGTCACCTGCTACTGAAAGTTCTTATGGTTTGAATTGTTACTATATAATACTTCTCCTGTAACAGTCTGTAGGCCCCTTTGTAAAGTTCCAACTGAGCTCATGGTCTGATAGTAACAGCCACTCTGACAACAATTAACTGAAACCTATCGAGGTGCAGATAGGTCCTCACTGGCTCAGATGTGAAATGAAAAGTGGTCACACAGTGGAAACGTTAGAAAATTCATGGCACCAACAAATGAGTCCTTGGTGTGGTTCTTACAAAAATCACTAGTAACAAGAGCGTATGGGGTTTTCATCTAGCTGCTGAAGTTAAACAGTTGTCCAGATCATCTTAAGTTTATTATAATCATAATTCCACTCAAGGACAAAAACACGATTTGATAACAACATAGCATTAAGTCTGAACGATTGTAAATAAAAGATAATTAAAATATAAAAACTTCAAACAGGTTCAGTGAGATGCAACTGTAGTACGACAAAGCCCATAGGCGTTGGATAAGGGAACGGATCAGATTATTAGTTCATAATTCATCAAACGAGCAAACAAATACACGATTCTGGTGAGGGCATGATGATTGCTTCGATTTGCCACCAGGTAAAGCATATGGCATGCAAAACCCCAAAGCGCCTGTGTTATTAGCGTGCCACCAACTAATTAGTGCAGTTCTGAAACAGGAATCCATTAAGTTACAGAAACGTGCCTACATCCTGACTGCTCTCATCTCCCCTTCACTTTGGCTGCAAGCTCTTACCATATTTCCTCTCTGATGCAAAGTCTGCTGCATACGCTGTGTTGGCAATTACACCTGCGTTTTAGGTGATGGACGTGAGCCCCTTCTGAAGATTACAGTGTCTGAATGTGTCCCTCTCCCTTGTCTCAGTGCTTCGAAATGTAGCGCCCCTGTCTATGTCTGTCCAGTGGCACGCCTAAAATTGAAGTGTGCCTGTCAACCGATAGACTGCCAGCCTAAAATCAACGTATCTAAAAAATCCTCTGTGTTCCAAGTTCTTCACGGAAATCTCACCAAAAGACACTCTTGTTACATTTAAAAAGTTTGTTAGCTGTTCTTTGAGTACAAAACCTTGTAAGAAAACTTGCCTGCAGCAGCTGGGTTGTCCTTTTGTTAACTGGAAAATGGCGTTATATTCATCACTCATGCCCCTCTCTTTTGCACTGTCAATTCATCACAATTCGTGCAATTTTCTGTCTTACAGGCCGATTTGTTTGGTGAATGCTCTAGCCAAAGATCAGGGAAGCTACTGTGCTGTCGCCTGAGTGACAACTGGAAGGCAGTAGGCATCTGCAGTACCTCCTGCTGTACGGTTACAGGAAAGGAAAATCCACCGAGGATGTGATAAATCACGCAACGAATATTGTGAGAGACCTCAGACGACAAGTATGTTATAGGAATAATGATTGATGTAGCTGGGGCGTTTGATAATTTATGGTGGCCTCCTCTGTTCAAAAGACTGAAACATACAGACTGTCCCAGGTGTCTCTACAACAGTCCACGAGGATGTTGCACAAACAGGCATGTGAAATTAGAATTTCCTGGAAAAATATTGTGAAACACCTTAACGAAGGCTGCCCACAGGGCTCTGTTTGTGGTCGAGAATTCTGAGATGTTGGCATAGAGCCATTACTGAACCAGCTCCAAAGTACAGCAAACACTAGAGGCGGCGTCACCTATGCTGACGATCTGCTAATTATAGTATCTGATAACCCAGAGGCTAAATTAGAGGAAAACAATAGGTTAGTTGTTGAAAGATTAACCAATTATTGCGTAGACAACAATTTAACGAGAGCAGTATACAAAACAGTTTATATGTTACTAAAAGGAACATTATCAAGAACGAGAAATCCCACAATCTGAATAAATGAGCAACCTGTGAAAAGAGAAGAAGTATAAAGGACCTTGGAATTAACATCGACGAAAAGCAAATATTTCATGCTCATGTGCAAATCGTCTGCCACAGAGGCATTAAAATCCTAAATAAAATAGCTGCAACGAGTGTAAAGATATTTTCAGCTGTCACTAAGTGCAATCAGAACTTGCCATAATGCTGTATTATTGCCTAGTGTGTTATGGGTTGAGCGTTTGGGTTCACAGAACCAGAAAGGTAAGGACAGCACAGGCTTAACAGCGAGCACAGAGAAGCGTACTTCTGTGACTGACAGGCGCATGTAGAACAACACTGACTGAGATGCTGGTGGTGATATTAGGCTTGCTACATCTAGATGTAGCAGTGGAAGGAGGTGGTTCATAAAGCTCGAATATGTTAAGGAAAGGAGATAGTGTGCACAGGAGCCATATCGAATAACGAAATAGTAGCTTGTATTGATTTAAAATGGCAAGGAATCTGGAACAGGGCAGAGAAGGGAGCAGAATCTTCTAGTTTCTTTCTAAGATAAAAAAAAGAAAAAGAATGACATACTTCCTTCCGACCAAGGGAGCTAAACATTACCTTTTGGGACACTGTCCGTATATGAGTAACTTACTAAAAATACGACAGTGCACGACAGACACTTGTGAATGTCGAGCAATTGGCACCCTGGATTACATCGTCTGGCAACGTGTCATTAGACAAGATGTAACAGACTAAGTCCGGAACGCATTTGGAAATCCAACAGTCTATAATATAATAGGGAATGAGGAAGTGTGGCCTAAGCTGAACTCGTGGACACCTAAAATATCAGCTTATGACTGCAAGCCTACTTTACTGAGACACAACGAAGAAGAGGCCATATGCCATGATAAAGAGATGCGCCTTATGAATTCCTGAAGAACAGATATTTCTGCATCAGATGGCCAAATGGTTGTATGGAGACATTTGTTTTTAATTTTTTATTTTTTAGTTATTATTATGATTTTTCTTTTATGTAGATATTCTATGCAGATTTTTCCTCTTAAATAGCATAATGCTTAGTTATTACTAGCACATTTGAAGTTGTGTTAAAATATTATGTCCCATATTCAAACCAATTCATGTGCAACATTTGGTCTGTCCTTTTATGTAGGTAACAGACTAAGAGAAAATAGCAAATAAATAAATATTTTCTGCTGTGCTCAGATCAACAAACTCAGTAGCCTAGTAACAAAGTGATGGCACACCTGCTGTGTACCAAGTGTGGCTGACATTTCATTCCCAAACACGAGTTTTGCCCTCTCATGAGCCAAATAAGGTCTTACCTACCTTTCCAATCATCCTCGTACTATTCTTTTATGACCAACACCCAACTCATGACCAGCAAGCTCCACATGATACCATTTTAACTGAATAGGGTACCCCGCAAAGAAAACCCACAGCTCCTGCACAGTCCTAGATTTCTCTTTACTGTTCAGTGCTGAGGGCTATTCGACGACAACTGTGCTCCAGCTACCTCAGCAGTTTGCCCAAAAAGCCAGCATGCTGTAGCAGTTTGGTAGTGAATACAGAATAACATTAGCCTGGCGACTGCCTTCCTACGTGACTGGTCACTGTTGAGCATCACCCTGCAATGTGTGGGGATAGTCTTCAGATCTCAGGTTTAGTGGTCATCTGAAGTGTCTTCCCAGCCCCTGGCTAGAAGTTGTACCCAGCTGGATGTCTCCCCAAGAGAGCCAAATTCTCTACCTCAATACCACATGCAGAATAAATACTCAAAGTTAATCAGATTTACTTTACAGAGGAATGGATTGATCTGTGAAATCATCTGTATAATCCATTTTCGTATCAAAATTCGAATTAATCGAGAAAAAGGGAAGAATATGTCACTAGTTAGATGGTTAATTAATGATAATTAGAGTGAAACGATATTCTGGCACCAGTTGGATGCATTTGCAGTTCAGGATAGAACTTGTGCAGATGATGTCACACTTAGACAGCATTAGTGTGGCAATCATCAAACAAATTTTGTAATTTAAATCTCCTACCATCAATTAAAAAGGGAGAATGAGAAGGGAAATAGGAAACGTTGTTTTTGCCAAGTCAGCTTATTTCTTTGTTCGCATTTCAGCAATACCCATTAACACTAATCTGGAGCTACCACACTCATGCAAGCCTGAGATAATAACTTTATTTTTTCTGCACAAATGTCAAAATGCAAAACCAGCTCATGTCTCATTGACTGATATAAGAAAAATTCACTTACAATTTTACCTATCTTAAATAGCTCTCAAGCCAGTGAAGCTACAAATGTTCAGCCTTGTGTGTCACAAACACTCATCTACTCATCAACTCACTGGTAATTGCCAGAGTTCAGTTAATTTATAAATTACCTCATTGCTGGTCTTCAGCTTTGAGAAGTCCGTGGGTTGCCTACTCACTGATAATTCTTCTTATGTCTGTAGAAGAACTCAGCTTATACCAAAACCAGGATTCATCAACTCTGATTTATAGGAAGGCTTTTACTATGCATTTAATTATAAAATGTGATCAAAGATTAATAATCTAGGTACGTTTCGTTTTTAGCAAACTCCGAACTTTAGAAGAAAAATAAGAGTATCAGGTCAGGACATCTGTATTTACATTATTATTACAATCTTTTGTACAATGTTATTCCTTGACCCCATAGTTCACTGCTTTCAATTACTTTGCACGTCCTGATGCCAAGTACAGCTTTATCGTTCATGGGATGGCACAGAGCTCATGTAGAATGCCCCAGACAAAAATAATAAAACATGCAAAACAAGACTTGCCCCTTAATAAATACTCTTACACAACAATTAAAATTTTAAGTTATGGACGATTTTTATGGATAAATAAATGAACAGATCTTCTGCTAATAAAGCTTGCTCATTTATATAGAAAATTAGTATGAGATATCTTCCTCAATCAAGGAAATGATTTATTTCCAAAAACTTTAGCGCCAACAAAAATCTGCGAAGTATTATACCCTCACATAACCCACTTAGTTCGATTTTATAAACTAAGATTTTTTACTCTGGCTTTGCCATCTAGTAACAAAAATAGTAAAAATGTTATTTTAAAAAGGACTGATTAAAAATTAAGGTGCAATACAGTGTTCCGTCTGTAAAAAACTGGCCTATGAGCTGATGGTTCACTATTTCACACCACACGTTTACACTCCATGGACACTGACAGTTCACCTGACGAAACCAATGGTGACTGTCAGCAGACCATTAGCGCATGTTTCGGCGGTTTACTTGCCCATGATTGGTAAATGTGGCTTCATAACTAAACATTATATGTGATGCATCCGGAGTATCCTGTCTTAATACCTATGCACAGAAGTTAACACGATTCTCACAATTGTTTCCACACAGGTCTTGATGGAGAGAGATATGATATGAATGGAACGTATTTCGATAAGAATGCATAGGATACTTGTCTGACGCATGCCACCTCCTTATGCGATTGCGTGGGAGCTAACATGTGGATCAACTATAACAGCAGCAGGAACATTAATTTTTCCCTGTTCTGTCGTCACTTGTTTCCTTCTGCTGCATTATCTAGTTGTTCCACTACCACTTTCACGTAACTGGTTGAAGAGGTTGATAAATAATTACCGAGATGGTTGACGTTTATTGGGATGTCTTGCTGCGTATACTGTTCCTACACTCTTCATGCACCATGAACTGGTGAATACCACAACCACTCAAGGCCTACTGCTTGCACTATCACACATTAACTGACTAGCAAGTCGCAATCACTCAAGGAACACACAAGCAAACATAACAAAATTTTACCAAGCAACTACACAGGTTGAATGGCACAAATAAGTGTTTGCGCGGAAACTTTTCGAAATGCGATATCTCGTAAATGACTCACAATAGAACCCTGCAACAAACACCACTGACATTCTAATTTATCCCACTTTTAGTCTGTTAATGTCAATAGGAATTGTTATGTTTAAAAAGTGCATGTTTTCACAAAAAATATTAGCTTCCGACTACCAATCCGTTCCATGAAAACTACACACCAATAGCACTTTCCATTTGCGCAATATTTGCGGTGTAAGTCTTAGGTGATTCGTCCTCTGTGTAATTGGAAACATCGTTTCACGCTCAGATTACATAATACAGTACCACAATGACATGTCACCTAATAAATCCTTAATTTTTCGATGTTTAGCATATAGGGAAAATAATCATAATTTTTAAGCTGAGAGAATTATTTATACAGATGAAAGTTTAGCCTTGAGTGCAAAAATGAGAAATGTGGAATAAACTACAAATTTAGTTAATTTTCTATGTTTCTAGTGAATGGATCCATTTAAATCCCACATAATGCTGAACATTCAGAAGCATTAAATACATCAATGCAAAATGACAAACAATTAAATGAGACAAGCAACAAAACAATATTTAATTTTAATAATGGTCATTACACCCCTTCCGTTAAATTTCAATCAAAAAACCTCACAAAACGCATCGACCTATGACAACAAGTTATAGGCACAATTTACTTTATTCAACCACATCTTCGTTGACTACCATCTTTAATTCGTCTCTTCTTCTTATTTTATCTGTCATTACCTCTGATATACATTTCTGTTAATTTTTGAACGTTGTAGGACTTGCTCTCTCTCATGATACTTCACTTTCATCCAAGCTTTGTGGTTTTTCTTGTATCTGATATCGCTTTACTTAGTATGGTGATACTCTCCACGATCTGCCCAACAAAAAGAAACACCAAACATCTTTATTAAGCCAGTACAGACTGAAGGTTACTCACATATGTTCGGTTTCTGCAGCTGTTCGCTTCATTCATTCGTTCCACTGGACTATCCTCTTGTCTGTGATCCCCATCTACTAATGTGCAAGGAAAGAAACTTGTTTGATGATTTCATTTCTATGTGCTTCTTCGAACTGTCGATAAAAAAATCATCACTCTCAAAACAATGTCCACAGATACTCTCGACGTTCGACATTATACTCATCATCCAAAGTTCCAAACGCTGGCTTGGCATGGATATTAAATATCTCATAACTCTCCCTAATACAGTCTCTCTTTCTCTGCCAGTTACAGACATCACAAAACAAAATAATAGAACCAAAAGTCCACTGTGCAACGAAAACTAGTCTCTTACCCATAACTATCAGACTGGTGTTTTATTTTTCCACCTGTTCTTTCACCACACGCTCCTGTCACACCCTACAAAGAATCGTCACATCATCTGTGAGATTCTCTACGTCATGAATTCTTGTCTGGCATGGATCTGCCATAATCACAACTTCATCTATTCTGTTTACTTCCTTGCAATGTGCACTCCACCATTTATACTTTATAAACAAACAAAAGGAGAATGGAACTCTCCCACACAACATTATTATACTTACTTAAAGAGAAACAAGTGTACATAACAATCTAACGAACACTGTTCTACTATACTGGATACTACTCGAACACAAAAACGTTAGAAGCCTTTTCCAACTCTTAAAAACCACAAATTCCTCATGGCTTCATGCTAGTGCTCCATTCCTCCTGCTACTAACTCCCTTTATAGCCGTTGTCTCGCATTCCGGATGCTCATTCAATGAGGGTTTAACGTTGCAAACGTGATGTGTCCCATAAGATTTCTGGGTTTAAATTTTCTCCACCGCAGTTACACTTATATGCATAATTATTAATATGCAGAGTGCACCACAATAATTGTCAGCCCCCGGTAGCTGGGTGGTCAGCGCGACAGAATGTTAATCCTAAGGGCCCAGGTCGGAGATTTTCTCCGCTCAGGGACTGGGTGTTGGGTCGTCCTAATCATCGTCACTTCATCCCCATCGGCGCGCAAGTCGCCAAAGTGGCGTCAAATCGAACGACTTGCACCTAGTGAACGGTCTACCCGACGAGAGGCCCTAGTCACACGACATTTACTTATTTACCATAATTTTTTTTTTTTTTTTTTTTTGCTTGATGATCTGTGTTAGTTGATCAAGACCTCCTGACCTATTTCGTATCGTCATAATGTGGCCTTTCTGTCTACCTGTTCTTTACATTCTGTGGCAGGTTTTCTAATGTACTGAGTAGCACTGAACTCACTTTCTTGTGTCGTAAATGCTGGCTGGCTGGGAATTCCACTAGTTCTGTAATTCTGAGCTCTGTAGTTGGTTCTACTTTTTCCTAATAAAGTGTCATACTCTCTCAGGACAAACGCCTGTCTGTCAGCTGCCTTTATAGAGTGCCATGCTGAGGGATGGCTTGATCTATGAAATCATCTGTATCATCCATTTTGATATCAAAGTTTGAATTAATCGAGGAAAAAAAGGAACAAATCTGTCACATGATCGATGAATAATTGGCGATAAGCAGAGTGAAATAACAGTGTGGCACCTTCACCCTCTAGGAAACTTCCAGCCGTTTGTGAGAAATCTAGCTGCATTACTGAGATGCCTGCCAGACAAGAAGAAACAATTAGTGATTTGTGGAGATCCCAGTATAGATTTATTTAAAGACTTTGGCAATAAAAATGAACTGGAATCATTATTTAGCTGTTTCAATCTGTTTTCAGTAGTGAATTTTTCATGACATATGCAGGAAGATAGCATTTTTATAGACAGCGCTGAGCCAGAAACAGTTAATGTGCACCCAGTTGTTAATGGACTTAAGGGATCGTGAGGCACAATTAATGGAAATAAAAAAAAAGTAACTTAGAGCTCCGAAGCCTGTTCATAGAGACCAAGGTACAGTACAATGCTTAAGAATAATCTGAAAGAGGCAATGCAGGGTGGCATATATACAGAAAGAGAAATTCAATATACTACACAGTAAATCTGTGTCAGTATTTGAAAGTAGCTTTCCTAAGTAGTTATCCAAGAAGTAAACCATTCATAAGTAAGGAATTAGCAAAAACAAGTCACTGTCTGACTTTACTTACATTCTACAAAAAAAATTAATTTAATATCTTAAGGAAAGTCACTAAAATGTCCAGAAATATGCGCATCTTGACAAAAACTAATAATGCAGATAATATGATTAAAATTACATGGGATATTGTGAAGCAGGAGGCAGGATAACCAGACTGTGTCCAAGACACCATCAGAATTAAATGAAATAACAATGTCGTTACACAGAATTGATAAGTTGTATTTTTAACAACTACAGGGTGAGGAAAATAAAAGTAGCCCAAGTGGGTGGATACCACTGGACTTGAATGTACGCATACAACCAAACCCTGTGACGCGTGCACCACGTGCACATCTGTCAAGTGATCCACACCGGTTCAGAGCAAAGAGCGGCCTTTGTCAGTGTGAGTGTAGTAGTGCAAAGCGGCCAAGGGTACTCACAGTAGAGCAGAAGCTGTTAAGTAACAATAAAGTAATGGAAACGGTGTCAGACGGGATCTAATTTGAACAAGTCAAAAACCACTCCGAGATGTGACTGCACACCAGAAAAAGTTGGCTGCAATTCACCAGAAAATGCTTCAGCGCCCTACCAAATCAACCCGATGCCTATCGCAAGAACCGGCATATTACGTCGATCATGCAAACGAAAACTTCACCTGGTCCTGCAAATGCATCTCTAGAGAGTGTCTGTAGTTCATCCATTGAAACCAGCAGATGCTCTCCCACTCCTCCAGTTTTATGAGTGGCTGTTTACTGAGATAACAATGAATGGCTTGGACATGAAGCTGTTCTTTATATCTGATTAATCTGGTTCACCTGAGTGGTTATGTCTACTCACAGAATCACAGGTTCTGGCAAGCAGAGAATCCCCATAACTTTCACAAAGCACCATTGGATGATCAAGAGTTTGGCTCGTTACATTGTCAACATTTGGAAACCATTTGTGGCAGCATTAATGGAGAAGGAAAAGACCTACAGTTACTTCCAAAAGGGTAGAACAACTGCCTATATAGCCGGCCGACCCTTGGAGAACATTTATACAATCTTCACGACTAATGGAACCGTTAGCAGAAATCAGTCTGGTTGGGGTCCTACCTGGCCACCCATGTCACCTTATCTGTCAGTGCTATTACTTTGTGTGGGGAGCCCTCAAGTGTAACGTGTGTTAGAAGAGCCCTCATAGTCTTCAAGAACTGCAGCAGAACGTTTTGGATGAGATTGCAGAAATTCCAGCAGCCTGTCTTCGATGCGCCTTCAGCAAGTTATTGACCAAGTCCCAAAAGTGGCAAGAGATGAATTGTACTTTCATCATCTACCATTGTCAGGTTAGTAATGCATTTCCTTTTCTCTCCTGAGTTTCTTTGTACCATGGAGCTCCGTTCTATAGGCCACTTTTATTTACCCCACCCTGTACTTTCTAAATGTAGCAGTAAAAATACGATTAAATGGTTCAGTTAAAGAAGCTAGAAAATATTTTCAAAATATCGTTCCACAAAACGTTAAGCAGCTGGGAGTAGCACCAATATGTTTCACTGTAGAGAAATTAATAGAATTTTGAATGTTCAACAAAACAAGAGATCATATGATGCTGATGGAATTTTAAACAGACCTCATCAAAACTGTCCTGACTTCGTTAGTAACTGTCAGCTCATGCGCCAAGAGAAAGTAAAGCAGTAGTTGTGGAAGTTGATAGTTAAACATTCGAAATCTGTGACAGAAGGCGATTTACAAACACTTTTGCTCTCTGTCACACATTTTATTTCCATTGTCAGGTTGTCAAAGAGTTTTACAGCTGCATATTTTCCAACTCTTTGTGCTGAAGTTAGATTCATTAAAGTCAAAGGCGATCATTTTTCTTTCTAGCGTTGTATTTGCGAATATCTCTGTTACTGTCAAACTTCGATACATGGTTGACAACAAATTTCATTACTGAACAAATGGACTATGTATAGTTTCTATTCCCTGATATTTAAAGAGATGTCAGCAATATGTACGTATGTGAACCACAAAAATAATTCAGCTTACTTTCTTTTCTGCAATAAATACCTTTTACTTAAGTGAGGAGTTACACCAGAATATTATACTGTAAGGCACCAGTGAATTAAAATATGTTAATGTATGTAAATCTGTATGTCCAAAGCTGCCAATTATTCTTATGGCGAAAGTAGCCAACCCAAACATTCTAGCAGGTTTGCTATATGGCTTTTCTAGTTTAAATTTTAGTTGGTATGCTCACCTAAGAACTGACAACTATCTACCAACTTTATTATTTGTTGCTGGAGTGCTATCTGTAGGTTAATAGGCAAGACATATTTTCGACTGTACAAAGCTGAATGAGCTGTATTTTTCAAAATTTAAATCCAGTAAATCAGTACAAAACCAGCAGCATCTTTCACAAAAACATCATTCACTAATTTCTTAGCTCAATTTCATGACAGTGCTTGTATCATCTGCAGACAGAAATAATCATGGCTTCTGATTCAAATAATATGGTCATTTTGAAATCCAAAGCAATTTTCTAAGTACCCAATCATTATATAGGTGGATGGCAATCAAAGGTGGGTGGCAATCTGGGGGTATGCTACATTTTCAAACAATTAAAAATTATGTACAGAATGACACTGGTTGATAATTATTGATACCCTTTGACTCACCTCTCTTATGGAGAGGCCTAACAATGGCATATTTAATATGTCTGTGAAAACATTCTAAGTTAACAACCTATTACATACATCATACATACATGACTAAGAACATTATATGTTATAGAACATTAAGTATTTTAGGGCTACATATTTTTGGTGCCTTGTTGGAGGTATTATCCTCTCCGTATGAACTTCCACCTTTTGAAATAGTGATGATTTTCCTTAATTCTGATGTGGAGTTGAGAATATTGCTTTCACTAAACATCTTCCATTTCATTTCTTCAGTATCTTCCATTGTTTTGCTTTCTGTTCTGAACTATTTGCATCAATTTTTCACCCATTTATAAAAATATTTATTAAAAGTATCTTTCACATATTCCCTATAACACAAATAATACTATCTTCTATGACTTCTTTCTCTGTCTCTCTTTTAACACTATTCCATATTAATTTGATATAATTTATGATCTGACAGTTTTGGACAAGATGTGCATACCCCTGCAACTTTATAACTTTTTTTATTACATTGCAGTCCTGTTTGTTCTATGAAAGTATTTCTGTATTTTGTATATGTCTCCATTATACTGTGAAGATACTCTCACACCTGTTGTGATCTAAGAATTCTTTAATGAATTCTTAGTATTGCATTTAATCGTATTTTTAGAGAAGCTACTTCCAAAAATAGGTAACAACTCACCAAGAAAAGTGTTGAATTTAGATCTGGCATTACATTCATTGTAAACAAATCCTAGGCAATATTTTTCAAAGATTTGTTTAAAATCTTCAGTTGTTCTGTCATTAACCAACCTCACTGTTTTTTTTGTTTCTAAATGGCATGGAGATAAATTACATAATGTGAGCGATTGTGCATAGTGATCTAATAATCTTTTTAGAAAAGGATAGACATACATTTTTAAATTTCTGCTTTATTTGAATGCATCATCTTTAAGGGTAGTATTGTTTTAAGAAACTTGGATAGGTAAATTTATCACTAGTAGTAAATTACTAGTGGCTAATGGCATTGCTTGATCACTTCCCCTCTCAGAATCTTTCAATAAATTTACATAGTAATCACTACAAATTAATAATCCCTTCCATTTGTCTGGTAGACAGCACAGTAAACCATCAAGGATTTTCATGAAAGTGACCCACTTGTCCAGTGGGTACCTGTATACTGTAACAATCACTTGTATTAAATACTTAATATTCATTTGTTCACTCATTCACTCATTATTCCCAGAAGATAATGAATATCACTCATCAGAATGTAGAGGAATTTCAATATAGTCTACCTGGCTGGAAGGCTGAACAGATTTTGTCAGAATCCCTATTTAGTTTGCAGAGCCATAGCATAATCATAGGAACCCTGAGCTGCTTTTTGTAACATCGATGCTGAAGAGAAGGGGGGGTTTGGTGAACCTACTGATATTAAGATAGTCTATTGATAAGAATTACAACTTTCAAAAAAGTTTATGTATTTTAACTAAGGCAGTGATTTATAAATGTTGTTAATAGTTATAAATATTATGTTCAGTCAATCAAAAATTCCCATGTTACAATACAAAGTACAGATGTGCTGTTATGTTTGACAAACTACTCTGAGTCCTCAGCTTCAATGCAGGAGACATTTCACAGTTTTATCTGAATGTGATTATGCCTGGTTTACTTAGATTTGTGTACTTCTGCTTCTTTGTTTTAGTTTCGTTTACACAATTATAGGTTGACTTTTCCTTGCAGGAAGCAGCTCTGCACATGTCATCACTTCTTTGATTTTCTTCTGTAGAACATATTCCATTGACTGAATAATTTAGTTGGATAACCATCATGTATTAGTATTTTTTTTTTTTTTTTTTTTTTTTTTGCTACCTGCAGTTTCACTAGTTCCAACCCATCTAGCAGAAGAAAATGTTTCCATTTGTTGAATTTCTCTTCATTCCATCTTGGATATTTCTGGGTGAATATGGTGGTGGCATTGCTAGTACAGATATTGACAAGAGATTAAAATACTGATAGAGCCATTTGATCTACAGTATCAGTTCCACCTTCAGTGGAATTATAATCCATATTTATATGGGTTTTATTCTTATCTCCTCCTTCATTGTCTTTATCTTGGTGCATTGTTGATAAAATCAGCAAGGTTTTACTTGGTTTTGTTTCTGCTATGTAGGATTCCAAAGTAACGGATGGCGAACAAAAACATTTACGAAAGTTGCTCTCACTCTGATGTTTTCTTCATTATGTCGGGAATATGCTTGCTGTTAGACTGAAGAGTTTCTACCATAATAACTTTGTAGTCTTAATATAACTCTTTAACTCTTACGGCAAATCCACGGATGTGTAGTATCGGTTTGTAGTAATACTTCGACCAGTATTTTTCACATATGCTGCAGATGTTTAACGACAGCTGCTGAACCTTGTTCTTCCTCGGAAAAACTCTGTACTTTACCTGAATGGGGTTCCATATTCATGGTGTATCTGTCTACTGCTTATGACATCATGTGTATAGGGATGCTGTACTGGCACTCCTTCATAAACATTTTGAAGGGATGGCGACCTCTAAACAAACTGAGCACTCATCAATGGTGAGGTGCATTCCTGATTTATACAGTAGTGGAAACCTATTATTCACTTTGTTGAAAACTTCACAGACTGCTGTGAACTTGTTTGCTTCCTTTCTCTGCTGGCTGGTAGTTTTGTCATCACACCCCTGGGTTCTAATAAGTTCCTTGAAATGTTTCCTTGTCATAATATGCTTGTGAACAAGCCAACTCCTTAGGTTTGGCCACTGACCATGTACAATGACGGAATTGTCCTTATTTACACTCACAAGTATCAGTATTCCTGTAGAGGCATGCAATTATTTATAATTAGTATAAGTATAATTTAGACTGACTACCTCTTCATTTGAATGTTTTACTATTGTCACCTAGAAGAAGGTGTAATTAGATGAAAGACAAACACTAACTTCACTTAATGAAGGTTTATTCAGCACTTGCACAAACAAGAATGCGGAGCGAATTGCCTCCGGCCAGAACACCTACAGTATATATACAGTTAAAGAACATTCCAGTACAATAATTCTTGACATTTGTGAATACTTCTAGAATGTAGTCGAACCGAATATAGAAATTAAAATGTTTCAGCTCAGGTGAGTTTTGAACGCACGACCCTCCATGCAACAATCTAGAATCATAACCACAACCCCAGAGTGACTGTGCTACTCAGCTTCTTCTGCGACACTATAATACACATGATGTCAGGCGAAAAAAGTAACATAAACGAGAATGACAGACACCAGTTGGAGTTTCTCCAGCCTGCTCGCTTGTAATATTTGCAAGAGACCTATATATTCTGGGCTGTGCGTTTACATACCTTCTTCCAGACTTGACAACAGTCGCTCCCTGATGGTCACTACATCGTGTTCATCGACTCTAACGTCCACATCACTTTTCTGATCTGAATCATTTTCCATAACCCCAATCTCATCTTCGTTTTCACTCCCTGAGTTGGAATGTTCAGCTAAAATTTCATTCAGAACTCTTTCTAAAGATGATTCACGTATTCTTTTAGACATTTCTGAGTCTCGATGTAAACAGCAGGGAACTGAACTAAATCACTGGAAGTATACAAAACAAATAACTGCTGAATGCCATCAGCAATCATTTCCTCTGAAAAGAAACATATTGTAGAGAATATCAAGAATGCCAACCAATAACAAACGTAGACTTGCATTGTTGTAGGGGCAGAGAATAAAAAATGTTACACAGAAAAACCTTTAGTAGCATGAAAACCAAAGTGGGGGTGGGATTGTTGTTCACACAATATTAAAAGCTTCATTGTTTTCTTTTAAAGAATGTGTTTTCCATAAATTTCATTGTCACTAAAGTTACATGTAATATTCAATAAACAATAACTCAAGGGAAAGATGTTGTATCTCATTTACTTGGACGGAGACTAAGGAATACAACCAGTTGTTGGTTCACCGAACCCACTCTTAGGCATGATCATCGTGGAAAGAAACCAGTTCAGTGGTGTTGCAGCGCTGGTAGGCTTAAAGTGCTGTGTTGGGGGTCGAAGGAATATAACAACCCCAGACAAAAGGTTACTCGCCCCACAGGACACATCACGCCAATAACGTGTAATTACGCCTCTAGTCTTGAAAATGACTTCGATTCGGCGAGGACGAAATACCATAAATTTCTTGAAGTAAATTATAGCCAAGTGAAGCAACTCATTGACGTTTAAATTTCGTAGAGCTACTGACGATTTAGGATGTTGTTTGCTAGATTCTACCCAGTGTTCCGAACAGTTCCAGGTACTTTTCATGTGATGAAAATCGGATGATACAGGGGGTCATTCTAAATTTACAGGACGCCCGAGTGTCCATCAGATCAGGAACGTGTGTGTGCAGCTCTGTGACCATGGGCAGTTGTTATCTTGGAAGAGGGCAGTGTCCACAGCATAATTATCATGAAGATGTAGAAGGAAGGGCAAGACCTGGCCGGCACGAATCTTGAAAGAAACATCCTAGTTCACATTCAAGATAATGCGACTGAGTGGGTCCAAGTTCTTGTACGAAAAGCATCTTCAAATGTCACAGGACTCTCTCTGACCTGATCTATATACCCTTCAAACAGTTTGGGGTATCGCCTTATTGGTTTGTGATGCACTCTTCTTGCATCATTTGAAAAGAGGCAAACTTGCGACTCGTTAGCCCACACTACACGCCTGAAATCAGCTACTTTGCAGTTTTCGTGTCGTTTGTTGCATTGAAGATGTGCAGTTTTATGAGCTGCTGTTGGCAATGGCCTTTGGAGATGTATCGTACTAAAAACGTAGATTGCACACGTTTTCCTTGGCAGTGTTAACTCGAAAACTGGTTAAGATGGACCTGCAGTCACTGACAATCCCAATTCTCCTGTCTGGTTTGAAAGTGACTGTCACTGATTAAACGTGACACTCGTTTCCATTCCCTATCGGTTAGAATAGTTTTACGCCCACTGTTATCACGACATGTTACATGGCTGCCAGTGCTACACCGTTTCTTTAGTCACTTTGTGCTGTCCGCATTGACAGTCCAATCAACAGGACAGGGTGTCATCATAGCTCCTTTCTATTGCTCTGACTGCCACAAGCATACACTTCACTGACACGATTTACGTCAGCACTTCGGGACCGAGATGACTGCATGGCACCAGTTCTACACCACCTACAGTGCTCCTAGTCCACCTGAGTATTTTAAGGTAGTGACTAATATATGGTGCACCCACACATCCGTGATCTGTCGAGGATTTGATCTGTCCTCCTGTGACTCCTATGACATTTAGTTTACCCCTGTGTCTCTATACTGCATCATTCGAAAATACATTCAATTACTCTGATAAATTAGATTCCCTCTGTTACCATGTAGCGCCCCCTTTCAGCCTTACGACGGCATCAATGCCTCATTGCTTTGACTCCATGGTACACAGAATGTATTTTGGAGGCATTTGAATCTAGGATCGCTCAACTAAAACCCAAGACAATAGACTGAAACAGGTCCAAAGAAAGGCACACTTTCCTCGATGGCTTGCCAGATGCATTCACCGTGATTGACGTCAGGTGAGTTTGTTGCTTACCAGCACTCTCAAGCCTGTGGATAGCTTCTCAAATCTTTCTGACATAATTCGGTACTGACTGGTTGATTTTTATTTGTTCCCATTCGATCACGTTATGTACAAGGTACGTACTTGTAATACAGGACAAGTAAGCTTTATCCAATGTCTTAATATCGAGATTAATACTACAATTAAAACAACAAATTTTCAAATATAATAGCATGTTTTACACATGTATACGTAGATTTATGTTTAAGTCTTAAAGTTATTTAAGTAATCTTTAACTCAGGTGACTACACCAAAACGATATAAAGACATATAGAAAATTCAATAAATTACGTTTAGCAGTTCTCGAGGGTATTTTCGTTCTGTCTCCTGAACTACAAAAAATGCGTGTTTCTTTCATCAGGCGCGTTTCATTTTATTGAGGTAAAGCATCATCATTGGTCTGTCATTAAGTTATTTACATTTTGATTTAGTTTAAGATCGAAAAACAGTTCGTTAACGATACGTTGGTTTTTATTTACGGTGATTTCCGGTTGATTTCTCGCCTGCATTGGGAAGTGTCGACTGCTAGAATATCGTTGATGTTTTTGTTCTTCAGACACAGATAGTTGTGGTCTAATTTTTAGTTGTTCTGCAGCGGTAAGCATTTTTTATGTTTCACACAGCACGCTTTCCCCCACACCGATGTTTTCTGTTCGTTATTATACTTCTAAAAGTGTATTGTGGTTTGTTTTATAGTCAACATAACCATTCCATTAGTTTACCTTTGACCTATAGTTTTTTTCCTTCTCTTCGTTTATTGTGTGTGGGCAATTCTATTTAAATTATTCTTAATTTAATTAATTTACTTTCAAGTGAGGGAGTTGAAACTGCAACTAGTCGGCTGGAACGGTGTTTGTCAGTCACTGAGTCACGACCATTTTTGAAGTGCCCTACCCACTTGTAAAAATTTGCACAATTCATATAACCTTCAACATAAACTTTAGGCATTCTACAGTAGGTATTCATTAGTTTCTCGTCATAATCAAGTAAAAAACAAATAACAGAACGTGGTCAACTAATGTGGAGTGTGCCTTGGCTTGGATCGTCCAGAGATGGGGGGTCCAGGAGAGGCGACGGTCAAGGGTGACGCCAAGGTACTTGAGGGTGGGGGTGAGGTTGATAGGACAGCCATAGATAGTGAGATAGAAATCGAGGAGACGGAAGGAAGGGGTGGTTTTGCCTACAATGATCGCCTGGGTCTTGGAAGGATTGACCTTGAGCAGCTACTGGTTACACACCAAGTGGTAAGCTGGTCAAGATGGAATTGGAGAAAGTGCTGGGAGCGTTGCAGGGTGGGGGCGAGGGCAAGGAAGGCGGTGTCATCGGAGTGCTGGAGAAGGTGTAAGGGGGGTGAAGGCGGCGGCATGTCCGCCGTGTAAAGAAGCTAGAGAAGAGGGGAGAGGACGGAACTGTGGGGCACACTGGCGGAGGGGTAGAAGGTGTAGGAATCCATGTTATGGAAGGTGACATAGGAAGGACGGTGGGAAAGAAAGGAAGCGATCAGATGGACGTAGTTAATAGGAAGGGCGAAGGTTTGGAGCTTGAAGAGGAGACCAGAATGCCATACATGGTCGTAGGCACGTTCAAGGTCGAGGGAAAGGTGGCCCAGTGAGGCTTCCGCTTTTATAAGCAGTAGACGGCTTCTCATTGGCTGGATGACGTCACAGTGAAAACGGCGCGTACGGAGGTGGCGGCTTGTGTGTCGATAGATTTTGTTTCCGCGCCATCCATCGCAACAGGCGGAGAACTGCGAGGAATGTAAGAAGTCACCCGTGCTCTTTCGTTATCAACTGCGCGCTTCCATGCATTGCTGAGTGCATATCCGAAGTCTCTGTTGAAATTGTGCAAGGACTCCGTCGCGAAATACTCGATAGTCATATTAGTCCTTTTCTGCCTATTTACCCTTATACGAAACATTTTTCCCCAGCTGTGGATGATTTGGGGGTGAGCTAGGTTGTAAAAATATTCACTTTGGCTGTTCAGGAAACTTTTTGTATTGAAATTCAACTTGTAGTCTTCCTGGAAATGCCTACCGTACAACAGTTTCTTCATATGGGGGAACAGCAAGAAATCACAGGGTGCAGTATGAGGAGAATAAGGGAGTGATGGGTTAGGTAAAATTCGATAGCCCAGAGGTGCAGCATGAGTTCAGGCGTAAACAGTCGCGGAACCAAGTTTACAACGACCTTTGCAACGTTCAAAACGTCGTGCAGACTGTTGAAAACTGATCCATCACTGATTTTCGCTTTTCCTGCTGTCGCCTCGATTATGAACGTCCAGTCTTCGATCACCAGCGCCTCCGCTTTCTTGCGAGTCCACTTAGTTCATCCGCCTTTGTAGCGGAGTGGTCAGCGCGGTTCACAGCCCTGTAAGGGGCCCAGGTTCGATTCTCAACTGGGTCAACGATTTCCTTCGTTCGGGGCTGGGAGTTGTGTTGTCCTCATCATCGACAGGCAACTCGCTGGAGTAGCATCAAATAAGAAGGCTTGCACCAGGCGGTTGACCTCTCCGAAAGAGGACTCCTAGGCAGATATGACATACGCACACTTCATTTTCATTTCACCATTCAGACTTGTTTGACCACACTGGAAGCACAGACGTGTCTCTATTGTCGGATACATCCGACAGAACAGACACCGCCCATATCTATAATTCTATGGGCGCGACGACTGTTTGATGAAGAAATTTCAGTGCGGCTACACAACCAGCGTTTGAACTCCTACGGGAATCAGAAATGTACGAGTAGTGGGTTGATGGGCGGGTGTCCTTGCGGTGCGGTGAGCGGGAAGCTGCGAATTTGGATCTGACGGAAAGCGTGTCCGGATGGCCGATGCGATTAAGGCAACCTTTCTAGAGATTCGTAGCATACGCGTTCGAGTCCCGCGCCGGCAAAAATTTTCAACTATTGCCGCTGTGCCCTGTGCGGTTGGAAGTCACTATTTCCTTCCTACCTCTTTCCCATCCCGTTTTCTTTTCATTCCTTTCACCTTGATCATTCATACACACTGGAAACGTACAGGCTCTTAATCAATGTATCATATGACGGTGCGTTGTTGCTGTTCACTTTCACCAACTCGGCATGGATAGTTGTAGTGTTGTTCCTGTTCACAGATAGGAAACGTATTACCGCACGATAATCTTCCTTGTTAATGGACTGTGCCATTCGGTTCTCACTCCACTCGCCGCGTGCTACTATTCTGTCGCGCAGGAGCTTCTGTGTTACAGAACTGCAGACATATACCTGCAAACAAACAAAAAATTAATTACTGACTTTCTTTTTTCGGTATAATAGTTACAACTTTGTAACTACCTTTCCAAAAATGTAAGCTGTGAACTGCAGATCATGTTGGCCCAGTCGTAACTAAAGCAGGTGGTAGACTTCGAATTATTAAAAGACTTCTAAGGAAGTGCAACCAGTCTTCAAAGAAGACTGCTCACAAAATAGTGCTGTGAGCCATCCTAGAATATCGCTCAAGCGTGTGGGACCCGTACCAAATAAGAGTAACAAGGTACACTGAACGCTTACTGAGAAGGGCAGCACGAATCGTCACAAGCTTTTTGACCCGTGAGAGACTGTCACAGAGATGCTGAAGGAACTAAACTCACAGACTATTGCAGATAGACGTAGATTATCACGAGAAAGCGTATTGACTATATTTCGAGAACCGACTTTAAATGATGAGTCTACAACCTCCTACTTACCAGTCCTTTAGAATCATGAGGAGAAGACTAGATCAACTACAACAGGCACAGAGGCACTCAGACACTAATTCTTCCCTCGCTCGATACTTGAATGGAAAGGAGAAAAGCTTTAATGACTGATACAATGGGACATACCCTCTGCCATGCACTTCACAGCGATTTGCAGAGCATAAATGTAGATGTAGATGTTCAGTTCCCTGAATTAGGATCCAACGGGAGATTGTGATCTGCCCTGGTGGGCTTGCTGTATGTGATAACCGGGTGGTTATAATTAATGTGTAGCCATTCACAGAGGTCCACTGTGGACTATAATCATCATACTGCAGCGAAACTTGGTAGATATGCCAATAAGTTCATACGGGACCGATTTACACTGGAAAAAAGTTAGCTCCAATTTTGGCCACAAGGTACAAATTTGGCTCTGTAAAACACCTCGTCGGTGTCTCCGGTGCTCATGTTAAATAAACTGTGTAAGCGGAAGCTAAAATACAATCAACAATATGCCTCTGTCACTTGCTTGATCTTTGCCGCCAACGTCCCGTTCCCGTTACATATTAAAGTTTCTATAGTCTTTATTGCATTCACAGATCCAGATTTGCACGTGTTGGCCAAAACCGAAACTAATTATTCTCCAGTGTAAATTGGTTTCGGATTAGCGTATTAGAATATCTACCAAGTTTCGCTGTCATACGATACTTAACAGCCCACATTGGACCTCTGTGAGTAGGTGCACTTTAATTACAACAACCCAGTAATTTCTCTTGGAAAACTACGAAAGAAGGTGGCTGATGGACCACAAAACAACGTGGTTGATGTTCACAACCAGCGCAGGTTTTTACACACCTATTTCAGGACCTTGTGCGTACATACGGTTACACTTTTGTTTCTAGTTTTGACAAATAATATGTTCTGTAAGAAAATGGGTCGCTAAGGTGTTTAAACATTCTTGTGTGGATGGAATGTACTGTGCATGGTAATGTTCAGATTGCGGGAAAACTGGAACATGTTAATGATCAATTACATGTAGCTCCTTCAAACGTCGTTCTTCAGTTTCGGATGCACCTTAATATGAGGTACTTCCCTCATCACACATTTTGCTGCTATTGATAGACTGGAGGAGTAGAGATAAAAAAAAGTCGTATTTGAACAATTCAGTGACTGACGACATATTCAGGCGAGAAATTGAAGAGCTTTTATCTGGGCGATAAAATAGTTGTTAAGTGATGGAGTCAAGGGCGATGTGATAGGCGTATCGAATAGGCGACGAACAGCAGCATCATGTGGCCACGTGACGTCACCCAGGGCGGGGTTCAGCCTCAGGGTACACATCCCGCTAGCAAAGCACTTCAGTTTCGCAAACATCCCCCACTCAATCATCCAAGAATCGCTACACGGAGAACCTGGTGGCCCCTGTCGCCTAGCAAGGAACTTCTCAAACGTAGTGTGTGCTTAATTGCACCGTACAAAATAAAATACGTCCATCTGTTACTGCAACAATTCCTCTTATCAAAATCAAGCGCGTAGAGAAATTTCCTTCGAACTTAAAAGTGAAAAATATAAAAAAATTATTTAAAAATCCGCTAAACATTTTTGATAAAACAGAAACTTATGTTCCTATAGCATAGATGATTTTCTATCCATATTTTACCTCCAAGTGTCTGGTTTGCATACATTCCGTCTTTTCATGTGAGACTTTGACACCCGTTTTACGATTGATTTCATCCCGCATCTACGGCATTCTTTGCTCGCATTTTCGGTTACTGGCTGAAACGACAAGGTCGGTGGGTAAAGCTGAACACCTGATTTCCAGATTGTTTCCTTTCTTCCCAAGTGTATTCCACTTATCCCTTGCTGCTTCAGAGTTTCTTCCCATGCTGTCCTTATTTTCTGCAGGATGATACTGAAGAGAACAGGGAATAATTTATGTCCTTGCCTGACTCCTGTCTTTATTTCAAAAAGTTCAAAGGTTTCTCCAAAAAATTTAACTTTCGGATCACGTCTGTGAGGGCTTATTTTGCGTTTTCCCTCGTTTTTCTGTGAATTCTTAATTCTTCTGAAGCGGTAAATAAAGTTTGTCTGTCAACTGAGTTGTGTGCTTTTTTGAAGTCGACAAAAATTGCTATTGATTTCTGGCTTCTTATTGCTCTAGTTGTCAGAATCTTGAGGTTGAATATCTGTTCCATGCATGACCTGCAGCGTCGGAAACTAGCTTTATATTCTCCAGTGAGGTGATCAGTCGATTCTTCAACTCTTCTCAGCCGGACTTTGAGAGTACCTTATGAGTAACTGAAAGTAAGGAGGTGTCTTTAGTTTGTTAACTGGTAAATTATCAGACATAGTGTTGGATACTTTCCAATGCTTGTTATGCATATCAGACTTCATCCTGACAACATACATTGCATCTGGATGCAATAAACATTACAAATTACAAATGTCGCCTTTCGTTTGTATTACTGACGTCAATGTAATTGTTATTCTCCTAGTGATATCCAAACCGCCATTGCTTCGCTAATTGGATAACGAATTAAGTAACAATATATGACATTTGTGCCATATATTAGTGTTCTATTTGTTCTGCTCGAAGGTTCATTGCTACTTTATCGGAATACGAAAATGTTTGCCTGTAAAATAAGGTAGCCTCTGGTCATTACAGCTTGCGCAAGTATTGGGTGATTAGCTAAGTTGTTTACCTCAGATATTTCCGGAAGCGTTTAAGATATCGCAATTCTGTTTCCACGTAAATGAATTGTGAGAAAGCCTTCACTAAATGACCTATAGTCCATTTTATAGATATGTTAATTGCGGAGAAATCGGTACGAACATCGTTTTTCAAATAAAACTGTACTGGTTTCTGCTCCTAGTATCTTAGTTCTAAAATAGACGAATTCAAAGGCGTTTCAATCTTCAGAATCCGATTCAGAGGTTAGTCTGGAACTTAAGATTTCTTTGTTTTCAACACGTTTTAGGCAGAAGATCGTGTTGTTTTACGGAAATTTCGTGTAAAGTTGAGGGGGTACTTTAGCTTAAAGAGGGTCTACTTGCAAAATCGGAATGGTGGAGGAAAGTTTAATTTAGGACTGACATTTTTTTATTACACTTGGCTACACGTGGCGGGACTGACAAACCAATTGGAAGCAAAGGTCGTGGCACTAAGGACGATTTGTAGGGATATGGAAAGGAATGATCACATATGTTCTAGATATTGTGTTTTCTCCAGAACTGCTAATTCAATTTTGAAGGGTGCAACGCAATTGAATTAGTCTACGATACTAGCAGCAGAAATTACTTTGTGTGCTTCTTAATCAGTGATTCCCTTCCCAATCTGGGTGAGCATGCCCTCCAAGGGGGAGGGGGGGGGGGGGACTCAGACAGCTCACAAGATAACAGAACATGCGGTGTGGCAAGTCAAACATTTTATATTATTATTACAGTTAGTACAGTTTTGTGCTGCTCTACATTCAATAACGCTCTTCTACTGGAGTATTCAATATTTAAAGAGACAAATTGCTCTGGGGAAAAACTGTTCGTAGAGCAAGTTTGGTACTTCTGTGGCCGTAAGTTGGCATCACTGGGGATGAGCCCTGATCAGCTGATGTATCAACACTGTTTCGTTTATAACCTCAAAAATACATTTCAAGATGGCGAGTCTTGAAACGTCCACATTAGTTGACCACGTTCTGTTATTTGTTTTTTACTTGATTATGACGAGAAACTAATGAATACCTACTGTAGAATGCCTAAAGTTTATGTTGAAGGTTATATGAATTGTGCAAATTTTTACAAGTGGGTAGGGCAGTTCAAAAATGTTTGCGACTCAGTGACTGACAAACACCGTTCCAGCCGACTAGTTGCAGTTTCAACTCCCTCACTTGAAAGTCGAATTGATGACGTTATTCGTGCCGACCGCCGTGTGACAGTGGACACGGTAGTTGATAAGGTTCAAGTTTGTACCGGTAAAGTTCATAACATTATCTGTAACAAGATGAAGTACCGCAAAACATGTGCAAGATGGATCCCAAAGGAATTGACGCGGCTATACAAGGAAACAAGATTGAGAGTGTGCACAGAACTAAAGAAACCTTATGAAAGAGAAAGTGAACACTTCCTCAACAAAATTTTAACTTGTGATGAAACTTGTTTCATTATTATGAGCCAGAATCAAAAAGACAAAGCATGGTGTGGAAGCACACCAACTCACCTGCCAAGAAAAAAATTCAGGACCCAAGCCATCCACAGGAAAAGTTATGTTGACAGTGTTTTAGGATGCTGAAGGTGCAGTTTTTTGTGATTATCTCGAAGAGCAGCGTACAACGAACAGCCAATACTACTCGGATTTTCTTTTAAATAAGGTGAAGCCAGCCATGAGAGAGAGACGTCGTGGATCTCAGAGGAGAGGTGTGATTCTGCAGCAAGATAACGCACGTCCTCATATTGCTCAACTAACCCGCGAAACCATCGACAAAATGGGCTGGGAAGTACTGCCTCATCCACTTTCAGTCCTGATTTAGCACCTAGTGATTTCCATTTTTTTGGTGCACCAAAGGAGGCATTACATGGGAAGAACTTCCAGGACAACGAGGATGTGAAAAAGTTTGTGGGAAATTGGTTCAAACATCAAGATATAGAGTTTTTTGCAGCCCGAATAAAAAGCTTGTAGCCCGTTGGAACAAATGCATAAATGTTCAAGGGGATCATGTTGAGAAGTAGAAAAATATTGTTTTGTAAAAACTCTTTTTTCAGACCAATTTGTCTGAGTATTTTGGAAGACGCAAAAAAAATAAAAAATAAAAAAACTTAGGGAGTCATGAAATATTTTGGGATTGTGGAGGGGGGCAACAGGTAGAAAAGATTGGTAACCAATGCTTTAAATAGAAAATGGAAATGTCGTGTTGCTAGGGCCTCCCGTCGGGTAGAGCGTTCGTCTGGTGCATGTCTGTCGAGTTGACGTTACTTGGACGACTTGTGTGTCGATGGGGATGAAATGATGATGAGAAGAACAACACAAAACCCAGTCTCTGAGCGGAGGAAATCTCCGACTCAGCCGGGAATCGAACCAGAGCCGTTAGGCATAACATTCCGTCGCGCTGACCACTCAGCTACAAGGGGAGGAACTGTACTTTAAATGATGGAATCGTATTAACCATCGTAGGCTGTCAGTTTTATTCCTTTAATGCAACATGCATGCAATTTATGTATTGTCCTGTTTCGGTTTTACGCCCTTTTCAGATATACGATACTGGTGATGTATTTTAAATAATTTTAACAGTTCACAGATCAGCGTGGCCAGAACTGTTATCAAACATAAGGGCTGTTTTATTACAATGGCGAGAGACAGTAACGTTGTACAACGTTAGGGTTTGTCTAATGACAACGAGCAGAGAGGCTGTTTTCAGCAATGGCATATAAAATAGAAGACAATTTTTAAAAGTATTTAGTAAGACCTGGTAGCATTCTTCCAGCAAGAAAATATGTTTGATTATGCCTGTAATGGTTGTAAGTAAGGTCAAAGTCCCTTATGCATGAAAATTAATAAGAATTAACTATATATACGCAAGACTATGACCATCCGACTACAACTCGCTCTGTCGATAATTTTGCCTCTCCAGAATGGCACGATGATGTATATTTCGCACGATTTGTAACAGTAATGTTTATGTATGAATGCGTAAAAGTATACGGCATACTATCGAACTAAAACGCACCGTCTACTAAACTAGTTGCCAGTAAGGCTTTTACCTGTATGACGTGTTGTGGAAGTTGTGCTTGTAAGGTCTTTGGTGACTGCAGGACAATATTTGTAACATTCGACATACTGTACACGTACGAACGCAACTTTCACCAATTCCCTCTTCCACACAATGAGATCTGCTCCAATAATTATCCTTCCTACGAACTTCTCTTCCTCACCTATCCCACCCCGCATAAGGGCTCCTCTCTTCTTTCCCCTCTCCATCCATCCCCATCCCTTTCCTCTTGTTCCCACTACCCTACCCATACACCAAAGTCCTCCGCACCCTCTGCGTTTCCCATCTTCTTTATCCCCACTATCCACCCCAAACCCTACCTTCGTGTACATAGTTTTCATACCCTTCTGCCCCTATATTTTCTACCCACTCCCCTCAACTCTGTGAAATATATTCTCTCCTCCAAAATATTTGCCACTCAGTGCAGGTCCTTCAGACTTTAAATGTAAGTTCAGTGCTTCTATGTTTTTTTCTCATAAGAACTTCACCATTAAGCAATGTGTTTCTGCAGTGTGTATATTTTCGTTTTTTAGCTGTCCCTCTTTGATTTTTAATTGCAGATAGAACAGTCCTAATGTTTTTCTTATTTTTGTTTTTCTTTTAGCTGACAGCCATATGGAGCTAGGGGATTGAAATAAAAATAAAGGAAAAGAATTAAAAAAATACAATATATGTGCGTGGGAAGAAGTGCCTTTCCTCACATAACATGAAACAAGATTTCTGAATGTGACACATACGTCACTAATATCATACATCTAAAAATGGACTAAGGACGAAACTAACCATTAATGTAATTCACATGCATTGTACCTTAAAGGGATAAAGCTGACAGCCTACGTTGATTAAAATTGTTTCATCATTTTGACGATACACTGAGGCTGTGGGCCCGTACACGAAGAAATTAAATGAAATAATATGGTTTCATACGAAAAAGCGAAGTTGATACCTATATCTCTATAATTAATACAGTTCTGAAAAGATACTATACATCGCTTAGTGAGGACTTGCCAAAAATTTAGCTAGCCGAAAATAGAATTACGATAACTTAAGCGGTTCTGGAAATATTTCAGGTGTCACTTTAGCTGACTCACCCCGTACGCCGTTCTACGTCTACATCTACAGCCACATAGATACTCCGTAAACTAGCGCACGGTGCGTGGCGGACGTTACCTTGTACCGCTGCTTGTCATTTTCTTTCCTGTTCTACTCGCAAACAGACCGAGGGGAAAACGACTCTCTATTTACCTCCCTATGAGCTCCAAACTCTCGAATCTTAAAATGGTTCAAATGGCTCTGAGCACTATGGGACTTAACTTCTGAGGTCATCAGTCCCATAGAACTTAGAACTACTTAAAACTACCTAATCTAAGGACATCACACACATCCATGCCCGAGGCAGGATTTGAACCTGCGACCGTAGCGGTCGTGCGGTTCTCGATTGTAGCGCCTAGAACCGCTAGGCCACCCCGGCCGGCTCTCGAATCTTATCTTCGTGGTTCTTACGCGCAGTATATGTTGGCGGCAGTAGAATCGTCCTGCGGTAAGCTTCAAATGCCGGTTCTCTAAATTTTCTCAATAATGTTTCTCGAAGACAGCATGGTCTTCAATCCAGGTGTTCCCATTTGAGTTCCCGAAGAATCTCCGCAACACTTCCGTGTTGTTGGAACGTACCGGTAACAAATCTAGCAGCTCGCCTCTGAATTGCTTCGATGTCTTCCTTCAGTCCGACGTGATACGGATCTCAAGAATAGGTCGCACCAGCGTCCAATATGTGGTCTCCTTTACAGGTTGTAATGGTCGCCTAGTCTTGGATATTGCTAATTGCTGTAATCGCACTATTTCACTCCCATTTACGGAGCTTGTTAGCACTTGACGTTAGGTTGGCGCCATTAAAATTCATTGTAGTAATCGCTGCTGCTTGATGGATCGCTGCTGTGTCTCGATGTTGATGCTGGCTCTAAATCTGGTTGTCTAGGGGTAAAAAGATGAGGTCCTGTGTTTTTGATGTGCTTTTGATGATAAATAACGAGCGAAACCAACAAATATTTAAACTTCAAATATTTATTACTCTGGTGGCCATCTTAATTCCACTGTCCACCAAAGACAATGACAGAACAAAAAGTAGTACTTCTTTTACATGTTCTTTGCATTGTTTATCCACCTCAAACAATAACACACATAGTATACACTTTACCAAAGTGACATTCCGACTGCGCTCCCAACCCTTCTTGCTGCTTGTATTTATAACCTTGTCAAAGAACTACTAAAAAGAGATATAGTTTATAAGTCACATGTACATCTGTTATCATAATTTGTGCAGAAAAGTTATTAATTTACGTCGAGTGACATAATTTAACATGTTATTAAAATGACAGACAGATTTGTTGACTTGACAGAATAATTCTTTGTTACAAAAAGGCCGTTTTTTTTAGAAGTTTGTCAATTGACTTCTGTAATTTGCATAAATAAGTAAATAACATGAATTATTAAGAATTACATTGGTTTTCGTCTAAAATAGGATTGATTACGTGAATACTGAGTGAAAACGCTCCTAGTGAACAAATAGGTTTCACTGGGTGATTTTTATTTAAGGAGATCCAAAATACCTAAGTTGGCCACTATTTTTCGTACTTCATATTAATTATTTAAGATGAACTTTTTACATGATGACATTTGCTGTATCAGTGATCAAGTGGTATTAACTTTTGTGTGGGTCAGTTATTCAGTATAATTTAATGGGTTGACTGTTTATAGAGACATTTTATGCAATCATTGTTAACATACACAATAACTTTTCTATAATCATAAATACTTGTTAAATTGGTTGAATTTGGAGGGTATCGCATACTTCGGGAAAGTAAAGCCTTTAATATGTTCCGTTACAAGGTGAACCACACCTTCCTAAAATTTTCCCAATAAACCAAAATCGACCATTCGACTTTTCTACTACAGTTATCACATGCTTGTTCCATTTCATATAGCTTTCCAACATTACGCCCAGATATTTAAACGACTTGACTGTGTCAAGCAGGACACTAGTTATACTGTAACTGAACATTACATGTTTGTTCTTCCAACTCATCCGCATTAGCTTACGTTTTCCCACATTTAGAGCCAGCTCCCATTCATCACATCAACCAAAATTTTGTGTCTTCCTACAGTCACTCAACTTCGACACCGTACCATATACCACAGCTTCATCAGCAACCAATCGCAGATTACCTCCCACTCTCTCCTGCAAATCATTTATGGGTACAGAGAACAACAGCGGTCCTATCACACTACCCTGGGGCACTCCTGACGATGCCCTTGTACCATCCACCATCCACCGTCTATTATTACGCAGACGACGATATTCTCACTGAGCTTTAAAACGAACTGAGTCATAAAAGAACCTTAACAGTTATACCAGCAACAGTGAAAAAGACAATCTGGGGGCTCGACATCACCCAAGCAAAATTAGAAGGGCACAATGAGTAGTTAAGTAAAGAAAACGAGCATATACGTAAAGAATTAGCTAGCATCAGTGCACCAGATGGTCTGGAAGAAATTCACCGACTGGAATCAGAAATAACCGATCTCAAATCAGAAAATTAAAGATTAAGAACGGAAAGGAAGTCAACTCCACTGTCCTTTGCGGTATCTGCGGCTGCTGGCTCAGCTTCAAAACCGAAGAGCAAAGTAGAAGAACGCATACAGCAAGCTAAATCAAAACACCCGAGCGTTCTCTTCTTCAAATCGGAAAACAATCAAGACACCATGGAAATACGTGGAATAATTACTAAAACAATCAATCCCAGACAAGACAAAGTAAAAATTGAAGCAATAAGATCAACAGAAGACACTGCCATCTTAGAAACGGGTACACATGCAGATAAAAGGAAAATCATAGAAAAGACAGCCCAGCTAAAACATATTAGATGTGAAGAGCCTAGGAAATTCCGACCTCTCCTTGTAGCATATCAGATCGCAACTACTCTAACTGATCGGGACCTCATGGAGGAACTATAAGAGATCAACTTAAGCGAACAAATCTCTAAGAAAGAGTTTTACGAGGGCGTGAAAATTAAGTTCAAAACAGGCCCAAAAGGTAAACGAACAGTTAATAACGTCCTGGAAGTCACTCCAAGGGTTCGTTTTTTGCTGCTGCAAAGGGAAAGACTCTATATTCAGTTCGAGTCCTTATACATCTAAAGATTGTTCAGAAATGCTTCAATTGCTGGGGCCTACGTCGCCCGCCAAAACGTTGCGATAAAGAACCATTCTGTAGAAAATGTGCGAAGCCAGGCCACAAGAAGTCAGAATGCCGAGAGGGAGAGACAGTCGGATGTATACCAAGCAAATACAGAATCAGGACACGTGATAAGGCAGGGGGACTTGATTGCCCTACCGACAAGCATTCGCACCGAATATGAAATTACCGACAACGTTCACTATCATGGAATACAACTAAAACGGCCAGACACCAAAGCCATCCTTAAATACAGCTATAGATATGCAAACATTAGTCTCCATTAACTAAAATGAAAGATTGGCGGTGTGCAGTCGGCTGCCTACATCACTTGTAGGTATAGCACAATGAACAGATCTAGAAACGAACAATCTTACATCCTTGCAAACGTGTGACATAATACAGCAAATATATTTAAAAAAATGTTCAAATGTGTATGAAATCTTATGGGACATAACTGCTAAGGTCATCAGTCCCTAAGCTTACACACTACTTAACCTAAAGTATCCTAAGGACAAACACACACACCCATGCCCGAGGGAGGACTCGAACCTCCGCCGGGATCGGCCGCACAGTCAATGACTGCAGCGCCTGAGACCTCTCGGCTAATCCCGCGCGGCAAATATATTTTAACATCACTGATTGCATAGACGACATGTGTGTGAAGGGAACCATTGTCTACCACGTAGGAAGGCAGGTAAAACACGAAATGTTCCAGTGGACAATCTTACAGAACGGACTTCGTCTGAAAGAGAACGTTCCCTACCAATGTAGCGGGGAATGTAACAAAACAATATATATATATATATATATATATATATATATATATATATATATATATATATATATATGTAAACACAGAAGGATGCCGCAGGGCACCTCAGTGATACGAACACGTATTCATCTCACAACACGAAAAACAAGAAGCAGATAGACATATTGATACACCAGTACAAGAAACACAAAAGGTACAACTAGTGCTAACAGTTCACTATGTCAAAACACATCATTAAAATAACTTTCGTAATATGACTCTAGCAAATTCAGATGGTACATAAAGCCCGTACGTTTTACATATGGTGGCAGCACACGCAGCACAGGCACACAGGGAAATAGCCACAAAGAATACACTCAGTTGCCAAATAACCTAGAGATAGGTAAGCAATATTCCAAAAGCAGAGATACTGAAAGTCCAGTGCTAAATACAAACAATCTACATACTAAGACAGTTAAAAATACTTCATCCCCACACAGTTCCCAGTTTACACGATCAACAGAGGAAGGCAAATGTCAGGATGTTTCACAGAACACACACAGGAACCCCAAACAATATAATAATAACGTAACTGATTATGATAATCTTGAGAGTAATTCACGCTTAAGTAGGTTAGAAAATAGGGAAATTTTCCAGACTGCTCTGCGTCTGGTGATACGCTTCAAGCACCCGGAACGAGAAAGAACATGTATCCCTACAACAGATCATTGTGACAGAATGGTACTTAGGACAGAAAATCTGCCAACCGACCATCTTGAGCTCTGAAGACTCTTAGGACAAGCATGCACACGAAGAGGTGAAAGTTTAAACATAGATAAATTTTATAAGGACGTCGTAAGAGCGCATGGGCGTATTTATTACGACTCTAGAGAGACAACACCTAAGTGGTATGCCTTTACTAAATACCCTTCGCTGTGAAGATCTTACAACTATACTATGTGATCAGAAATATCCCGACACCTGGCTGAAAATGACTTACATACCCTCCATCGGTACTGCTGGAATTCAGTATGCTGTTGGTCCACCCTTAGCCTTGATAACAGCTTCCACTCCCGCAGGCATACGTTCAATCAGGTGCTGGAAGGTTTCTTGGGGAATGGCAGCCCATTCTTCACGGAGTGCTGCACTGAGGAGAGGTATCGGTGAGCCCTGGCACGAAGTCGGCGTTCCAAAACATCCCCTAGGTGTTCTATACGATTCAGGTCAAAACTCTGTGCAGACAAGCCCATTACAGGAATGTCACTCTCGTGTAACCACTCCGCCACAGGCCGTGCATTATGGGCAGGTGCCCGATCGTGTTGAAAGATGCAGTCGCCATCTCCGAATTGCTCTTCAACAGCGGGAAGCAAGAAGGTGCTTAAAACATCAATGTTGGCCTGCGCTGTGATAGTGCCACGAAAAACAACAAGGGGTGCAAACCCCCTCCATGAAAAACGGCACCATACCATAACGCCACCGCCTCCAAATTTTACTGTCGGCATTACACACGCTGGCAGATGACGTTCACTGGGCATTCGCTAAACCCACGCCCTGCCATTGGATCACCACATTCTGTACCATGATCTGTTACTCCACACAACGTTTTTCCAGTGTTCAATCGTCCAATGTTTAAGCTACTTACACCAAGCGAGGCGTTGTTTGGCATTTACCGGCGTGATGTGTGGCTAATGAGCAGCCGCTCGACCGCGAAATCTTAACTTTTCTCACCTCCCGCCTAACTCTCACAGTACTTCCAGTGGATCCTGATGCAGTTTGGAATTCCTGTGTGATAGTGTGGACAGATGTCTGCCTATTACACATTACGACCCTCTTCAACTGTCGGCGGTCTCTGTCAGTCAACAAGCGAGGTCGGCCTGTACGGTTTTGTGCTGCACGTGGCCCTTCACGTTTGCACTTCAGTATCACATCGGAAACAGTGGAACTATGGATGTTGAGGAGTGTGGAAATCTCGTGTACAGATGTATGACAGAAGTGACACCCAATCACCTAACCACGTTCGAAGAACGTGAGTTCTGCGGAGCGCCCCATTCTGCTCTCTCACGATGTCTCATGACTAATGAGGTCGCTCATATGGAGCACCTGGCAGTAGGTGGCAGTACAAGGCACCTAATACGAGAAACGTATGTTTTTGGGGGTGTCTGGATACTTTTGATCACATAGTGTATATATATGAAATTCAGGCAGCCAGTCCACATGTTCGGGAGAAGAGAGAAATGAACAGAGAAAGAAACACGGTGGACAGAGGCTGGTATCCAGTTACGGATCCAAAAGGGTTGGGGTGACGTGAACACACCTACTAAAGATGGGTTTACTAAAGCATTTAATTTTCACATACGTCTATTTCCAAAATTTTCAGCCGTCTCCGAGAGAGTAAAGCAGAATGAGAACAAAGGTTTTCGAAACTAACACGGAATTCAAGAAAATTGCAAGCTATGTTTAATACGGTGTACTTGTAAGGTATTACCTGAGGACTAGTCCATTTGGATTGGCTTCCAGGCTGATTAGCTGAAAAAGATATTCCAGCCAAGTTGAAAGCCTTCACATGGTGAGGGGGCAGATAGCCTCCTTCCTCTCCACTACCCAGACGGCATGTCAATATAGTGGTAGTGCGGTACTGAGACATGATGCTGGATTGGCATATGGAATTTCAAATATTCATTGGTGGCTTGATGAACACCGTTAGCGCCAAGGAGAACGAAATGAGATACTGCAACCACATGTGCCAATTGTTAGAGTTCCAGTTTGTCCTGGCTTACTCTTCACGAGCGATGATCACAGCATCAGCGAGACCGAGCGAGGTGGCACAGTGGTTAGCAAACTGCACTCACATTCGGGAGGACTATCCTGATTTAGGTTTTGCATGATTTCCCTAAACCGCTTCCGGTAAATGCCGGGATGTTTCTTTTGAAAGGGGCGCGGCCGACTTCCTCCCCCATTGTTTCCTAATGCAATGGGATTGATGACTTCGCTGTTTGGTCCTCTCCCCCGAATCAACCAACCAATCAGTGCCAACGAACAACGTGTGGCTGTCTATAGGAATGTAACAAAATCAAAACACAGTATTGAACAGTATTGATTTGCAGAATGACTTGAATAGTGCAGGTTCTGGCAGTAAACCCTGAACGTAAAAAAATGTAACCTATTGCGCACACATATGAAAAGAAAACCACTTCTGTACAGTTACACTATGAGTGACAAACTGCTGGAAGCAGAACTACTGTAAAATATCTAGCAGCTACTATCCGGAGTACATTATGTGGAATAACCACATAAAACAAATATTAGGAAAAACGGATGCCATACTGAGATACAATGGAAGAATCTTAAGTTCAAATGGTTCAAATGGCTCTGAGCACTATGCGACTTAACTTCTGAGGTCATCAGTCGCCTAGAACTTAGAACTAATTAAACCTAACTAAGGACATCACACACATCCATGCCCGAGGATTCGAACCTGCAACCGTAGCGGTCGCCCGGCTCCAGACTGTAGCGCCTAGAACCACAAGGCCACTTCGGCCGGCGAAGAATCTTAAGGAAGCGCTTGTTCGACCCACTCTTGAGTACTGTTCATCAATTTGGGATACTAGTGTTTTATCCATCCTCAGTAACGGTAGTCGTATAAAATGGAATAATAAGCAATCAGTTGCATAAAAAAAGTTTAATTTCTTTACTGAAACCAGTAAAGACTTTAAATTTCTTTAATGCAGCTGGTTGCTTATTATTTCATTATACAATCTGGGATCCTTACCAGGTAGGACTGACAGAAGAGAGAGACAGAGAGAGAAGAGAGGGAGAGAAGATCCAACGAAGGGTGGTGCGTTTCCGCACGTTTTCGTTTAGTCGACGCGAGAGCGTTACAGAAATGCTCGAAATACACCAATGGCAGACGCTACAAGAGAGGCGTTGTGCATGACGGAGAGGTTTCCTATTGAAATTACGAGTCAGCACTTGTTGGGAAGAGTCGGACAACATCCTGCTTCCTCCCACATACGAGGGGGATTCACTAGTTACTGCAGCACATGTTTGGCGGCCAGTTAGGGTTGAAAAAATGCAGAATTTGCTTTTGGAAAGAAAATGTGTTGCATTGCTTGAATGCCCCTCGTACATATGAATTTTAGAAAGGCAGTGCACGTGTTAGGGAGAAGAGGGAAATGAGTAGAGAGAAACACTGCACAATGAGACTGATATCCAGACATGGATCCAAAAGGTGTGGGGAGACGTGACACCCATGAACACCCCTTCTAAAGAAGAGTGACTTTCCATTTACATTCTCACAAAATCGATTTCCAAAATTTTCAGCCAGGTTCTAGAGAGTAAAGTAGAACGAAAACAAAAGTTTTCGAAAAAACAAGTAATTCTAGAAAATTGCGAGCTATGTTTAATACAGTATGTAAACGTTACCTTAGGACTAGTCCAAGTGGATCAGCTTACATGTTGACTATCTGAAGAAAACATTCGAACCAGGCTGAAAGTCTACACAACAGGGAGAGGTAGATAGAAAAACCAAAGTCGATGGGGTTGCAGGCACTACTTTCATTTCCTCCCCTCCACCAACAGAGGGGAAGTTGGTGAAATGCGCTTTGAAAAGCACCATTAGTCACGAACGAACTGTGTCCCACCCTTCTCTTTCCTCTCCATGGAATCGAAACCTAGACCTGGGCATGCCAGTATCTTGGTGGTGGCGTGCTGAGACATGACGCTGGACTGGCGTATGGAGTTTCAACTTTTCGTTGGTGGCTTGATATATACCGTTAGCGCCAAGGAGTACGAAATGAGATACTGCAGTTACATTTGCGAATAGCCAGACTTATTTTTCACTGTGATGACGACAGAACTCTCAAGCAAGTGAAGCCCATTCAAATCCTTCGAAGCAATATACTTTTAAGGGTCTCTGGGCATACCGGACACCACCAGAAAAGGAATCCCAGCGACACTGCAAATATATTCGACTGAATTCCATAAGCATAAAAGCGCCAAATAATTGTTCACTGATGTTGTTGTTGTTGTGGTCTTCAGTCCTGAGACTGGTTTGATGCAGCTCTCCATGCTAATCTACTCTGTGCAAGCTCCATCATCTCCCAGTACCTACTGCAACCTACATCCTTCTGAATCTGCTTAGTGTATTCATCTCTTGGTCTCCCTCTACAATTTTTACTCTCCACACTGCCCTCCAGTGCTAAATTTGTGATCCCTTGATGCCTCAGGACATGTCCTACCAACCGATCCCTTCTTCTAGTCAAGTAGTGCCACAAACTCCTCTTCTCCCCAATTCTATTCAATACCTCCTCATTAGTTATGTGATCTACCCACCTAATCCTCAACATTCTTCTGTAGCAACACATTTCGAAAGTTTCTATTCTCTTCTTGTCCAAACTATTTATCGTCCATGTTTCACTACCATACATGGCTACACTCCATACAAATACTTTCAGAAACGACTTCCTGACACTTAAATCTATACTCGATGTTAACAAATTTCTCTTCTTCAGAAACGCATTCCTTGCAATTGACAGTCTACATTTTATATCCTATCTACTTCGACCATCATCAGTTATTTTGCTCCCAAAATAGCAAAACTCCTTCACTACTTTAAGTGTCTCATTTCCTAATCTAATTCCCTCAGCATCACCCGACTTAATTCGACTACATTCCATAATCCTCGTTTTGCTTTAGTTGATGTTCATCTTATATCCTCCTTTCAACACACTGTCCATTCCGTTCAACTGCTCTTCCAAGTCCTTTGCTGTCTCTGACAGAATTACAATGTCGTCGGCGAACCTCAAAGTTTTTATTTCTTCTCCTTGGATTTTAATACCTACTCCAAATTTTTCTTTTCTTTCCTTTACTGCTTGCTCAATATACAGATTGAACAACATCGGGGAGAGGCTACAACCCTGTCTCACTCCCTTCCCAACCACTGCTTCCCTTTCATGCCCCTCGACTCTTATAACTGCCATCTGGTTTCTGTACAAATTGTAAATAGCCTTTCGCTCCCTGTATTTTACGCCTGCCACCTTTAGAATTTGAAAGAGAGTATTCCAGTCAACATTGTCAAAAGCTTTCCCTAAATCTACAAATGCTAGAAATGTAGGTTTGCCTTTCCTTAATCTTTCTTCTAAGATAAGTCGTAAGGTCAGTATTGCCTCACGTGTTCCAACATTTCTACAGAATCCAAACTGATCTTCACCGAGGTCGGCTTCTACCAGTTTTTCCATTCGTCTGTAAAGAATTCGCGTTAGTATTTTGCAGCTGTGACTTATTAAACTGATAGTTCGGTAATTTTCACATCTGTCAACACCTGCTTTCTTTGGGATTGGAATAATTATATTCTTCTTAAAGTCTGAGGGTATTTCGCCTGTCTCGTACATCTTACTCACAAGATGGTAGAGTTTTATCAGGACTGGCTCTCCCAAGGCTGTCAGTAGTTCTAGTAGAATGTTGTCTACTCCCGGGGCCTTGTTTTGACTTAGGTCTTTCAGTGCTCTGTCAAACTCTTCACGCAGTATCGTATTTCCCAATTCATCTTCATCTACATCCTCTTCGATTCCTATAACATTGCCCTCAAGTACATCGCTCTTGTATAGACCCTCTATATACTCCTTCCACCTTTCTGCTTTCCCCTCTTTGCTGAGAACTGGGTTTCCATCTGAGCTCTAGATAGTCATGCAATTGATTCTCTTATCTCCAAAGGTCTGTTTAATTTTCCTGTAGGCAGTATCTATCTTACCCCTAGTGATACTCGCTTCTATATCCTTACATTTGTCCTTTAGCCATCCCTACTTAGCAATTTTGCACTTCCTGTCGATCTCATTTTTGAGACGTTTGTATTCCTTTTTGCCTGCTTCATTTACTGCATTTTTATATTTTCTCCTTTCATCAATTAAATTCAATATTTCTTCTGTTACCCAAGGATTTCTACTAGCCCTCGTCTTTTTACCTACTTGATCCTCTGCTGCCTTCACTACTTCATCCCTCAGAGCTACCCATTCTTCTTCTACTGTATTTCTTTCCCCCATTCCTGTCACTTGTTCCCTTATGCTGTCCCTGAAACTCTGTACAACCTCTGGTTTAGTCAGTTTATCCAGGTCCCATCTTCTTAAATTCCCACCTTTTTGCAATTTCTTCAGTTTTAATCTGATAGCCAAATTGAAAAAGTGACGGTAATGAGTGGTCAAGTAATCACTGATACGAAAGGGATAGAGTGATGGACGATAGACGAATGGCAACGCATCTGGGACACTATCAGTACAGGAAAATACTAGCAACCTACAAGTGGGGATCAAAAGTTTCCCTCTCAGGACGTTGCTGCAATTTATATGCAACATAACACGATTCCAGTGCAAGTAAATAAGCGCCATAGTGTAGGCAAGGGATTAATGTGGCGTTCCTGTCTTCCCGATGTGTGTACTGCAAATGCAGAAACGCAAAGTATGACGACGTTATTAACAAATGTGTCCAAACAGGACCCGTGTCCTATTATTATTTTCTTGGCTGCCGAAAGACAAATACCAGTGGACATCCATCGAATAATGAAGAATGTGTGTGGAGAGCTTGTCTGTCGAAAACCACCATTGTGGAATGGTGCGCCAAGTTCCATGCTGGTCGCTACGCGACACAAGACGACGGTCGACATGGGAGGCCAGCCTCATCCATTACGGACAGGTGATGATATAGGCCTGATCTGTTACCATGTGATTATCATGCCTTCAGTCCTGTAGAAAAGGCTTCGAAGGGTCAATGGCTTCTGTCCGATGAGGATGAGCAGCAGACAGTTACGACGCCTTCATACAGAAGGACAAGGTGTTTTACGAAATGGGTATTTACAACCTGGTGCATCGGTAGCATGATTACCTCAACGATCACTGTGATTTTGCCTGATTGGCACACGATTCTAGTCCATACAGCCTTCGAACAGAATTCAATGGTCCATTTGCAGATTGACCACTGACCATTTCCAGATTACCATTAGAGATTCAATGTAAGTAACAATGACAAATGCATTTACGGAGAAACTGGAACATCTGATTGTTTTGTGGTAAAATGAATCAATTAAAGCCTCATAGTTAAAAAGAGAGGATCTATCCAAAGGTCTTACTTTGTATGAAAAAAGAACCTAATGATAAAGTTTTTATTATCACGTCGAAAATATCAAATTGAGATCATGAAACTTGTTGATGGTGTCCCTCCATTTACATATTCACCCTTTAATTTAGAGATGAATGATTTGAAGGAGAAGTTGGTTGTAAAAGTGTGCATTTTGTCCATTCTGGAAACTCCACCTCCAAACTATCTGGTCGTCATTCTCGAAATTCCTACCACGCAATGGTTACGTGATCCGAGGAAAGAGGTAGAAGTCAATTGGTGCTACATCAGGAATGTCTAGAGGGAAAGACAAAATGTTATCTGAGGGCTTTATTTTAGAGTCATCAGTCTTCTGACTGGTCTGATGCCACACGCCACGAATTTCTCTCGTTTGCCAGCCTCTTCATCTCAGAGTAGCCCTTGCAACCTACGCTCTCAATTATTTGGTGGATGTAATCTCTGTCTTCCTCTACAGTTTTTACCCTCTACAGCTGTCTCTAATCCCATGGAAGTTTCTCCCTGATGTCTTAACAGATGTCCTATCATCCTGTCCCTTCTTCTTGTCAGTTTTTCCCACACAGTCCTTTCCTTTCCAATTCTGGACAGAACCTCCTCATTTCTTATCAGTCCATCTACTTTTCAACATTCATCTGTTCCGGCACATCTCAAACGCTTCGATTCTTTCTGTTCCGGTTTTCCCACAATCGATGTTTCATTACCACATAATGCTGTGCTCCAAACATACATTCTCAGTAATTTCTTCCACAAATTAAAGCCTATGTTTGATACTAGTAGACTTTTCTTGTACAGGAATGCCCTTTTCGCCATTTATAGTCTGCTTTTAATATCCTCCTTGCTCCGTCCGTCATTGGTTATTTAGCTGCCTAGGCAGTAGAAATCTTTAACTTAATCTACTTCGTGACTATCAATCCTGATGTTAAGTTTCTCGCTGTTTTCGTTTCTGCTACTCTCATTTCTTTCGTCTTTCTTCTATTTACTCTTAATCCATATTCTATACTCATTAGACTCTTCATTCCGTTCAGTAGATCACGTAATTATTCTTCACTTTCACTCAGGATAGCAATGTCATCAGCGAATCCTATCACTGATATCATTTCACCTTGAATTTTAATTCCACTCTTGAATCTTTCTTTTATTTCCATCATGGCTTCTTCCACGTATAGACTGAACAGTAGGGGCGAAAGACTACATCCCTGTCTTACACCGTTTTTAATCCAAGCACCTCGTTCTTGGTCGTCCACTCTTATTATTTCCTCTCGGTTCTTGTATATATATTGCATATTACCCCTCTCTCCCTATAATTACCCTCAGAGTTTCGAGCATTTGGCACCATTTGATGCTTTTTCCAGGTCGACAAATCCTATGAACATGTCTTGATTTTTCTTTAGTCTTGCTTTCATTATCAGCCGCAACGTCAGAATTGTCTCTCTCATGCCATTATCTTTCGTAAAGCCAGACTGATCGTCATCTAATACATCCTCAATTTTCTTTTCCGTTCTTCTGTATACTATTCTTGTCAACAACTTGGATGCATGAGCTGTTAAGTTGATCGTGCGATAATTTTCGCACTTGTCACATCTTGCAGTCTTCGGAATTGTGTGGATGATATTTTTCCTAAAGTCAGATGGTATATCGCCAGTCTCATACATTCTTCACACCAACGTGAATAGTCGTTTTGTTGCCACTTCCTCAACGATTTTAGAAATTCTGATGTAATGTTATCCAGTCCTTCTATTTGATCCTAAGTCTTTCAAAGCTCGTTTAAATTCTGATTCTAATACTGGATCCCATTTCAATTCTAAATCGATTGCTGTTACTGAGAGGCACCCACATGCCTTGCTCATACTGTGGCATCAAGCAGTCAGGCCTGCAAGATGAGTGGTCTGCCAAGCGAGCGGATTCGTTCTTAATTTATCGAGTAACATGAACTCTCGTACTCACAATTTAGTTACAAATTATCCTCCTATATAATTAATACGCAACGGAAACGCATATCTGACTATCAGTGATTTACAGAACTCTGACTGTTCACTACGCACTGGCAATACCACATTTTCTTTTTGTCTTTTATTTAACGGCTTTTGTCAACACGTGGCCACCGCACACATTAGAAATTCGGGACATTATGACAACATACAATTCGAAGTAAAAGTCCACCAATCTTTTTCTTTTCACTATCTTATTTATTCCAATAAATTCTCTAACCTAAACACACAAATTCTACAACCTACAACAATAACACATGAGAAATTCCGCCCAGTGGGCCTGGCTTTACAATGGTGAATCTCTATATTATGGTCTCGTATTTATTTTTAACGCTACAGTGCACTTTCTGGATAGGATGGTGGATCTTTTATTGTACCTCACACTTCGACTCTCACAATCATCATCACTAAACTTTCCTCCAGACCGAGCGGTACAGAAGGAACAAGAATAACCCACTAATCTTTTGAAACTACCTTGCTACTCTCCCATGCAAACCACACATACCCAAATTACATGACTTACATCACACTGCAATAAGAAATATAAAACACTAAATAGTCACAACACTATCACTTTCAGCTTTCCCACTTCAATTAATATTTATCCCAGTTTCACACGACACTGCCCCACTTTGTAATTCTACTTTCCTACTATGAACTCTGGAGATATTTGCACGTCTTCCTGTACAATGCAAGCCAAGTGGCGTTGCTGGATAGACGGCCGACTCATCTTGCTTCTCTCTCAGAGTTTGAATCAAGCGTCACACGGAATCATATCACGCAAAGTAATATTAAGAACATCACACACGCGAGTCCTCAACTGATACGATGGATGAGTACTTCTCTTTATCCTTTGTCTCATACACAGATTGAGACTCACACAGTACTCACCACGTGGAAGTACTCGTCTCTAATTTCAAGTCCTGCACACGCCATTTCTTAAATATTTCAACTTATGGTACACACGCTATTTCTTAAATATTTCAACTTATTATACACACGCTAGTAATTCAGCTTAACTTAAGCACACGGAAGTATTTCAACTTATTGCTACACGTGGTTTCATTGTGACCGTTGGTCACTTCCGAAGATTACTACAATCCCTTTAATACTACCTGCCTGACATTTAATTCTCCCCACAAAAGTTCCTGAAATAGAGAAATTAATATTTCAAACTATTCTTAAATATTCCACATACATACCATGTCTCCACTCTTTCGTCATTACGGAGCACAACTAAAACAGGTCTTAACAGCACAAGATCCAGTGGCAGAGTGCTGAAACATGGCTGTTCTCTAGGTCCTCTCCCATCTCTGTCGAGGTGGGGGAAGCACCTTGCTATCGTATTGGTCAGCCACATTTCAGGCGCTCAAAGCTCTATTAATTGAAATTGAGTTATTTTACAAAAAAAATGTGTTGTTCTGACAAAAATAATGAAGTGTGTTGTACCTATTTTCAATGTCGGGCGGTACTGTACCCTTTCACCACCGGCTACCCATGCAGAAAAAAATGGCACGGTACTATCCTTGCAATGCGAGGGTAGTTCCGAACATTTTTTTAAGAAAACTGTATTAGAACAAACTTAGCAAGTCATCAAAATAACCAGGAGGAGACCTTAGCCCCTGGTGACCTCAATTTGACGACCAAATGTTGTTACTTTACCAAATTATTGACACAGTTGTTCCATTATTGTGCTCTCCACAATCCGGAGTAACGTACACATACAAGTTTGCAACAATCCACATGACAAATAAAACATTACATCACACAAATAACAAATAATGTTGAGATAAAAATTTGCTTAGTTACTGGGATCTTCGTTATTTTTATGAGTAATCCAAACTTCACTAATTCTATGACAAAATAAAAAAATACTAATTGTACTCATGAAAATTTATTCCTGAATTTCCGTGAACGTTTTGTACTTCTTTCATCAATCATCTGAAATATTTCTTCTGTTACCCATGGTTTCTTCGCAGCCACCTTCTTTGTACCTATGTTTTCCATCCCAACTTCTATGATGGCCCTTTTTAGAGATGTCCATTCCTCTTCAACTGTACTGACTACTGCGCTATTCCTTATTGCTGTATCTATAGCCTTAGAGAACTTCACGTGTATGTCGTCATTCTTAGTCTTTCCGTGTCCCACTTCTTTGCGTATTGATTCTTGCTGACCATCTCAAACTTCAGCCCATTCTTCATCACTACTACATTGTGGTCTGAGTCTGTATCTGTTCCTGGGTACGCCTTACATTCCAGAATCTGATTTCGAAATCTCTCCCTGACCACGATATCATCTAAATGGAATATTCCCGTGTCTCCCGGTCTTTTCCAAGTACCAGCTCCCCATGTGTTTCTTGTGGAGAGTATTGGCTGTTACTAGCTGAAATTTACTGCAGAACTCAATTAGCCTTTCTCCTCTCTCTTCTTCTACTGCTTCCCCTACAACCGCATTCCAGTGCCCGATGACTATTAGATTTTCGTATCCTTTCACGTACTGTATTACTCTTTCAATATCCTCATATATTTTCTCTATCTCTTCAACTTCAGGTTGCGACGTCGGCATATCAGAACTATCGTTGTCGGTGTTGGTTTGCTGTCGATTCTGAAAGAACAACCCACAAGGCATTTGCTGCTAGGCTGAAAACCGCAACACCTGCAACCATCAAAAAGAGATGCAAAGCACATATATTTAAAGAAGCTGATAAAAATGCTCTTAACGCCTTTTCAAGAAATAGTCTTCACTCCTTCCGATCTGATAATGTAAGCGTAGAAAAGTTGTGGAATGATTTCAAAGAGATAGTACCGACAGAAATTGAGAGATATATACCACATATATACCACATATAACCACATAACTGATCCTCCATGGTACACAAAACGGACCAGAAGCAGCGAAAAAAATCATACCAAATTTAGAAGAACGCGAAATCCCCAAGACTGGGAAAGTTTTGCAGAAGTTTGAAATATATCCGTTTGACCTATGGCAGCGCCATCTAGCGGGCCAACCATAGCGCCATCTGGTTTCCCCCTTCAAGCTAGACAAGTTTCGTTGCTTGTAGTTTTTCGTTTTATGCTTATTTCGTGAGATATTTGGCCCGGTAACGATCAATGGACCACCCTGTATTTAAGCACCGACGTATAGACAAGGGGTTATTAATTTTGTGGTGTTGGTGGGGAAACGTGAACTATGGAGACGATTTTACCAAATGCGTCGAAACAGGGTCCACGTGCTGTTAGTCTTTTCTTGACTGCCGGAGGACAAACACTGGTAGACATTAATTGGGGAATGAAGAACGTGGATGGGGCAGCATGCATGTCGAAAATTATGATTGCGGAAAATTGTGACGAGGGTTGCTGTTGCATCATGATAACGCTAGTCCCCATACCGCAAACACTGCAACGGAGAAGTTACGCCAAATCAAGTGGGAGACACAAGAGCAACCGTCCTATCGTCCTTATCTCTCCCCATGCGATTATCACGCTTTCGGTCCATTACAAAAGGACATGAAGGACTGACAATCCCCGTCGAACGAGAACGTGCGCCGTGCGGGGTAGCCGTGCGGTCTGTGGCGCCTTGCCACGGATCGCGCGGCCGCACCTGTCGGAGGTTCGAGTCCTCCCTGGGGCATGGGTGTGTTTGTTGTCCTTAGCGTAGGTTAGTTTAAGCTAGATTAAGTAGTGCGTAAGCCTAGGAACCGATGACCTTCGCAGTTTGGTCCCACAGGAATTTTGCACAAATTTCCAGTGACACAGGACACAGTGTTTCAGCAAACGGCTGTCTTCAACCTGATGCGTCGGTGGGATGATTGCCTCAATATTCACTGCAATTTTTCCTGAATGGCATACCGATTCTGGACTGTACGGGAAATTTTTGATCGCCTCTCATAACTGATATTCCAACACCAGGTGTCGTACGTGGGTACAGTGAACCTGTTTTGCAGTCTGTTTGTTCCACTCGGCACTGCTGTGATACCACACACTGTTTTCGTGACAGTTGGTTCAAATGGCTCTGAGCACTATGGGACTGAACTTCTGAGGTCATCAGTCCCATAGAACTTAGAACTACTTAAACCTAACTAACCTAAGGACATCACACACACCTATGCCCGAGGCAGGATTCGAACCTGCGACCGTAGCGGTCGCGCGGTTCCAGACTGTAGCGCCTAGAACCGCTCTGACACCTCGGCCGGCTTCGTGACAATTAATAACGGCTTTTCTGATTTTAGTAATTTATAGAAACTTTTGTGATAGATCCCAACTTCTAATTTCGCGTCGAAAGTAACTTACAACTAGTTTTCTGAAAGCACTGGGAAACAGTGAAGAACTGAAAACTCTGTGAAACACGAAAGACGTGACTTGCCTGAAACTGCTGTTACACACGCCTGCTGTTTTCTGCATGTACTGGGTAAAGACAGTAAACGCGCTTACTGACGTTTACGGCTTCCAAGATCCGCGTTGATTTCAGCAAGGCACAGGTACAAGTTTATTGTTCTATGGATCTCTCTTACGACTTTTCTAGAAAATGGGTGTGAGCTAGTCTTTCCTGCAACCGCGGGCGAAACACCGATTCACGAGTGACTTGTAGAAGAAGGCTGCTATCACTGGTGTCAGCCGCGTTATAATGTACCAGCAATTAGACGTTTTGCTGTCAACGATTTTCTGTGACTAAAATACACTTCTTATAAGGGTTGTGGAAAAGTGGCAGAGAGTCAGTAAAAGAAATCGCATACAAAACGCCAGTATGCCCAATTCTGGTATACTGCAGCAGCGTTTAAAGTCCTTTTCAAGTAGGAGTTGTGATTTCACATATTTAAGGCATGGTGTTGCCGATAATAAAAATCACGCACTATCTAAAGTTAAATATGAGAAATAATTAAAGCCTAGAATTAATTAGAGGACATGATAAATTTTTAAGTACCAACATTTGAATATTGATGCTACTTGTTCTCTGCAGGTGACTGAGAGATGAAGATATTATAATGTTGTTGCTCAGGTACAGAGCTATTGCTACTCAACCTTTATTTTTAAAGAACTAATGGCACAAATAAACTGCAAATTACCGACAACTTCGCGATTTCGGTTGAAACAAAGTCTTTGTAGGTAAGAACCCACTTCCCCGCGCAGGCGCCATGTTAATAAACGTTTACCTGAGGATGATGCCTCAGAAACTTCCAATGAGCAATGATCTAAATCGCATCACTACTCGATGAGTGGTAATAACGTAATGATTTTTTTCTGCTATCGTTGACGTCTATCTTTGAGCATCTGCCAGTTTAGATATTTCAATGGCGCTATCCCATGGGTCGGAATAACCTTAGACCATTCTTGCTGTGCTTCTTTGTACATGTTCAGCATCTTTCGTTAGTCATATCTGGTATGGGTTCCACGATCTAGACCAATAAAATAAGGTAGGATGCACCAGTGTTTTGTAAGCAATCTGCTTTGTAGAGTACCTCTATTCTCCAAGTACCCTAAAGTCTGTCACCTGCTTTACCTATGCCTGAGCCTTTCTAACAAATCCGTTTCAAACCCATAAAATCATGAACATCGCTAGGCGGAGGCTGGTATGAGAGTATAGGCCTTCGAATTTCATGCCAGATTTGGTCCATGGGTGACAAATCGGAGGAACAGGCAAACTGGTCAAAGATCTGTAAGTTTCTCAAGGGGTGAGACCAAGCAGAGCAGTCAAGGGTCTGTACAGTTTCAGAGAGGACAAGCTACTCTCTCACCTATTTTTTGTATATGGAAAATTATTAAATATTTTATTACAACCTGATGCATCTTGAGTGAGACTCTAGAAAGTTAACGGCCTGAGCAGATGTTGATGGAACCTGGTAGGGCACCAAAAGCATGAGGTATTTTTATGATTCTTAGCTTGTAGAAAGGCATGTTGGGAGTTGAAAGCAATTGGCAACGAGCCACTCCCTTATTAAATCTTACCAGACAGGTCCACAGCCATACAGGGCAGACAGGGGAGCCCGAGACAGGTCTCCAACAGAACAATGCTACACTACCTTCTGTGGCGCCAGCAGAAGCCTGGGCTGGGGCGACGGTTGGAAGGAATTGTCTACACAGTAGAGTTGTAAACTGGGCATTTTGTGCAGAGCCACACGTAATAAAAATACACCTGTTTTCATTTTCGCCGATAGTGCAAATAGGCCAGTGAACCACTTCCCCTGGCCACCTCGGTTTTATATGAAAAAACCGGTGTCTGAGAAACGTTTGGAGATAGAATATTTATTAAACAACTAACGAGCTCCAATGCACAGACAATTTAGATAAGTATCTTTGAGATTATATATGTTTGCTTGTTGCTGTGAGAAGAGACATGACCTCAGAAAAAATCATCTTCCCCCTCTGCGAAAACTTAAAAAAGGCAGTAATTCGTGGTTTCTTTTTTTTCACAGGTTTCATAGCTCTTGCCCTGATTCAATATCAGTTTGTGCTGTTGTGTGGGAGGGGAGATTTAGTGATTCTAGAGCTCAATGATTGGTTCAAGATTGGGTGAAGGTGGTGTCGTTTGTGCACTTTGCAGGAAAATGGAATTTTTTTTCTGGAGAGGTGCGAGGCACTCGGGTGCGGGACTTTGGTCTGGTAGGTACATCTGGTCGAAGCTCTGGCATGTGTGGTTGGTACTTGGGACCTGTCCTGAGACTGAGTTCACCTGCAAGTAGTTTAGACAGGGGAGCCTGTGGTGAAGTTCTTACTGTACCGAGAGTGTGACTTCAAATGTCTCGGACTACTTGTTTGCTGAGGGCGCACTTATTCGTTTTTGGTTTACCAGTCTTGACGTTTGGTATCATTGTGTGGTCTGTCGTATAACTGAGCCAAATTGGAGACCATCGTGGTTGGCGTCTGTGTCTGGCGTATCGTACTGCTTCTGCAGCAGCAATTTGAACATTAGTTAGCACCACAGTGACGCAACGAACTCTTACAAATCGCTTACTTCAAGGTCAGCTCCGAGCCAGATGCCCTGTTGCATCGACCCCAAACCACCACCATTCGCCACTTCAGTGGTGTCAAGTGAGAGCTCATCGGAGGGCAGGCTGGAGGTCATTGTGTTTTCTGATGATAGTTGGTTCTGCCTTGGTGTCAGTGATGGCTTTGTATTGGTTAGAAGGAGGCTGGTTGAGGACCTGCATCCAACCAGTCTGCATGATAGACACACTGGACCTTCACCTGAAGTTATGGCGTGGGGTGCGATTTCAGCAGGAGCACTCTCATTGTTATCCCACACACCCTGACTACAAATCTGTGCGTCAGTCTGGTGATTCGACCTGTTGTGCTGCCATTTATGAATAGCAGTCGAAGGGGTGTTTTCCAACTCTATAACCCTCGCCACATACCGCTGTTATAACCCAACATGGATGTGTATGATGTCAAAAATGTTCAAATGTGTGTGAAATTTTATGGGACTTAACTGCTAAGGTCATCAGTCCCTAAGTTTACACACTACTTAACCGAAATCATCCTAAGGACAAACACACACACACTCATGCCTGAGGGAGGACTCGAACCCCCGTCGGGACCAGCCGCACAGCCCATGACTGCAGCGCCTTAGACCGCTCGGCTAATGTATGATGTCCTTAGGTTAGTTAAGTAGTTCTAAGTCTAGGGGACTGATGACATAAGATGTTAAGGCCCGTAGTGCTCAGAGCCATTTTTTAACCCAACATGCTCTACAGAATATCAACATGTTGCCTTGGTCGTCATGGTTACCAGATCTGTCAACAATCAAGCATAGAAGGGACATTTTCGGACGAAAATTCTAGTGTCATTTAAAAACCGCATTAACAATATCTGTATTGACCGACCAAGCACAACAGGCATGGAACTCCATCCCACAAACTGACTGAGCAGTGCGTGGCTCGCGTTCGTGCCGCTTATTACTTGACAGCTTGTCTTTGTGGTGCCGCCGTCTCGTTTCTTATTATTTTTACTGGCGTCAATAAGTTGCTGGTTTGCTTACCCATGAGTGGCAGCAGTAGCGCTTATCGATAAGTGCACTGTCGTTCTATCTCTGGAGCGACCGCTAGTATTTCTGGGTCGTGGTCTGTGGGAATTGAGTCGGTACGGAACGCCAGTGAGGTGCGGACAGCCCGTACTCGCCGACCGCTGGCGACACACATGTACTGTCTGATGGAAGGAGACTGGAGCGGGAACGGTGGTTGGTTGGTCGTTTGGTGGGTCGCCTCATCAGGCGACGTGTATTTGGTCTTTTGACCATTCCTGGGCCTTGTCTCTAGCGGTTCAGGCGCTCAGTCCGGAACCGCGGGACTGCTACGGTCGCAGGTTCGAATCCTGCCTCGGGCATGGATGTGTGTGATGTCCTTAGGTTGGTTAGGTTTAAGTAGTTCTAAGTTCTAGGGGACTGATGACCACAGATGTTAAGTCCCATAGTGCTCAGAGCCAGAGACTGGGCCTTGTCAGTTGGTCATCTTGCCGGATATGGGTCGGTTCCTTCCTTGTGCAGAGACGTTGGGTGCCCAATGGGCAAGTGTTTCCTCTGTACGGTTGGGTCCGAGCCAGTGTGCCCGGGTCGCCGTGTCTCCGAGTTCCGAACGGATATCAAGGGAGTCGGGATGGAGCTGCAGTGAGCTCCGCACAGCCATTACTCGCCCGACCGTTGCCGACACACATAACTTGAGTGGGGACGGCTTTGATTGGTCGTTTGGTCGGTCGTATCATCGGACGACGTGTGTTTGGTCGCCGACTGCTTATGGAGACTCTGTGTGTGTCGACTCGTGGTTTCTCCTTGTTGTTCCACAGTGATTGGTTTTAGGATTGTCGCAGTTCTTGGTGCAAGTGTTTATGTGGAGCTGCGTGTAGCTTCCGTGATTTGCACTGAGCAGTTATCAATGGTGTCTGCGTACTGGAGTAGGCAGTCGGTCGTTTGGCACGGAGCAGCGAGTGTGTGTTTCCTCGCCGTATTGACGCTGTCCGGCATGGCGTGTAGTTCGACAGCCTTGGTGTTAGTTTATATTTTTGAGTGCTTATTGTGCCTTGCTGTTTTTAGACCCCAATTTTGAAGACGTAGTGCTGCTGGTAACTTCGTCCTCTCCTGATATTTTCCGTTGTCGTGCCGTTGGTCGATGGAAGGGAATTGATTAAGTTGTTGGTCGTCTTCAGCCGTCCCTGGGTCGGGTTGCCATCCGATTATTTAGTATTAAGCTTGGCTGCCTGTGTCACCTAAACTTATGTTAGAATTACCTCCTCAGGCCGACCCTTCGAACACTCCTGAGCAAGATTGTTCTGTTATATTTGGATTGTGATTCTTGTCTCGAGTACTGTCCGAGGCCTTCAGCGCCTTTTAATTTAGTTTGTTTTAATTTTAAAATAAGGCCTTCAGCCGACTTAGATTAAGGTTTCAAGATTGATTTCTTTAAAACTCATTTTTTTAAAAGGGGAATTTTGCTGAATTGCAAATCCTTGTTAACCAGGCCTTAAGCCTTGTTCTATGTTCAGTGTGCGGCCTTCAGCCGAGTATTTATGTAAATTGTTTTTCTTTTTTTAACTGAGGCCTTCAGCAGTGGGTATTCCTTAAAGCAATTTTAATAACTTGTGTTCGGGCCTTCACCCGTATTGTTTGTGAATCCTTCTAAGGGCATGTGTGATTAAGTGTATTTAGGAAAATAAAGTTTGTGTGTTTTATGCAACTAAGGGTAACCGTTTTGGCCCCTTTCCACAACCACAACCTGATCTGCTCTGTCCTGCAAAATCAGATTTCACTGACATCTGGCACCTGTACAACACAGTGCATGAACGTTTACATGCTTGCATTCAACACTGTGGCGGTTACACCGGTTATTAAAGTACCAGAACTGCAATGGCTTACTCACACTTACATTAACCTATGAACTTGCAGTGTTAATCACTTACACATGCTACCCAGATGTATTCGCGAAATTTCGTTACTCTACGTTAATTTTTTTTTTTTTGGTGTTGCAACTTTTTTCCCCGCAGTGTATATGGTGAACCACCAGAGAAAATGCGTCTGAAGAGTCTTAGGAGGGGCACTCGATATGTGTATGTGTGTGTGAAATATATTACGTCTGGGTAGGAGGACGAAGCCGCGGGCAAATCTATAAAGAACGAAGAGGGGTTGGAAGACCTCGGTGAAGTGAAGTGAAGAAGAAGAAGAAGAAGAATTCAGTTACTTCCGGAATGTCTAGCTGTAAGAAGCAGCCAGTCTCCATACCAGCAGGTGGCCACAACAACGTAGTGACTCAGCGCCTTGCCTGTGTGGAGAGGCACACCAGCTGCATGCGATGGACGACACGATAGCGGCGGTGCGGTGCTGTCAGCTACGCCGCCTTTTTTTTATCTCCACAGGAGCAGCTCTTCCGTGATACCCTGGGAGGTTCTTTGTTCCAGCCAATTGGCCGCCCAGAGCCACGCCTGACGTCACGGCGGGTTCTTCCCTACTGAGCAAACGGCGCCGTGGCCTCATTTAAGCCAATAAAGCCGCCGCCCGCGCCTGTAAACATCATCCGGGTGCTGGCCGCTTTGCATCGCGGCTCGCTTTATCGGGCACAACACACTGACCACTCCGCTTGGAGAAGGCTACCTGACACTGTCGCCGTGGATCGAATGGCTGGCTCAAGTTCCATTTTCCCGCAGCACTCTGCGGAGTAGCAGCTGCAAAGCGCGACGTTTTGCCATCTCGCAAAGGAGACCATTACGTTTGACCTTATTGATACCCCAGGCTATTGAGAAACAGACTAGGTGTCGCCAAAGAGTGACGTAAGTAGGTTGTTGCCTCACTGCTTTATTAACTGATTTATTAATGTTTTTTGGACATTACCCATACAGTTGCCCTCACAACAAGGGCACCCATACGACTGTTTGTAGGGGGGAGATGGGAGGCTAGAACTGGATGTATGGGCATTTTTAATATTTTGGAAGGCGAATGATGACTTATAAGTAGTCATAAAAAATTCCAGTTATGACCCAGTTAAGAACTACGTAATACTCGACTTCTAAACCATTTTCTTGAAATAAAAAAACACCTTACTACATTATATTTTTCTTTTGCCTGAGAACTAGGGTGTGCCACAGCTCCCCAAAACCCCGGACATGGGCGCCCTTGCCTCAGACTGATTTCTTAGCACTGAAGAGTGCAACGCCTGAAACCCTTGAAAGGAAAGACGTCATAAAAGTACCATTACAACAACTATTAACAGTTACATTCGGTGGCCGAGCGGTTCTAGGTGCTAGAGTCTGGAACCGCGCGACCGCTACGGTCGCAGGTTCGAATCCTGCCTCGGGCATGGGTGTGTGTGATGTCCTTAGGTTAGTTAGGTTTACGTAGTTCTAAGTTCTAGGGGACTGATGACCTCAGAAAATAAGTCCCATAGTGCTCAAAGCCACTTTTTCAGTTACATTCGTTCTACTCGAGACCGAGTACATGTAGCATCAAAATAAAAATAAAAAATGGCTCTGAGCACTATGGGACTTAACATCTATGGTCGTCAGTCCCCTAGAACTTAGAACTACTTAAGCCTAACTAACCTAAGGACAGCACACAACACCCAGTCATTTCGAGGCAGAGAAAATCCCTGACCCCGCCGGGAATCGAACTCGGGAACCCGGGCGTGGGAAGCGAGAACGCTACCACACGACCACGAGCTGCGGACAAAATTAAAATATATTCGGTGATTGCATTACTTGACTGTTCTGTCGGTTCTTGGTAGAATGCTATACACATTATTAATGAAAAAACCACACACACACAATACAGCTGTAACATTATACAATATTTATTATTTTACAGATTCGTTTTAGATTTTTATCGTCAGGTACAAAGATAAATATATGTGACTGTGAAATTTCTGTGTGTTGTTGTTGTTGTGGTCTTCAGTCCTGAGACTGGTTTGATGCAGCTCTCCATGCTACTCTATACTGTGCAAGCTTCTTCATCTCCCAGTACCTACTGCAACCTACATCCTTCTGTGTGATCAAAAGTTTTAAAACAGTGACTACAGAGTAACTCAGTTGGTTCCAGAGATGACGATCATTTACGTTTGACTAAACTAAAAGGAACTATGTCAGTAAAAATGCAGTATAAGATATTTAAGTTTGATACAATGTGAGAGACATTAAATATTGAACTACATGGCAAATTACTACTGTTCTAAGAGGCAAAATAAGTGAACAATATAAAGTAAGATTTTGGTGACATGTTCGAATGCCCTTAGAAGGTCCAGTGTTACAAACAGGTACAATACAACAAATGAGACTAAAAGCAGATCAATGAAACAAATGTAGGGTAATTATAAAAAGTTAAAATTTTGTAATAGGACAAGTGAAACTACAGAAACTGAATAAAGGAAACAATGGGGCACGTGAGTAGAAAGGTTAATTTAAAAAGGTTTGTATGGGATTCTTAGTAGCATTCGCACCCTGTGCCGAGTAAGGGAATTGTGGGTGATCATTCAATGCTAAGCATGAATAAGTGTTTCTTCCTTATGCAGATACAAGGTGCAACCAGAAGTCTTACACGACATCCACAAAGGAGGGAAGATGAAATTCCTTCAAATAGTGGAAATTAATGAACATATGAACAGTTGTTTTCATCAGTCTGTGACTGTTAGCAAGTAGGATTAGTAGCAAAGAGAGAGAGAGAGAGAGAGAGAGAAGGTGGTAGAAAGGGCGGTGCGTTTCGTCACGGGATCGTTTAGTTGAGAGACGGTAAAAGAGAGGCATTGAGCATGACGGAGAGGATTACTGGCGTACGACGGTCATTCAATAAATAATGCAAGACATTTTTTTCTCTGCCAATTCCAGTTGAAAAAAATACAGATTTTCTTATAGGACATCGCGGAATACTCCAGCTTCAGCCCATATAGTTTCACGAAATTGCGATAGGAGGAGGCGCTATATGTAGCGTTCAAAATGGTTCTGTAACGGAGGTGCATTCCAAGCAGAGAGCTGTCATTGAGCATCGCAGATATTCACAGGCGCTTGCAGAATGTCTACGGAGATCTGGCTGTGAACAAAAGCACGGTGAGTCGTTGGGCGAGGCGTGTGTCATCATCGCAACAATGTCGCGCAAACCTGCCCTATCTCCAGCTTGCCGGTCGGCAGGACACAGCAGTGACTCTTCAAAAGTAGGAACGTGCGGACAGTCTCATTCGAGGTAATCGGTAGATCATAATCAAACACTTCGCTACTCGACTGCACTTCTCTGTAGGCAGTGCTGACACACTGGCCACCAGTTTGGACACTCAAATGTGTGTGCTTTTTGGGTTCCTCGCCACCTAACAGAAGACCATAAAGAACAACGAAGGACCATCGGTACGGAGTTGCTAGCGCGTTACGAAACTGATCGTTCCAATTTTTGTCGAACGGGCTACGAAACATGGGTTCATCACTTCGAACGGGAAACAAACCAGCAATCCATGAAGTGGCGCCACACCACCTCTCCTCCGAATAAGTAGTTCAAAGCTGCATCCCCAGCCTGTGAAGCCATGGAGACTGTCTTCTGGGGTCCTGAAGGGGTTATTTTGTTTAATGACCTCCCTCGTGGGGCAACGATCAACTCTGAAGTGTACTGTTCCATCCTCAGGAAATTGAGAAAACGATCACAAAAATACAAACTAAATTCTTCTCCATGTGAATGCAAGGCCTCATAGAAATCTGCGCAACCGAGAGATTACAAAACTTTATTGGACTGCTCTTCCTCATTCAATCAACAGCTGGAATGTCGCACCTTCTGACTTCGTCTGTTTGGCCCAATTGACGATGCAATCCGCGGGAAGCAGTACTTGTATGACGAGGAGGATATTGACGCAGCAAGACATTTGCCCTGACATCGACCGATAGAGTGGTACGGTGCGGCATACAGGCCCTCCCAGTAAGGTGACGTATGGCCGTTGCATTGAATTGAGATAATGTAAAAAAAAGAGTTTTTAACCAAAAGTGGTAAACATTTTTGAATCTTCCGCATCGCATGTAGCCTAAATGTTGCACGATAGTGGAATGATCACAGTCCATCACATTCGCCTGTTCTCGAGTACACTGATGTTTATCATAGTTGATTAGCACGTTTGCCGGCCGGAGTGGCCGAGCGGTTCTAGGCGCTACTGTCTGGAACCGCGCGACCGTTACTGTCGCAGATTCGAATTATGCCTCGGGCATGGATGTGTGTGATGTCCTTAGGTTAGTTAGCTTTAAGTAGTTCTAAGTTCTAGGGGACTGATGACCTCAGAAGTTAAGTCCCATAGTGCTCAGAGCCATTTGAACCATTTGATTAGCGCATTTAGACAATCTTCTTCAAATCCCGAGAGTCTCCCCGAAAGTGGACAGTCACTAATGCCAAAACGATCCTCCTTAAAACGAGAAAACCATTTTTTGCCGTGCTCTGTTCGGCGGATTTATCCCCGTACACGGCGCAAATGTTGCAGGTTGCTAGCGCTGCTGTGGCAACTCAAATGAACTCAAACAGAAGAATGTGACGGAAATGTTCCGATTCCTCCAGTTGGCACTCCAGTTTTTGGCGTCCACGGCTCCAGTCACTGTTACCAGACTACAAAATGATAATAGGTAAACTCATATAGCTACAGTCACCTACAAATAAAAAGTGACGATCAATAAACGAACCCACAGCAACCGGTACATCAACATGCGAAACAAAAACACTACGAACTTTTGCTCCAACCTAACAGAATCGAAAACGATACTACCGCGTTTACGCGGAAAGGAATCTCTTTTTATTGGGTTGTTTGTTAGAGGAAACTGTGGGCGTGGTCCGTCTCATGGCGGCTGTAGGAGACACTCGTATCGTAACTGGTGTACGCAGACCGACCACGGAACTGCGGTTTACTGTTTTTTTATGGCAAGACCGGATGTGACTACGACCCACATCCTAACGGAAGGGCTCATTTGCTTAATTTACTTAACAATAAACGAAACATGAGCTTCAGAATGTTTTACAGTGACTCTCAACTTTCTGAAGAGCACTACCAGGCCCCAACGGAAGATATATCTCGTTAACATATACAATAACCAGCTCGTTCTAACACAATCTCTTAAGAATGTACATTTCGATATTATCCTACTCTTTAAAAATGAGACTAAAAGAAGAACTAAGCCTGATATTTTCCGTTTACATTTTTATTTTTACTAAGATTCTGTGTGGAAGAATACCAGTAACCAGGACTGATCAAAACAAGCCAAAATGTCCCCATGAACATTGTCCTACAATAAGTTAGTGTTATATGCGCATCTTAGAAGACTCTCGGCTAACCGACAGAATCGATAGAAATCGAAATACCATGACAAGTATTGAAAACATTCCTCTCGCTACTAACTGAAGCAGACAATACAGTGAACAATACGGCAGGCATGACAATAAATGTTAAGCTTCAAGCCCATTTGTACGTAGTTTACCGAACGTTAAATCCAAAGCAATTGATACGTCTGTAGACGTATACACACTATAGACAGCGTTGTGTGCTGGTTAATGTTGGCAGCGACTGGGGAAAAAATCAGTATCAGTCGATGTCATTCGGTTCCTGTCACTTCAGCTTCTCTTATTAGTCCATTGGGACGAGATGGAAACAAAAACTTACATGTCACCGGGTGCAGATGTTAATCAGCAGGGCGTGGTTGTTGTTAACCATCGACACTGATTTGGACCCAAAGTGTGGTGTGTGAATAACCAATATCGTCGATTCATCTGTATTATCCTGATGGCTACATGTACCACGGAATTTGACCTTTCTGTAAGATACGCAGGAAATGAGCCCCCAATTGTTCGACGCACCCTCTGATCTATCCACGATGATATTTCAGTGCACTTGATTTAAGCCTATTTTTTAGCATCTTCAAGACGGAAGACCGCACGCTGAGGTCCAGTATAATGGTAGGGGGATGATTCAAATATCACCTATTCTGCCTTCTGTCATTTCTCCCTCCTGTGATGGCAGGTAAAGTTGAAAACTTTATGTTACAAGCAATTATCCTATTTAAGTCACCAAAAAACAATTCCCTTTCCTGCTGTTCCTAGGTTAAATTATTCAGCCAAGTCTGAAAACACTCAAACAGGGAAATTTTCGGAAACGCGTTCTGAATTCTACCTGCTTCTGTTCCTAATACTGCATACCGTGTGAAATTAGGAACTGAGAAGGTGAAATATGTTAGTGTGGTAACAAGCATACGAGTAGTATACAGGGTGTTGGGAAATTTCCGTTACAAACTTTAAGGACTTGAGTAGATAATATTTTCAACTGGAACCCATGGCTGGAAACGAGTTGTTTACGTGTCACAACTATTTGAAAATATGTTGGTAAAGCGACCACTTCTACAACTAACTGATTATGTGTGACCCAGTAAATCATTTGTTTTATGATTCCACTCATTAGCCAAAGAAATTGTTCGTGTACTCGTCGACGGGTTCATGTTAACCTATTCATGCAGTACAGCCTCTTTCTATTCGGATATGCGGCGGCTTCTTGGAGCACGACAATCACTCCTGCTGATGGAGATGGTTCCCTTTCTTGAAGCTGTTGCCTAAGGGTGGCTAAATGGGCTTGCAATAGAATCTGACGTTGTGGATAACGATCTTGATAATTTCGACAAGCAGGTCTTCCATTGCCATGAGCTTCGCCGATCAGAAGGATCATGTCAGTGTATTCTGCAAATGTGTACTCCAGCATGTTGCTCTAACAGTTACAGACATGTGAATGAGGCTCGAATCAGGTCAGAGTGGTAAGAGAGACGTCAAATGGCAACAGCTGATCCGACGTAACCGCCCCCGACCATGACTACCCTGTTACATACCTACCTAGCAAACATGTTTTCAAACGGCTGTAGGGTTCCTGTTCAAAATATGATGTACTCACTCCCCTCTGTAAGTCCTAGAAGTGTGCAACAGGAATTTTCGAACATGTCCGCAGCTCGTGGTCGTGCGGTAGCGTTCTCGCTTCCCGCGCGCGGGTTTCCGGGTTCGATTCCCGGCGGGGTCAGGGATTTTCTCTGCCTCGTGATGACTGGGTGTTGTGTGATGTCCTTAGGTTAGTTATGTTTAAGTAGTTCTAAGTTCTAGGGGACTGATGACCATAGCTGTTAAGTCCCATAGTGCTCAGAGCCATTTTTTCGAACATCTTGCATGGTTCTCCCTATAAAATTTATTATTTGCACGTTTCTGGTGTTTGAATGCTGACTGTCTAAAATCAAAATAATTGGATCTTCGGCTAATGTATCACAAATGAAGCAAAAGATTTCATTCACTAACAGGTCACATGGGGTCCATCCCAACTGATCGCTGGGAAGAGGTGGGGCGTGAAAGGACAAATTGATTAGCAGCCGACGTGCAAGTGCTTGATGGAAGCTTGAAAGACTGTCGTCACTTAATAACGAGCTCCTTTTCATTTCTCCTAAATCTGTGGTACGTACTCTCCTTATCACTTGTTTGGTCAGTCTGTCGGTCAGTGTGTTGACTGCAAATTCCGGGATCAGTGCATCTTTGCTAGTGCCAGAATTTGGTGGTCTCTTCTGAGACCTGTCAGACACACGGAACGCAAGGCGGTTGTTTAGCTTGTTCTGGCTACGTGGCTCGCTAGACGCAAGACAACATTCGTCCTGGCTGGTCTCCGTTTGGTGTGGCAGACGTGCTGACTGTTCTCTCGTCACCATTTGCAGCACTCAGTATCAAGTAGATTTTCATACCATTGTCTGTCACAAGGCGGAAGCTTCTGAGCAGCTCACTTCTTTGTAGTATGACGAAATTACTACTATAGCGGTTACTTTCGCCTTAAATAAGCTTTACAGAATTATCGTTTTTTTTTTAAATTGTTACTCTCTCGGGCTGATTTACCTGTGTCAACTTTGTGTGCTAAATGTCAGTCTTTGCTCGATTTAGCTCTTCTATAGCATGTGTGGTCCAAATCCCATTTCAGTGATAGGTATCCAAAACGTAAAACGACTTGCAAGCAGTTTATCTCACTTCAAACGATGTATTTATTTAATTTGGAATTTTACTTTCGTAATATGGCAAGGGCCTATAAATGTGTGAGACATTGCTTTGGAGACAGAAGAAACAAGTGTAGGGCTGTGATGGATGAAAATGGCAATATGTTGGATGACGATGATGAAGTTGCAAGAAGATGGAAACCAATATATAGGACAACTGTACAGCGGACCAGACCTGTCTGAAAACATCATGGAAGAAGAAACAGAAGTAGATACACACAACATAGGTGAACCTATATTAAAGGAAGAGTTTGAACTAGCTCTGAAAAAATGGAAAAACCACAAATCGCCTGGTATAGACAATATCCCAGCCTAACTTCTGAAATCTGGAGGAGCAAAACTGAATCAGGAGTTGTATAATCTTGTTTTCAACATGTACGAGCAGGGTAAAATTCCTACAGACTTTGAGAAAAACATTATGATCCCCATTCCAAAGAAGGCAAATGCTACAAGATGTGAAAATTATAGGACGCTCAGCCTAGTTACGCACGCCTCTAAAATATTAACTTCAATTATCCTAAAACGCATAGAACAAAAAGTCGAAGCTACACTCTCCGAAGACCAGTTTGGATTCCGGAAAGATAGAGGAACCAGAGAAGCAATATTTGCTCTAAAACTAATAATAGAGAAACGACTAGATAAGAACCTGAAAACATACATAGCTTTCGTAGATGTAGAGAAAACCTTTGATAATGTTAAATGGGATGTTTGAGGTACTCAAAAAAGTAGGAATAGACCATAAAGATAGAAAAGTGTTCTGGAACCTGTACAAAAATGAGACAGCAGTTATCCGTGGACGGACAAAACAAGAAGAGGTGCAGATACGGAAAGGTGTCCGACAAGGTTGCGTACTATCCCCTGTTATTTTTAATGTATACATTGAAGAGGCGCTGAAAAAAGTAAGGGAAAATTCACAGACAGGTGTAGTAATTCATGGCCAACGAATAGATATGATAAGATATGCCGATGATATAGCTGTCCTGGCTGAAAGTGAAGAAGATCTTGTAGTCCTACTGAACACAATGGATAAAGTTATGGGTGAAGAATATAATATGAGAATTAATAAAGCAAAAACAAAAGTAATGGCATGTGGCAAAGAAGATCAAGTGAAAGTCCAAGTTCATGTAGGCAATGAACTGCTTGAACAAGTTGATAAATTTACTTATCTGGGCAGTAATATTACCAGGGATGGAAGGAGCAAGGCAGAAGTGAGAAGTAGAATAGCTCAAGCAAAGGCTGCTTTTAACAAGAAGAAAAACATATTAACATCTAAGAGCATCAGCCTTGAAATCAGGAAAAGATTTTTGAAATCATATGTGTGGAGTGTGGCATGCTATGGGTGTGAAACATGGACTCTCGGGACAGAGGAAGACCAGAAGCTAAATTCTTTTGAAATGTGGTGCTATAGAGGCATGCTCAAAATAAAATGTATCATTGTTAAAAGAAGAGTGCAATTTACAGACCATCTATTAAGACATAAAGGACTCCTGAACACAATCATAGAGGGATATGTCGAGGGAAAAAGAGCAAGAGGAAGACCACGCCTGAGGTACATGGATCAAATCGTGAAAGATGTGGAATGTAACACCTATAAATAAATGAAGAGAAAAGCTGAAAGACGCACAGAATGGAGACAAGCTGCCATTGTAGCTGTTGCAAACCAATCCTTGGATTGACCACTACAGAAGAATATGGTTTTCAGTTACTGTACAGAAAACATTGAAAGTAAATCCATTTCAATGTGTGAATACAGTCACCGGGGGTGGAATGTGCTTTTGATAGTTTTCTCAATTTTAATATCTGTCAGTTTAATTTGTCTCAGACTTTCATTAATTTACTGCGTCTTTCCCTGAGCCACACATTTACGATGTGGTGCTGCATTCGTATTAGAATTTTGAATGAAAGCTCTCGACGAGCGCATACAGTCCATAAACTTGTGGTATAAGGAACACTTAGCACTAGAGGGTTCCGCTTGAGCTTATCTTTCGTAAGCGATTCTCAGATCGTAAGTTGAGTTTGACATTGACGCAGTTTTCTTAGAAATCTTCAAGCGGAGGAGAAGAACGACTTGTACTTTTTAATAATGGTCAAATAGTTGACATTTTCAGGTTGTTAAGCACTAATGGGGAATTGATATCAAGGCCCGTTTTCAGTGATTATGCAATCTGTTTAGGTGTTATTCGTTACGCTTTGACGTGTGAAAGCAGGAGCTTACGTTGGAGAGGAATTTAGCCTTACGCAAGACACCTTTGCAGTTTTGTGTTCACCGAGACATGTTTCAGCGCTTTATCTGCTATCTTCAGTGGGTTTATTTATTAATTTTCCTTCTGCAAAACTTTTACATGTTAATCTTTAACGAAACTTTTGGTACGAAATATGTACATTTGTAAAATGAGCAACTGTTATCAAATACTTTTTTGTTTTATATTGGTTTACAAACAATAAAGAGTTGAGATATGTGTCACTGAGTTGAGGCATTCTATGTTGTTTACTTACGACATGTCTATAGTATACTGTCGGCAGCTCGTGGTCTTACGGTAGTGTTCTCGCTTCCCGCGCACGGGGTCCCGGGTTCGATTCCCGGCGGGGATTTTTCCTGCCTCGAGATGACTGGGTGTTGTTGTGTCGTCTTCATCATGTCGTCATTCATCCCCATTACGGTCAGAGGAAGGAAATGGCAAACCACCTTCACTAGGACCTTGCCTAGTACAGCGGTGCGGGCCCCCCCGCATCGTCCCCTACCCTCCTCGCAGTATGGGACCTCATCATCATCTGTAGTACGCTTGGAAATAAAGTGGATGTATGTATTTTTTTACACACCTCACATGAGGCTATTGGACATTTGTGCTAGTAGCTTTATATCTGCTTCGCAGTCTACAGGTTGTCATCTGCAAGCAGCAAAATGTAATTTTGTTTTTCGGTTTATTAAGCATTTTCGACTGAGAATCACTATGTATCGTGTTGATTAGCGAGTTACTTACAGATTTTGATGTTGTAGTTTTTTGCTTACCTGTCATTCACGAGATGGCAGCATCCAAGTAAGCATGACCTGGCATTGGTGAACTTCGAATTTCAGCTATTCTCCATATGTAAGCGTTAAGCGTTAGAGGTGTGGGCTACTCTGCAGGTGACATACTTTTTGCTGGGGTGATTGCAGATAGTGGTCAGCTGTCTGTCTAGGTGCAGTTTTTGTAGCGTTGTGGTAACTGTTATACACACAATATCTTTGATTGGAAGCATCAAATTTTTGCTATGATGTCACACAATCTAGTAATGTAGTGGTGACTTACCAGGGGTTTATCTATTGCGGTGTGGTACTGTATCTTTGGTTGGAAGTCGGTAAAACTGCAGAGTATACAGAATTTGCTGCGACGCCGTTATTTCCACCAACATGTTCATTTAGAACTCATGGAATATGGCCTCACACTCGCACTCGCACACACACACACACACATACACACACATTCACACACATTATTAATGAAGTGGTTTATTAGCAATGATAAATAATTCAGGCACATGCTGCATTGTGGTGTCTGAGAGCATCATGACATTGACACAGAGCAATGCAATGCGGCATGACATGGTGCGATGTTGTCGTGACGTCGAAATTCCATCAAAGTTTTGAAAAACGCATAACATTGTGAAAAATACGGAAAAATGTAGAAAATGCCTAAAATTGTAAAAATACGAAAAAAGAATGAAAAGTAAGTAAAATTGTGGAATATTTAGGATACTTACGCACCTGCCAGGGCCTGGCCTCTGCTGGTGTCTCGAATGATGTAATATTAATTGTTATGAACAAATAATCCTTCCTAGCTTCAGAGTGAACCCTATCCATACAAGTGCCACAGCTGTAAATGATGAAGATGGGGAGGGGGCAGGGGGCTTGAATCTCATTGGTTCAGGTGGAGGGGGGGGGGGAGTGGAGATGGGGGAAAGGGGGAGGAGAGGAGGAGGGGAGAAGTGGGGTTTCCCCTGGGTGACCTTGATAAATTCCCAGTGGTTTGTCAGGGAGAAAGGAGTGGGAGGGTGACTTTGAATATAAGTTTCCAAAGTGTGTAACCTGATAGCAGATGTGTAACCTGGTGCCCCCTTATCTTATCAACAACTTTGAGATAAGATCGTCACCTCGATCTGTATCCACCCTGGCACGTTACTCACAGGTACCATGGTGCCTTCCATTACCACTAGGGGTTCCATGGAAGCCCAAGTGAATCTCTCCTATAGCATATGAGTAATACTGCCTCCCCTGTCATATCACAATGCATGTTTTGAGCAGTCATTCGCTTCAATGACGGCAATCCTGACACGACCATCTACCTGGTATAACAAGACATTTGATTCATCCGACCGGGCGATACCTTCCCATTGATCCACAGTCCAATCTCAGTCATCCCCTGACCACTACAATCGTAACTGATCAATGTTTTCTATTCAGGCTGTCTTGCAGTCTTCATATAGTTTATAAACGACATCTTTATATGTGTATAAATAATAGAGATGGGGAGGAGGGGCTTGAATCTCATTGGTTCAGGTGGCAGCATATGAGAATCTATTAGGAACCATATAAAATTAACAGAGCATCTTCAGAAACTTCCATGAAGCTTAAAAGTAAAATGTAAGACCCTTGATGATAGCATGTTCTCTATACTCAAGTAAATTAACAACAGAAACAGCAAGCAGCCTTGCCTTTATGTATACAAATAAAAATATCATTTGTCAGTGTAAGTGATGATGTCATTGAGTGAACATTTACTGCAGAGCCCCACCTAGGGGCTGGGTCGTAACAATCTGCCCTTTGTCAAAGTTGCTCATGTTGATGGGGTTGCCCATTTGTGGCCCTCATCGTTACTAGAATGATTATCCATTCATCTCTGATTCGTTTATGCATTGTAATGTACTTGCAACGCCACCAGGCGGCATGCAATTTCGTGGTGGACAATGGTCATAACGTTTTGGCTCATCTCTGGAGTTAGAAATGTATGGCACGTAATCGCAACAATGTGCAAGCTCCTCAAAGCTATACTACCATACCAGTGTGGTATACAGGGTGTCTCAAACCTTTTGGGTCAGATTGAAACATGTGTATATTGAGATAAGGAACCAATAGTCGGTAATGCATGTTTATTGTGTTATGGACACACGCAGCGTACACAGCGTAACAACAGCATAGCTCACAGTAATGATCCAAAGCGACGACCGCCACTCTCAATACAGGTATTTCAACAGCCCATGCAGTTCTAATGTACTCTCAGCAAAAATCCTGGGAGTGTGTTGTATGCTGGAACAGGCAGCGAGTGATAAACAGTTTACATCCCTGACCACCAAACAGACATACTGTACACAACTTAGCTCAAAACAAGTTTGCCATGTGACAACCACAGGCTCCACACTGGTAAATTAATCTGTGCTGCATGCACACCGCTCTCTCTGGTTTCAGTTCCATGATGAGGTCAAAGATGGAACGTTACTTTCACAAGGGTTGGCAGACATGCATTTAATGCACAGTGCGCTAGGATGTAGTAACTGTAAATCTGTAGAAATGTGCAGAAAATGATTTCCCAGCAGAGGTAATCCTAACTGGAAGAAGTTTATCTCTGTGGTTAACACCTTACGAGAGATGGATCATTACGCCACAGATGACAGTCTAGGTTCCTGCCAAAGACATGTCTCAACATCAGACTTTGAGGAGATGGTGTTGGATCATATGACAGATCACCCAGCAACAAGTACCCTCCGACCTACCTCTGAAACCTCGCACTTCAAGGAATATGGTATGGAGAGTACTGGTGGAACAAGAATTACACCTCTAGCATAAGAAAAAACGTTTGCAAGCAGTGGGACAACGGATTTTGAGCCCTGTGTTCACTCGTGTCAATGGATTATGCACCATAGTGCTGTAATGCCGAACTACATACATTCTGTATTGTTCATGGTTTAGGTCTCATTCACCTGTGATTGTGTTTTCAATAGCCACCGCATCCGTGTCAGGAGTGAGAAAAATCCCCACGCCACCCACATGGGTATCCATGAGCAACGATTCTCTGTCATCATATGGGTGGACATCGTCCAAGATCTCCTAATGAGATCTTATTTGCTGCCTCCCTGTTTGGCCAGTCCACATTACGCGGTGCGAGATGTCCTGCCACAGTTCTTAGAAGCTGCACCCATTGTTGTCTGTGCAGGGTGTGGTTTCAGTACGACAGTATACCAGTCCACTTCCATGTTGAAGTTCACAAGCAGCTGAACAACACATAACCTTATCATTGGACAGGAGGGGGAGGTTCTGTCCCATGGCCAGCGCGATCGCTGGTTCTCAAACCTCAGGACCTTTTCCTCTGGGGTTACGTCAATATGTTGGTGTGCAAAACCCCTGTAGAAACGGATGCTTGCTAGAGTCCAAGCTGCTTGTCTCCTGGAACAACAGACGCCAGAGATCTTTGAGAGAATGCGGCAAAACTTCATGCACCATTGCCATGCATGCGCTGAGACTGGCTGTCGTCACTTTGAACAATTACTATGAGTTACATTATTCTTACGTAGTGTACACTGTGCATCTGCGTAACACAGTAGATACGCGTTTCCGACGCTCGATTCCCTATCTTAATGTAATCGGTTGTGGACCCCTTATCGCCGTTTCAATCTGACCCAAAAGGTTTGATACACCATGAATGAAATATGCTGGGTGGACAGAAACAGTCTGAAAAGCTTGTAAGGGCGTTGTAGTGTAGTTTGTGGTGAAAAAATTCGATTGTTAAGAAAAAAATTGATACGTTGCGCTGTGTACGTGTCAAGTAGCATTGAAGTTAGCGAATCAAGCCGTTGTGCATACAAATTCAAACTGCCAGCTAGAGACGGTGTCGCCAAACATATTGTTCGTTTGGTTTCCTAAAAGCGGACAAGAGAGTAATACAAAAATTGGACATGAGACAGTAGTAAGCATAGAACCCGAGCCAAAGGCTAATGGGCCCCTTGAAATTGCGATCGTCAGTATGATTACCTAACTTCAATGATAATTAAGTCGGAAACGATACAACTTAAGAATTTTTTTCTTGAGAATTATTTGTCCGCAAAACCTACCGTGTATCACCCCAACAGGCTTTTGAGACTGTTTCTAACCTTTGTGTATAAGTTTAATAAACATGTAGGAATCACTGCCTTTTCTCCTTCCCTTCGCCCTGCTGCAGAACGTCTGCTACAAATGTTTAGCAACAACACACCTGTATCCTACGTTGAGCCAGTTTCTTTCTTTGCGATCACATCCGCGATGTTGAAATTCGAAGACACGCAATTCTACAACCACTGAAAACTGGGCACAAATTTGTATGAATTTTTTGTTTGAAATTACCATATGATCGTCTCCTTAAAAGTTTACTCCATGAAGTACAGTGCTTTCTGCAAGTAAGTGGGGTCTAGAATCATGGAATAGGCAGATGAGAGTATTATATGCTTTTAGGCTTCTTCCCGTTCCCTCCTAGGGGAGATGAAGTTTATTGTTAGATGATTCACTTAATCCTTTAAGTGTCTTAGTCTTTGAGGCACCTGTCTTCAGAGTTGGTTTTGTGTTCAAATAGCTTCTGTCGCCTGAGGGTTTACTCTTCCGCGCCGTATGTGCAAGCAAACAGATTGTCGTGAATTCAGATAACAGTTATCCTGATTATATGATATAAAGAGTCTGCTTTAATGAAGAATAAACATTGCAGATAATTCAAATTACCTCGAAAATGTTAGCCCCTGAAATAACATAAATTATTTTCGCTGACAGGGCACATGAAGGATGACTACCGTAAATATGTAATATGATGAAACAGTTCGTGTACGCACCTGAATGTAGTCGACATACTATTTACTCACTTTTGCTTGGTTTTGATAGAGGGATCACACTGACATCTGTGAATGTTTCTTTTAGATCTGTAAGAATGACGTCACGGAGGTCTTCTTTCTGAGAGCACATGTTTACTATCAGATGAGATTGCCAATTTTTTGGAGAACATTTTTTCAAACTTACCAGCGAAAATATCAAGCACGATGTTGTGCTCCTGACTTATTGGTATGAGTGTTTACCAGCCCATAACTCATGGTGGACCTGGAAATACATAAGTAATCTAATAGTTTCACTGGTTACCATTCGAAAAGAGTTTTTTCGGACAAGTACTTCATTTTTAATGCTGGTTAGGCCTTTTTGACACTTTAATATCGGGTATCGAAATTTTGTAAGTTCGTTTTTGCGGAATAATTTGCGTCTATCTTTAAGAGCCTGCAAATTCAGGTATTACACCACTTCGTGACGCTCTCCGATGACTCAAACAAAACTGTGACCACTCGTGCTGCCTTTCTTTATATACGTCAAGTATTCCCTGATAGTCGTATTTCATACGTATCCCACACATTTGAACAACATTCTTAAATGTGTCAGGGGGTATCTGTATCGTACAAATGAATCGAGTCTGTCACTTGCTTTATGTACGACCGGGTCTATGTGATCCATTTCAGTACCCTCTACGTCGTTACACGAAGGTCTTTGTACGAGTTAACTGTCTCCAGTTACGACTTACTGTTATTGTGCTTACATGCTAGCATGTTTCTGCGTTTTGTGAAGTACACAGTTATACATTACTGAACATTTACACCGTTTTGAGACTTTGTCAAAATATCTCAAAATATTTGTGCAGCGTTTTTCCCAGGCAGTATTTCGTCAGATAAGAAGCATTCAGATGAAAACAAGTAGAAAAGGTAACTATGCTGTTTACTATTTCAAAGTATTCCCCATAACTGTTAACACATTATCGCGCTGTGAGACAAGACGGTCAATTCCTTCAAGGAAAAATGTTTGCGATTACCAAGGGAACCATGATTGTACCCAAGCCTGCACCACTTCATTCAAAGCAAATTGACGGCTGCGAATGTCTTCCTTCGGGGCTCTAAAAATATGGAAATCGCACTTACAAGGGAACCTCCCCATCGCACCCCCCCTCAGATTTAGTTATAAGTTGGCACAGTGGATAGGCCTTGAAAAACTGAACACAGATCAACCGAGAAAACAGGAAGAAGTTGTGTGGAACTATGAAAAAAATTTGTGAAATATACAAACTGAGTAGTCCATGCGAAGATAGGCAACATCAAGGACAATGGAAGTCTAGGAGTGCCGTGGTCTTGTGGTTAGCGAGAGCAGCTACGGAATGAGAAGTCCTAGGTTCAAGTCTTCTCTCGAGTGAAAAGTTTAATTTTTTATTTTCAGTTTATGTGACAAACTCTTATGTTTTCATCACTTTTTTGCGAGTGATTATCACATGCACAAGAAAACCTAAATGGGGCAAGGTAGAAGAATCTTTTTACCCATGTACAAGTTAGGTGGGTCGACAAAATATTCCTGTCATGTGACGCACATGCCGTCACCAGTGTCGTATAGAATATATCAGACGTGTTTTCCCGTGGAGGAGTCGGTTGACCTATGACCTTGCGATCAAATGTTTTCGGTTCCCATTGGAGAGGCACGTCCTTTCGTCTACTAATCGCACGGTTTTGCGGTGCGGTCGCAAAACACAGACACTAAACTTATTGCAGTGAACAGAGACGTCAATGAACGAACGGACAGATCATAACTTTGCGAAAATAAAGAAAGTAAAATTTTCAGTCGAGGGAAGACTTGAACCCATGACCTCTGGTTCCGCAGCTAACCGCGGGACCACGGCGCTCCTGAGCCCATCTTTCCTTGATGTTGCTTATCTTGCACATGGACTACTCAGTTTGTATATGTTACTAATTTTTTTCATAGTTCCACACAACTTCTTCATGTTTTCTCGATTGATCTATGTTCAGTTTTTCAAGGCCTATCCACTGTGCCAACTTGTAACTAAATCTGAGGGGGGTGCGATGGGGAGGTTCCCTTGTTAGAGAAATCGCGACTGTATAGATGATGTGCAAGGGCTTCCCACCAAAATTCCTGCAGTGCAGCCGAAAGAACAGGTACGCCAGCTCCGAAAAAGTCATGATGACCTCTTCCTTTTGATTCCAGGGGTCCGCTGCTTATCGACTTTCTGGAATACGGCTTAATGAACCGTAGCAGTCGCGCAGTTCCGGACTGAGCGCCTAGAACCGCTAGACCACCGCGGCCGGCAAACGGAATCATTCTGTTGCAGAATAATGCGTACCTCATGTTGCCAAGGTTGTTTCGACTATGCTACACACCGAGCGAGGTGGAGCAGTTGTTAGCACGCTGGAGTCGAATTTGGGAGGACGACGGTTCAAACCCGCGCTCGGCTATCCTGATTTAGGTTCTCCGTGGTTACCCTAAATAGCTTCAGGCAAATTCCGGAATGGTTTCTTTGAAAGGGCACTGCCGATTTCCTTTCCCATACTTCTGTCCTCCGATGGAACCGACAACTATCCCCTCCCTATCAACCAACCAGCTATGCTACAGAAGTTTCGCTGGCGGCCGTTACATATCCTCCATATTGTCCCATATCTCCCCACACAATTTCCATATTTTTGGAGCCCTGAAGAAAGATATTCTTGGCCGTACATGTGCTTTGGGCGAAGATGCGCATGCCTGGGTGCAACCATGATTCCGTAATCAACGGCAAACATTTTTCGGTGAAGGCATTGACGGTCTTGCCCACATTGGGATAAATGTATTAACGGTTTTGATGATTAGTTCTGAAATAAGAAACAGTTTCCAGAAATATTTTTCTCTCTGCAGCGGAATGTCCTCTGAAACGAAACTTCTAGGGAGACTAAAACTGTGTGTCAGACCCAAACTTGAACTCGGGGTCTTTGCCTTTCTCGGGCAACTGCTCTACCCACTGAGCTACCCAAGCACGACTCACGGCCCGTCCTCACAGCTTAACTTCCGCCAGTGTACCATCTCCAACCTTCCAAACTTCACAGAAGTTATTACGAGAAACAGAATTCCAGACGCCTATGGGCACTGAAATAAATCAATGGCATAGGCTGAAAATTTGTGTCGGACTAGGACTCTAACTCGAATGCTCTGCTTCTCTAGAACAGTTGCCTTAAGCGGTTCGGCCAGCTGGACACGCAGCACGGCCGACGCAAATTCTCAACCTGTCACTCGTTATTAACGCGCCCGTCCAGTGGCCCCATTGTTCGTCCAGTGGCCGAAAGATATGGTTCATTCGCACTGCAGATACCTAGAGCCGTCCTCCCTCACATTTATACTGGAATGTGATGTTTGTTCTGTCGGACAATATTTCAGTATATTCACAGAAGGACTAGAACTTCTGGAAGAAAGAATATTATGAAGACGTGGCTTACCCGCAACTTGCGGGGTGTTCCCAGAATTCATTTTCACTCTGCAGTGGGGTGTGCACTATCTTAGAGGGCTCCTAGTTCTGCAAGTTTCCCAGAAGAACAGATGTGAAGCCTGGAAGGTAGAAAATGAGGTACTAGCGGAAGTTAAGCTGCGAGGATGAATCGTGAGCTTTGCTTCGATAGTTCATCGGTAGAGCACTTGGCCATAAAGGCAACGGTATCGAGTTCGAGTCCCGGTCCGGCACACAGTTTTAATCTACCAGGAAGTTTAATAAATAGTTTGCTTACTTTCCTTCCATCTGTCTCGTTTTCATATGATTGTCCGTTATCGATTAGCAAATTACCCACAAAAAATCATAGAATACTGTTAATATTGTCTGCGAAATGGTTTATATACAATATGAACAGGAAGTATCCCAACACCTTTGGCCCACCTGAAGTCAGACCACGGTGCGTCCTCCCTCTGTCTCGTTTTCACTTGATTGTCCGTTATCGATTAGTACATCACCCACAAAAAATCATAGATTCCTGATAATATTATTTATATGCAATATGAACAGGAAGGATGCCAACATGCGTTATCCTTCATTCGTTGACAAGCGTTGGCATGGTACGGAGTCAAGTGATTTTCAGCAGCCAAGAAACACCGCATCTAAGTGACTACCTTCATCCATGGATTTCAGGATGCCATGTGATATAAGCTAGACTTGTGTTTCAAATGACCGATGTCTTCAGAATCCATGCTGGTTAGCTTGGAAGAGATCATTCTAAGGTAACACGGAAACAACGGAGGACCTTTATTAGAATGTAGTCGAAAGCCACGTTCCTCTGCGTAATAGAAAGTGCTCTCTCTTCCAGTCGAGGGTGGTGTTACTCTGGAGCTGTGTGTAATCACAGAGAGAGAAAGAGGCAGAGTGGTCGTGAGGGCACGTGACACAGTTCTGGCGGCCTTCGTTACGGCCACAGGTCGAGGTCGCAACTATGGCACCGGGGACAATGGGGGCGGGTGTTCCGGCCGCCGACAAGAAGTCGAGCCGGAAGCCCGCTTCCTCCGTGGACACCGTGTCCGCGTACACGCAGCGACATACGTCCCGCTTGCCCGCATACAAATAAGCTTCGCTTCGCTTTCTGCTCACTAGTTCTACGCTCCTTTAATGCATCAAGGTCTTGCATCAGTGGCATTTAGAAGGAAAACGAAAAGTACCAAACATTTAATATCGCTCTAGAAGAGATGGGTGAAGCAAAGAAAAAAAAAAAAAAAATACAGCATCATATTTCAGTGGTTGTCTCCAGTAAAGGGTGATTGACACTGGACGTCACGGAACGGAGCTTCAGAACATCCCACAACACAGTACAAAGGCGTCGTTCACGCAGGTCGTCAATAGAACCGACGTCCACGCAAGAGCTCTCGGAAAGAAAGTTTTGACGTCGACGTTGTATTCTAGGGTCTGAAGTTAACATAGTCTCACCGTGCTTACTGATGTTATACTCTTTAGTTTTCATGTAGCATATATGCTACATCCAGCTTTTACTCATTTTTTCTAGCTCTGGGAATAAACTAAACTCTCTCTGGTTGGCTGCGTCGTATACTTCACACGATGTGCTTTTTGTGTAACACTTATTTTCGTTTCTGCGTGTTCCTAGTACGTGGTAGCATCTTCTTGAAGAAAGATGTTTGTCGCAATGTCATCATGTCTTCGAGAAATAAAGATAATTTCTGTTTCCTTTATTTTCGTTCCTGTATTTGGAATATGCTGCAATATGCTAATATACCAAACACTATCGAATAAATGAGTGTTTATTTCATAGCGACGATACAACGATCTATATTTTGAATAAAATAATTTTGGGTATTAGGCTACGTCATTATAAAATACTAATGCAACTAAATTGCTGAATTTTCGACACACTTACTGTGGTCCTCTTCAGGGCGGTTAACTGCTGGATATTGGTGAATGTCTTCCGCTATATAGTGTCTATTTCGATTATATGGTGCAGACGTATGCGAACTTCAGGGCGCTTAGCTACTCGATACTGGCGAATGTCTTCCCCTACATACCGTCAGTTTCAGTTATATGGTGCATGCTGGTGAAACCGGGAGACACATTAGCAGTCGTGTATCGGAGCATGTACTTCAAGTACGACTGGGACAGAACAAGAAGTTAACTATAGTAGAACACCATCAGGAATGTGGCCGTACTGTCGATTTTTTAGAACGTCCCGGGTTTGCTCGACAGCCGTGGACGCAGCGGTGAAAACTCATAAGAACGGCACGGGCAATATCCACTTAAACGATATTTCCTACCCATCTTGTACTTGAGTCGCCTTCCAGTCAGCCGCCAGAGTAGCACAGGCAATGGCCTACTATATAGCAGTCCCTCTCCATATTTAGCTGTCTTCAAACTATACAATGATATGTCAGATATGCGAAGTCGATAACTACCCTATAACCGAAATAGACAGTATATAGGGGAAGAAATTCACCAGTATCCAGCAATTAACGACCCTCAAGGGGTCCGCAGCAAGTCGGCAATTTAGTTCAAAAAATGGTTCAAATGGCTCTGAGCACTATGGGACTCAACTGCTGAGGTCATCAGTCCCCTAGAACTTAGAACTACTTACACCTATCCAACCTAAGGACATCACACACATTCATGCCCGAGGCAGGATTCGAACCTGCGACCGTAGCGGACGCGCGGTTCTAGACAGTAGCGCCTAGAACCTCTCGGCCATCCCGGCCGGCGGAAATTTAGTGGCCTTAGTGTTTTATAATGACGTCGACTCATACTCAAAGTTATTTTGTTTAAAATGACACTGGCCATCAAAGTCTTGGAACTTATATCAAACGACGTATTTCTTTCGATGTAGCACATGGACTTCATTTGGCAACGATCTACACTTTCACATTACAGTAGCATTGTTTCCATTTTTTCTACTTTGAACATATTCTAAAATGTTGGTGAATACACCAGTTTTTCACATTTCCTATTTTAATCTCATTTTGTCCCAGAACAGCGCATTAACCACCAATAAAAAGTTTTTCATACATAAAAATCTAACTGGAGAGGTTGAAATAGTGGATTTTGAGCTTTTGTCTCTTTACAGTCTTCCTTTTACTGTTTCTTTTGTTTTCGTGACACACTGAAAGACCTGAACGAGAACTTGGATATTTTTCCTTTGAGTATTCTTCAACGAAAGAGGGCGAATAAATGTAAGGAACGATCAACATGTTTCTGTTTGACGGCATTGGTGCTGCGTACACGCAACGTAGCCCAACTCCAAAGTCGTTATATAAGCACCGATATGTAGGCAAGGGATTAGTGTGGCATTCGTGTCTTTCCGACGTGCGTGCAGTAAATACCGAAATGTGAACTATTGCGACATTATTACCAAATGAATCCAAACAGGACCAACATGCTGTTATTCTTCTCTTGACTCCCATAGAAGAAAGAAGAATGAGTATATCTCAGCATGTCTGTCGAAAACCACCATTGTGGAATAGTGCATCAAGTTCCGTGCTGTTCGTGATTCAACTCGAGGCGCCGGTCGATCTGGGAGGACAGCCTCAACTGGGAGAACAACTGGGAGACGATCGAGCACCTGCCGTACAGTCTTGATCCTTCCATGCGATTATCACGCATTCAGACCCTTAACAAAAGACCTTGAAGGAGCGACGATTCCTGTAGCACGAGGATGTGCGGCAGGCGGTTACAGACTTGTTCACGTAGCAGGGCACAGTGTTTTGCCAAATGGGTATCTTCAACCTGGTACATCGTTGGGATGATTGTCTCAATGCTCACACCGCTTTTGTCTTATTGGAATGCCGATTACGGACTGTATGGCCTTCGAAAGGAAACTCTTTGATCGCCCCTTGCAGAAGTGAAATGTGATATAGGTTTTACAATAACTGGGTAAATAGATTGGCTCAGCATCTCCTTGACACATTCTTGCTCGCTAAATGAACCTGTAACGAAACATGCTGCTGTTCTTTACATTTCTCTGTTTCCTCTATCAGCCCTGTCTGGTACAGATCCTAGAATGACGAGCAATATTGAAGTGCTGGTCGAACGAGTGTTTTGGAAGCTACTTCCTACAGTTCAAATGGTTCAAATGGCTCCGAGCACTATGGGACTTAACATCTATGGTCATCAGTCCCCTAGAACTTAGAACTACTTAAATCTAACTAACCTAAGGACAGCACACAACACCCAGTCATCACGAGGCAGAGAAAATCCCTGACCCCGCCGGGAATCGAACCCGGGAACCCGGCTTCCTACAGTTCCTGCGAATTCTTCCACTGAACCTCAGCCTGGTATCTTCTTACCTGCGATTAATTTTGTATGGTTGTTCCACTTCAGGTCGCTCCCTATACATACTTCTAGTGATTGTTCTGCAATTTTGTGATCATAAATTAAGGGTCTTTCGTTATTTGGTTATCTTTTCTAGTGTTACAGTTTTAACGCCCAAGAGTGTGCGTAAATAGATCGAGCAATTTTTATTAAAAACTTTTTAATAATGAAAATATCAGCTTTATTGAAGGAGGAAAGTACAAATTTTTTGATGTTTTTTGGTTCTCTGAAAGAAGCTGAAATACAACAGAAAAATTGAAAACTTGCTACGGTTTGCCCTGTAAATATTGTCTCATATATTCGTATTTCTTTTCTTTTTCCTCGAATAAGTGCGAAATGTTTGGACGACACTTCATTCTATTGCTTTTCAGCAGCGTGCATAATTTAATACCTTTTATATGAACCGTGATGAACTTTGCTTTGGCCACTAATGAACTCTGCCATCACCACTAGTTCATTTAGCAGTCTCCGCTGTAATTCCTAACCACTATTTTCTTTGTAGTTTGTACCTTGCGAATTTCTACACACATCAAAAAAAGTTTTGCATCACCCCAGTTCCCAGAACTCCTGAAGATAGACGTTGACTGTGGGTATTGTATCACAGAAACAGTGCCTTTGACTGTTCAGAGATGTCGCTAAACACGCCCAAAGATGTAAACAACCAAGCACGAGCAGCGCCTATTAGAAGAATGGGGTTCGACAGCCGATCAGTTCCAGTTATTTCACCAGGAAGGAGGTACACGGCTCGTGTTGTCTGCAGTTCAACCATGCCTAGACGGTCAATACCGCGGTTCGATCGTGTCCGCATTGTTACTTTGTCGCAGGAAGGGCTCTCAACAAGGGAAGTTTCCAGGCGTCTCGGAGTGAACCAAAGTGATGTTGTTCGGACATGGAGGAGATATAGAGAGACAGGAACTGTCGATGACATGCCTCGCTCTGGCCGCCCAAGGGCTACTATTGCAGTGCATGAGCGCTACTTACGGATTATGGCTCGGAGGAACACAGACGGCAACGCCACCACGTTGAATAATGCTTTTCGTGCAGCTACAGGACGTCGTGTTACGACTCAAACTGTGCGCAATGGGCTGCATGATGCGCAACTTCACTCCCGACGTCCATGGCGAGGTCCATCTTTGCAACCACGACACCATGCAGGGCGTACAGATGAACGCAACAACATGCCGAATGGATCGCTCAGGATTGGCATCACGTTCTCTTCACCAATGAGTGTCGCACATGCCTTCAACCAGACAATCGTCGGAGACGTGTTTGGAGGCCACCCGGTCAGGCTGAACGCCTTAGACACACTGTTCAGCGAGTGCAGCAAGGTAGAGGTCCCCTGCTGTTTTGGGGTTGCATTATGTGGGGCCGACGTACGCCACTGGTGGTTGTGGAAGGCGCCGTAACGGTCCTCCATCCTGCACATCTTGTGAATGACTTCCTGCAGGATAACGACATCGCTCGACTACAGTTGTCAGCATATTCTCCAGACGTGAAACCTATCCAACACGCCTGGGATAGATTGAAAAGGGCTGTTTATGGACGACGTGACCCACCAACCACTCTGAGTGATCTACGCCCAATCGCCGTTGAGGAGTGGGACAATCTCGAGCAACAGTGCCTTGATGAACTTGTGGATAGCATGCCACGACGAGTAAGGACATGCATCAATGCAAGAGGACGTGCTACTGAATATTAGAGGTACCGGTGTGTACAGAAATCTGGATCACCACATCTGAAGGTCTCGCTGTATGGTGGTACAGCATGCAATGTGTGGTTTTCATGAACAACAAAAAGGGCGGAAATTTTCTATACAGGTTCCGGAACTCTCGGAACCTTGGTGCAGTAAAACTTTTTTTGATGTGTGTATAAGACAGGCGATATCTCATAACCTCACTTCCGCCGTCGTGTACTGGGCTGAGCCACGTGACGTTTTGTTGACGTCTCGTCCAATGTGGACACATAACCATTCGACGGCGAGTTTCTTTTCCGTTCCGTGACGTTCCGTTGACTCTCAGTTTGTATCGACTGCTGAACATGAGGTGGTGCATGGAACCTGTCCTGGAGAGGTACTGCCATTGGGCAAGTTCAGGTGTTCTTGCAGTATGCTTTAGAGGTAAGATGTACCCAGTTTCCGCACTCGGACGCCACAAAGGGTTTTCTTGCATTCTAACAGTACAAAATGTCTGCAACAAAATTATTTCCGGTGCATATTTTCGGTAGAAAATAGACTTCAGAGAAAGACAGTGTGGCAACACTACCGTCACATGCTCGACAAGTAGCAGATTTACGTTTTCAAACTGAATTACAATAATTTACGCTACCAGTATCGTAGTTTTGAAACAGTCGAATCCAACGACGTTTGAAACTCCAAAATTCCATTGCTGGTTTCGGAGGAATTATAACATTTAGAAGTGAGGCTTTATCTGTTTTGATTTTGAAAACGATTGCTGTCTTATGTGGAAGTTGATGTTGTTATACGGAATTGTCACATCAGCCTAATACACGTCAGCGATAGTTCATATGGTGAAATCGTTCTTAGACAGCTGAAAAGGGTTCTATCTATTTCAAAATATCATGAGATGACCACATCAGTTGTAAATTGGCATAGTGTTACGTTCATTATGAATACTGCTGATTTGACGATGGACACTTTTGAGCCGAGAAAAGCTGTATAACCTTTGGAAATCCCTTCGAAGAAAACCTACATACCTGTATTGCCTATAAATAACTAGAAAATGGATGATATCAAGAAATATTTGGTCTGTGTTCCTGAAGCAGACAAGATACAATTTTGGAATTGAGTCATTCATAGACGACAACAACTGGCATCTCGGGATTTAGATGAAGATAACTGAGTAATGCAGACATGTAAAACGCCAAACATTATTCAGAAATATGTAACATTATTCACAAATATGTAACAAACAATGTTTATTGCAAGAAAAGATAGTTATATGTACATGTCTATTTTAAATCAAGTAAATTAACCCTCAAATTAATTTAAGTATCCAGTGTGCTGTAGGAAGGAAACATGGTCAAAACTAACAAAGTCGTCCCTCTCTTTCTCCTTACATCATACTTGACTTTTACATGTACATTGTATAATAAGCGCCGGCCGGAGTGGCCGAGCGGTTCTAGGCGGTTTGGTCTGGAAACGCGCGACCGCTACGGTCGCAGGTTCGAATCCTGCCTCGGGCATGGATGTGTGTGATGTCCTTAGGTTAGTTAGGTTTAAGTATTTCTAAGTTCTAGGGGACTGATGACCTCAGAAGTTAAGTCCCATAGTGCTCAGAGCCATTTGAACCATTTTTTTTGTATAATAAGCAAGTATACTTACATCGTGACCTCAGAAGTTAAGTCCCATAGTGCTCAGAGCCATTTGAACCATTTTTTTTGTATAATAAGCAAGTATACTTACATCGAGGATCCAGGTAAGAGATAAACTGTTTTATTCAATTTTTTGTCTTTGTTGTAAAAGTAGGAAATACGAAGACGTTGCCTTTCTGCAGCAAGTTGATTATTTGAGGTGAAGAGCTTAGCTAGCTCACCCTGTATATTTTTTTATCATCCCTCCATTAACGTATTTGTCCTTTTCTGTCATAAGTATGAAACTAATGACTTGGGACAACATTTCATGTGTCTGACATTTCTAACCAATTTGTTACGAGAGTCACACATTCCAAGAATCAAGGTATTAAATAATTCTAATACTCTGTAAAAATTTTCTAGACTCATCATCTCGCTCCTGTGAATCGCAAAAGTGTCGCATATTCCCGTCCGAACTTGAAAAGAAGTTTGCGGTCTCGTACCTTCACAGAAAGTTTTGGATCGTTGCCGTACTGGCAATGCGTTTTCCCTGGAGAATAGCGAGACGTGCCGAACAAAACAAACCGCCAGGAGGTGTTTGCGAAACAGATGCGGCTCTAGGCGGTGCTTGCAAATGCGTTCTGCGGCGGCGGTGACGTCAACACGGAGTGCAGTGGGCGGAGCGTAAGCTAGCCTGCGTCTGGTAGTCTCATCACGGGAGCTGTTGGCTGCCGCACCGCGACTAAACGGCGAATTGCTTCTTACAGTTCTGCGATGAGAGTCTTGACGCAATACCAAGACAAAGCTTCACTTTCGGCACGCCTCAAAACTACATGGCGTGCTTATTGTTTTGAATTTTTGTTTTGGTAAATGTTGTTTATTAATATGGCCACTGCAGAGCACTGGTCGGTCATCCGCGCATGTACTTGTATTTACTGACTATCCACGATTTCATTAGGGAAGCTTTCATCCATATTACATTTGTTTCTGCTCATTTACATGCCTTAGTTAATGTTTAACACCTCTCACTTGCAGATTCACGTTAGTACCTTCGTGGGGCAGTATTCAACGCCAAAACAAAAACCACCTGAATATTATTTACTTCTACCGTTCCTTAAATAGTTATTAAGAAATCAATAAAGGACAGGCTTCTGTTTATGGAAATTCAATCTTTATTAAAAATGGAAGCACAATCTCGCACAAACTACGGCTCTTATATTAACATGGGCTTTGATACACCCGATAAACCCGATGAGCAGAACAGGTGATTAGGATTGTGGAAAGGGCCAAATAAGGTGGCGGTCAGTTTAACTTCAAAATTGTAATTTATTGTAATTTAATAACACACTTAAACCAAAACAGCACATAGCCGAACCTTACAACTACGAGTTTCAAAATCCAATTCTTTCACGGCAGAAGGCCTCCAGACAAGAAATCTTAAAAATTAACAAGATAAATTTCAAGTGACAGGCAGTTAAAATTATATATATATATATATATATATATATATATATATATATATATATCGCCGCATGGAGATATCCTCCCTGGTCCGCACCAACCGACCGACTCCCCTCAGAATGCTGACAACATCTAAAATTGTCGTCAGTGGAAATAACTCCATCTACACACACAACCTGACAAACACTTGCACAAAGACCTGAACGATTCCCAACAGTAACTAAAAACGCTCGATATATATATATATATATATATATATATATATATATATATATATATATATATATCACTGCTAGGCTGAAAGCCTTAAGGCAAAGGTGGATAGAACCAACATAAACAAGGTGCAATACAAATAGCTGAAGGCCACAATTAAATTTCAAACTTTAAAAATATATTACCATAATCCTTTAAGGTAGAAGGCCACAATGTTTTCGCTTAAGGGGAAATTTTAAGAATAAGGCTTTAATCGGCTGAAGGCCCACAGTTGATTTTCCAAATTTCAAAAATACCTTAAACCCTTAAGGTTTAAGTGGGCGAAACCACACTAAATGAAAAAGCAACGCAATGACAATAACTAAATTTAAGTATAAAGTTTGAAGCGGCTTAAGACCCACAATTGATTTTCGAAAAATTCAAAACACCTTAAACCTTTAAGCTTTAAGTGGCTGACAGCGCACTAAATGAAAAGATAACACAACAATAGTAACTTTCAGCAAAATATCCACTTGCCAGAATTCAACTTACTTATACGGGTGAAGGCCCTTGATTTACATAAAACACAATAAAATTTTTTTATAGCATTGGCTGTAATAGATTACCAACAGACCATTAAACGCCCATGAAAAGGACAGTATAAACAACAGCACGCCTCCAAGGGGGGAGGGGGGGCTGTCCTCGAAACATTAACTTTCACTTAGGTGAGACAGGTGGTGGGCCCAACTACACTTGATCCGTCGGTAACCCAATCAAGAGGCAGTCACGGACCGACTGGCCAAACGACTTGCTAGCCACCAATCGGTACATGAAAATTCAAAGACCAAACTGTTACAGACTTGATTATCCACATTTAATATGTATTATGCTGTCAAAACTACACACCTTGTTGGACAGCGACAAGAGGTGTGGAAAGGATACTGCCTGAAAGTACGTTAGTGGCCAGGGCAGATAACTGGAACACTAACAGCCACAAGGCAGAAAATTCCGCTGGTACACTTGAATTTGAAATAAGGTAATATACGAGGGGCGTTCAGAAAGTAAGCTCCGATCGGTCGCGAAATGGAAACGACTATGAAAATCCGATAAAGCTTTGCACAGATGTGTTGGGTAGTGTCTCTAGTATAACCCCAGTTAGCATCACGTCGCTCTTCTCATTTCTGAGCTCGCAGTGAGTGCGTAAAGATGTCTAGAAAATAGTGTCTGCCGCCAAGTACGAGGACCTGGTGAGAAATTTCGCCTGAAGCTATGCAGCTAACATTACATAACTGTCGTGCTGTTTCGTCTTCACGACAATTCTCAGCCGCATTCTGCAGGGGCAATGAAGATGCTCCTGCATCGTTTTCAAATGGAAATGTTAGATTACCCACAATACAGTCCGCAATTGTCTTCCCCTGAGTTTAATCTCTGGTCACATGAACCGCTGTCTTTGAAGACAACATTTTGACACAGACAACGAGGTGTAGGCCAGCATGGAGAATTGGCGGAAAGCACTGGCGGCTGCCTTCTATGATGAGGCTCTTGAAAAGTTGGTACAACGCTATGACAAAAGTCTAAGTCAGAACGGCGACTACGTAGAGAAGTAGCTGAAAGGTGTAGCTAATTGTTACAAGTAAAACATTTCTGATGTTCACTGTGGTTTCAATTTGGCAATCAATCGGAGCTTACTTTCTGAACAGGCCTCGTAGTTAACTCCACCAAAAAAGAACATTGCCTGAATTTACGCCAGTGGCCAGGGCAGGTAACAAGAACACTAACGGCCACAAGGCAGAAAATTCCACTGGTGCACTTGAGTTGCAGTGAAGCAATATAGTTAATTCCATCACACAGCGGCTCGATTTCACCACTACAAACACTCGGTGTTGCTCACAGGAAAAGTTCCCCAACAGTGAGCCAACGAAACGAAAGACACAACATGAATGGACGTGGCTTGGGTACTTAAGACACCACTCAACTTTGACGTCCTAGGTCGGTGAGCCAAGAAGCTCTTAGCGATCAGACAGCTCCACACACACACTCCGACACTGCACAGGGACCACCAGTGGACCCAGCTGATTGCGCCGCATGGAGATATCCTCCCTGGTCCGCACCAACCGACCGACTCCCCTCAGAATGCTGACAACATCTAAAATAGTCGTCAGTGGAAATAACGACAATTACACACACTACCTGACAAACACTTGCACAAAGACCTGAACGATACCTAACAGTAACTAAGCACGCACGAAGACAAATCGGGAGTCGATGCACACACACACAGCCAACTCATGAACGCTCGGCGAGTCAAAACGCGTCGTCCAGTACGACGACTGACCGACGATTAACCAAGACTGTGGAACAGCTCAAGTGATGCGTGGCGGCAATGGTAGGGCGAGCCATGTCAACGCAGACCTCACAGCTCCAACTCGACTGCGCCAGTGCCTCATTGCAACTCCCCGACTGGGAGGTCCGGACTGCACTCCAGACGTGTTCCAACTGACTGGAAACCCGAACTCGAGACCCGAACTGGCTTACGACAGACAACGATCGGGAAGTAATAGCAGTTAAGAAAAGATACTACGATAGGGGATATATTGATATGCGCTGCTAGCGCCGCTCACCGTCAGGCAAAGCAGCAGTTCAGTGACACCAGTAATTTAAATTAACGTAGTGAGGTGGAAGTAAGTTAACAACGAGCTGTAAAATACATGATGGTGGGAACATGACCCATGGATGGCCCAGGCCTCTTAAATATGGTTTCGAATTAACTTAAAAAACGAACAAAATTTACTTTAGCAACGCTCAGAAACATGTTCTGAGGAAGAATGATCAATTAAATAAACTACACTGAAGTGCCAAGGAAACTGGTATACACATGCGTATTCAAATGGCAGAATATGGTGATTGGGTTGGCAGCACCTATATAAGACAAAAAATGTGTGGCGCAGTTATTAGATTGGTCACTGTTGCTACAAAGGCGGGTTATCAAGATGTAAGTGAACATCAAATCTCCGAGATCGCTGCGGCTGGATAAAGATCTTGCAAGAACGGGACCAACGGTGACTGAAGAGAATGGTAACAGAAGTGGAACTCTTCCACAAATTGCTGCTGACTGCAATTTGGGACTATTAACAAGTGTCACCGTGCAAACCATTCAAAGAAACATCATTAATATGGGCTTTCGGAGCTATGGGGCCACTCGTGTACCCATGATGACTGCACGACACAAAGCCTTATGCCATGGCCTGGCCGGCCAGCACCGACATAAGGCTGTTGGTGACTGGAAACATGTCACCTGGTCAGACGAGTCTCGTTTCAAATTGTATCGAGCGGATGCATGTGTATGAGTGTGGAGACAACCTCATGAATCCATCGACTCTGCGTGTCAGCAGGGGACCGTTGAAGCTGGTGGAGGCTCTGTAATGGTGTGGAGCGTGTGCAGTTGGAGTGACATGGAACCCCCAATACGTCTAGGTACGACTCTTGGCAGGTGGCATGTATGTAAGCACCTGTCTGATGACCTGCATCCATTCGCGTACATTGTGCATTCTGACTTACTTGGGCAATTCCAGTAGGACAATGCGACACCCCACACGTCCAAAATTACTACAGAATCGCTCCAGGAATATTCTTCTGAGTTTAAACACTTCTGATGGCCACAAAACTCCACAGACAGGATAGGGAAAGTTAGTTTTGTGCAATATTCTGAGCACAGGATACAGCCAGGTGCGGACCAGATTGCAGTGAGTTACACATAGCAAGAGTTGAGAAGTAGAATACAGGATACAGGGCCGTCAAGTTGCTGAAAGAGTGTACGTAGCGGTTTTGCATGTACCGAATCACAGGCAGAAGGGGTCCTCTGGCCAACCTAGCATGTTATGAGTACATGACGCTAAGCGGCTTGTATGACAAACCAGAGGTGCACAGATGCATATAAATAGGTGCGGGTTTCTAATAAGATTCATTCAAGTGTGGCAGCTCTCCTGGATGGCAGGGCGAGTCACACCACCAGCTACACACAGCAGCAGATGGGGCGCCGGTGTTCCGGTCCACGGTGGGTCACTGGTTCGACCCTCTGAGGCTGACGCGGGGTCTGTAGCCAGCCAGCGATGGGCAGTCGTCGTGGCTTCCAACACATACCAGAGACATCCCGAGGCGAGGGTCGCAGATTCGGACTCCAGATCGTGGGTGCTTGTTGTTGCTGCTATCTTAGCCACGCCAGTGAGAAGCACACAGCTGGCCGCCTGCAGCTTACACCAAGCGGCGCTGAGTCGGCAGGGTCACATATCGCTGAGTCAACTGCCGGCATCCTGACAATGCCGCAACTCCACTGCTGTCCAAGGCCGACTCACAGCAGTGTGTGCACGGGTCACTCAGGCAGCCATCCTGATCCTGGTGTCCTCAGCATTGCAGGAGCCAGTGACGCAGACCGAGAGGAATGGGGCCTCTGCAGTTGGAAACAATAAATCACGTGGAAAGCTCGGACGAGTCTTAATATGGTGCCTTCTACCTCTTCCTACTACAGTACCATGAATATCAAGAATCTGGTAAAACATCAAATGCTGCAGCTGGAAAGAGATGTTGCAAGCAGGGGACCAACAACGACTGAAAAAAATCGTTCAACAGGACAGAAGTGTAACCCTTCGGCAAATTGCAGCAGATTTCAATGCTGAACCATCAATAAGTGTCAGCGTGTGAACAATTCAACGAAACACGAAACATCATCGATATGGGCTTTTGTGAACCCTTGATGATTGCCCGACACAAAACTTTACACCTCTCCTGGGCCTGCCAACACCGACATTGGGCTGTTGATGATTGGAAATGTGTCACCAGGTCAGACAAGCCTCATTTCAAACTGTATCGAGTGGAAGGACGTGTATGTGTGCAGAGACAACCTCATGAATCCACGGACCCTGCATGTCAGCAGGGTCTCTTCAAGCTTGTGGAGGCTCTGTAAGGATGTGGGGCATGTGCAGTTGGAGTGATGTGGGACTCCTGATAAGTCTAGATACGACTCTGACAGGTGACACCTACGTAAGCACCCTGTGTGATCACATGCATCCATTCATGTCCAATGTGGATTCCAATGGTCTTTGGCAATTCCAGCAGGACAATGCTACACCCACACGTCCTGAATTGCTGCAGAGTGGCTCCAGGAATATTCTTCTGTGTTTAAACACTTCTGATGGCCACCAAACTCCACAGAAATGAACATTATAGAGCATATCTGGGATGTCTTGCAACGTGCTGTTCAGAAGAGATATCCACGGATTTACTGACAGCCCTGCAGGATTCATGGTTTCAGTTCTCTCCATCACTACTTAAGACATTGGCGAGTCCATGCCACGTCGTGCTGTGCCACTTCTGCGTGCTCGAGGGGGCCCTACACGATAGTAGGCAGGTGTATCAGTTTCTCTGGCTCTTCAGCTTATTAATGCAACGCCAACACAAAACACTTGTTTACAATACCTGACTTCAACGCCAGAAAATACGACTTGAGAACGAGAGCCGACGAACGTTGATGCATCTAATACGTAACTCCAAGTGGTATTCTGTACTCATGGTGTGGCAACAGGGGCGCTTTACCATCAGAAGCGCTGGCAGCGTGGTAGGGAATGCCGACTCGCCATTGGTGTTGCCTGGGCAACGGCCTCACGTCCCTCACCAGTTAGCTAAACGCAGTGTAGTAGTCGCTGGTTTGCACGCGCTTGTAGAATGCAAAAGCATACTCGTCTCTAAGATTACATAGAACCGAATTGGCAACGTTGCGAAAGGAATGGAATTATAATAAAAAAATACTACCGCGTGGGGTAATAAATTACCCGACGAATGTAGTTAAGATTTAAAAGAAAAAAAGTTGTCGAGTGTGAATTGAGTGCAATAATTCGTTTTCTGTATGCAAGAGACGTGAAAGCGCTCGAAATTCACCGGCAAAATATTTATGTTGATGGAGATGGAATGGAAAAAAACTGTAGGCACCCAGAATACATGATCGGATTTCAGTGTAACTTCGTACACGTAAAAAGGGTCAGACGGTACGTAAATGATTCGTTCCAATTCTCTACGTCAGGCAGAATTGCCAGTAGAGTGCATTAGTGTTGTTTTTGTTTAATGGCGTTACGAGTGCTGACAAGTTATTTTGAACAGCGTCAGACGTGGAGTGATCACTCTGGAGGTCATGTAGATGCTGCGCACTCGTGTAAAACAGCGTTATCAGCACCTGTCAGAGTTTCAAAGAGGCACCATTCTGGGTCTCCATTTAGCCGGTTGGTCGAATCGTGCAATATCCAGAATTGAGGATCATTCGGATGTGACAATGGCCCGATATTGGAGTGCATGTGAACGAGAGGGCAGACATTCGTCGTCTAGGCACCGCTCGATCACATCTAATCGCGATACCGTGCACCAAGCACATCGTAAGCTCCTTAAAATCTGCGCCAGCCATCAGAGAAAAGTAATGAACGCCCTGAAAATTCTGTGTCGTTCCGCACGATGGGTTGGAGACCAACAGCAGCCAGACAGGGGAACTGGCGTTCCACGCGTGGCCGTATAGTAGTCGCGGTTGGATCCACTGGAGGCGCTCTAATAAACAACCGAGCAGTCGACACACGGCTAACCGTAAAGATACTAAGACACAAAGGAATTGCAGACATTGGCTGCCAGCGGGCATTTATTTAAATTAATGAGAGAAGTTGAAAATCTCTCCCGGCCCAGGATTTGAATTCGGGTTTCCTGCTCACAAGGCAGATGCTCTGACCAGCAAACCATTCGCACGCAATGGTCACCACACTGCATGGTCTACCATAGCACGTCTTTCGTCAGACCCAAATTCTCAACTGATCCACAATCTACTAATGAAGTGCTGCTTGTCCATTACCCTCATGTTCAGAAAGATGTACAAAAGTTCGGGAAACAGACACTTCACTATTTCGTCCTTATCTAATTAGTTTTCTTGAGTTTCAAGAAGTGTCCCTTACGTCATGCTTACAGAACTTTTAAACTATAGAAAACGTGCTCATGCAAATGATGCTGTCGATTGTTATGAGACTGGATTTCAAAACTCAGTTGTTCAGTTCGTTAATGCCCTTAATATTTGTGAAAATTATGTTGAAACGCAGATTGAGGTCTATACTTTCAAAGGGTGATAAAATCATTTTAAAAACGAACATGTGTTTGTGTAATGGAAACAAGACACTGGTTTAAAAAAAAAGCCTTGTCGTACTTAGAGCTGAACGACATTATGTAGAAGAAGGGTTATCAAGATAGTAAGATTCCCCAAAACGGATAATGACAGGCAGGAAACATTGTGAAAGGCAAGTGTGGAGGTATAAGAGATGAAGGCACGCCCATATTGCAGTATCACAGTTGTAAAATGTTGTTTCTGGAGATGAAACATATGTAGAAATCGAATTCGATACCGCAAGCACAGGACGTGCCAACTTGCTTTAGTTATGATATCCTGAAAGCAACAGACTGGTTATTTCAGGTTGATGCCGTGTTTTTTGTCTCCCAGAAATCCTTCGATACAGTCTGCACCGTCTTATAGTAAAGAAAATGTAAATGGTTAGCATGCAGCCACATTTAAACTGCAACTAAGTTAATATTCTCGTGTCAAGTTAATGTTCTCCATTTAAGTTAACATTCTGTACACTGACTGGGTGCGCATCATTGCGACATATCGTCCAAAACGACACATTAAAGATATAACTAACTAACTAGCTAGTTAACTAAGGAATGTAGTATCATGTAATTAATAAACCGGGTTCTTGTGTAGTGGGAATCACTGACGTCTATAGTTTCCAGACAATAATGCCATTGTGGTAATGGGCGAGCTTCAAACTCGCTGTCCACCGTCTTCTTCCTTCCGGTTTTAGCATATATTGTACAAGGTATTATCCGCAGACAACTCTTGTCTTGTAATCGCACTGATGTAGAAGCTAATTAATATATGTATAGGCATACTGCAGCCAAATTGTACTGGGTCTACATGTAATAAAATTCTAGTACACTTACAGTCGACTTTAGAGATATTAAGGGATTCACCCCTGTCCCTGATACGTGCTTTACAGTTTCTTTTTTCAGAAATTAAATTCTTATTTATATGGATTAAAGAAGCAGCAGTATATAACCGAAGTCCGATTAAGGGATTAAGAATCAATGATTCACTAGTATTTTTATCGTATGGTAGTTTACTATCAATATTCTTTTCTATTTTTTGCATTTCCTTAAATACATAAAATATGGGCAGATATATTACAATCTGAAATTATTATATTATAGGAACTATATTATAAAATAATATAGACAATTAACCCCAAATCATGACGCGACCTCCATCGTAGCCAGCTTGTCCGGAACACATAGTCGTTCAGTAAAACTTTCCCACGTCTGTGAATTTTATAGAGCGATATTTTGGCTAGTGTTGCAAGCGACCTTTATCAGGCTGGTTGGCCTATAAAACCCCTTAATGACACGTCCACATATTTGGAAAAGCTCTTATTTATTTGTTTAAAAACATGACTGTGGTTACGGAAGCCTACTCTCACACAACGATGACTTCGTTGTACATCTTCCTGAAGATGGACTAGGAACCAATTGTTATTGTGGTCTTCATTCCGAGAACTCGTTTGATGCAGCTCTCCACGCTAATCTGTCCGATTCGATGAATCCAGTCATTGTTAAATAAATTTACACATACAATACTAAAAAAAATAGTAGCTGTTGTTCTTCTGCGTTGCGGTAGTAAAATAGAATTCAGTTTCTTATATTTCCGAAAGAAACCTCATTCCTAAGTAAAAGCTTCGTATCGCAGAGGAGAAATCGTCATAAAGGCATAAGATTTATGCTATCGATCACTTATAACGTTATATTTTAACGAACAGAGCTGCGGACCATAAACGTGTAAATTTTGTAAAGCTACTGCATGCGCCCATGAGGCCTTGGCTGCGCTAGTAGATAGGAGTTTCATGAAATTCTGGTTTTTGTGCCTTCCTGACTATCCCAGTACGAGTATGCAGATCACAAACACTGACTTATATTTTCATCAGACACCAAGTAACATTTTTTTAAAAATTTTGTTAGTCAGCTACTACGATAACCTTACAACCATTATAACTGTTTTCATTTGTTGATTTTTCGTTTGAGCCCGATTTTTTTATTGATATCATTTTGCCTAGTACGACGTACATCTTTCGCCACCAGTTCTCCGTTTATGATCTCGGAAAGTTCCAAAGGTTTCGCTTGCTCTTTTAAATACGTTTCTGTTTGTGGTCTTTTGATCGTATACCCATTTCTACTAGAATATAATTACGGAAATGTGGTTATATCTTGTTCAACCATAATTTTTTATCATTTAACACCTAAAAATGTTTCGGTGAAGTTTCACCATCTTCGGTGGGTTCATTTACTTTTAATGTCACATACTGATGTGTACGTGTTATTTCCATTATCACACATGAGGAAGTAAACACGGACTAAAAGACAGCTTCAAACAAAATATGAATGTCTCAACTCCACGCCAGGCATTTCCGAATGACAAACTGGGGCAAAATATTAGCTGTAATGCAAATATAAGAAGCCACGTGAACATCAGTGCTAAGGGAATAAGTGAACCCACTGATGACGGTGAAACATCACCGAAACGTATTTGGGTTTAAACAAGAAGAATCTATATTTGCTCAAGGTGGAGCTGAGTTTCCATAACTGTACATTAGGAAGCAAACTCGGGCAAAAAAAGACAGCCTCCTTCACAAGTTGAATATTTACACTAGAGCTTTCCCAACGTTCACGGCACAAATTTATTTTTTGTTTCGTATCTAAGACGTGAAGAGTCGTTCATTTCTCGAGTATGATTCTAAAACCGAACTTTAGTGTGCATATGTTTGTTCCATATACAACTCGAAACGCCATATAGACTACAGTAATCGCTCGGGGATATATGCTGATGGATAAATTCAGAAATGCGTCTTATTAACAATAAAATCATTCCCTGCCTGATGTTTAACTTTTACCATCGCAACCCAGTCAGCCCGAATACAGAACTACTGATTATTATAATAATGGTCGCCTGCCTCCCGCTTGACTTTATGTCGTATTTATTATTGAAGTTAAAACTTCCTCGAAAATCTTGGAATGCTGTGCCGATATGTTGCTAGTACTAATATCGTTAAAAGGCAAAAGTTGTCGAGATTCTCGATTCCCAGAATGGATAAACTCTCTGTATACATAATTAAATTTGTTCGGAGCCCTCAGTGTGCGAGACTTTTCGCACCTGAGCAATTTTCTTATGTAGATCATGGGGATATAATTTGGGTTCTATTATATTATGTAATACTTTTTCTATCTTTTCGTTCTAGTACAGCTAACCATAAGACGTATTGATGTATTGTTGTAATCATGATTTTGTTGTTAATGGAAGAAGTCTTGGGTTTTGTATACTTAGAAAAGCTATCTCCATTTTTTGGCTTTCATTTTCAGGGCATTCTTGTGATAGGTTAATTTACCGAAATATTTAAAACTATTCTTTAGTTCAACTATTTTTATCATTAATTCAAATCCAGACTAACTAAGGCAGTTACTTACTAGTCTCTATTTAGGTTGGTTTTCTTTTTCATTCTGACCAGTATTTTTTAATCCTTCCACTTCGCTACTTTCTTTCTTCCCAGTGATTATACTTCTACAGATTCTTTTTTGTGTTGCTTTTCACTTCTGCGTTTGTGCATGTTTTCTCCGATGTTGTCGTAATTACCTCTTCTAAGACCTGTTGATTTTCTTTTATCCATTTATTTTTGTTCTTTCTGTTGTTGAGATTTTGGAAAATTAATTTAGTTGTCTTCTCGTTCTTTCACACTTGCAAAAAAGCACGGATTGTTCTCTATTTTTTGTGCTTAGGTTATTATTAATATGTTACTTAGTTAGCTCGTTTTAAGTGGTACTGATATAATGATAACGGTTTAAAAATAAACTATGTTCTCCGGGAACTCGACGAACTATAGTATTGTGCACGTGTTCATCACGTCTGCCTTCTGCAGTTGCCAACAGAGTGAAGATGTTATTCTCGGCTCTGTAGGCTCTTCACCGTCCGATCTGAGATAATGCCTCGCGGCGGTCGAAATACCAGAAAATGTGAATAAAAGTAAAAAAAAAGAATCTTAATGTGATTTTGCTTCAGGTGCAGGGAAAGAATAATAATTTCTCTGTTAAATACTGTTACATGGAAGAGCATGCATTTCACATATGTAGTAATTTGTTCAACTCGTGAGTAAGGAAAATATCGATACGAGCAAAAATGGACAGGGATATTGAAACCATTACGCCATTACTTTACAAAATATTAAAGTATCTATCTTATTTATTAAAAGTAGATGAGGTATAAAAGTAATATTCGAACTGTTGATTTAATTTAAATATTACATTTTAAGTAAAGTAAAACTAAAAGCAAGGATTCTCAAACTTTCCAGCTCTGTTTGTTTGCAATGATGTTTGAAATATATATAGTCATTTTTTAAATAACTGCAGATCTAATTTTTATGGTGATGATAAAGCTGCATTGAATATTGATCATATTTGTTAGTTCCAAAAATCCTCGTGATAAAGAAACGCCAACTACATTGCGCTTCCATTGTAACAGTGAACGATCTAAATCTTGAAAGTTGGATTAAATAATGAAGCAACATAAACTGGACGATACTGGGAAGCAGTTCTCAGATGAGCTCCGAGTTAGAATGAATTTGGATGATGTGCAAGCATCAAAGATGAAACAACAAGCAGCCCAACAAAGGCTGCAATTAAAAAATTCAACAAGTTAAGCAGAGATTTTATCCAAAATATGAAAGCGTAATTACCGTAGAAACTACTTTCGAAATTGATCTACAGGCATTATTCTGTCATATATGTGAATAAAAACAGTGGAAAAGGGCTGATGCTGGAATAACTTTAAGTCTCTGACTAGGCTCTCATTTTAATATAACAAAGAGGTAATGTGGATTATTCACAAAAGCGAGGTGTAATAAAATGATAATTAAATCGAAACCCTTAGCTGCCGACAGGTGTTGTTTATATACACTAATGGGAACAGCTGAAAATGTGTGTCCTGACCGGGACTCGAACCCGTGATCTCCTGCTTACATGGCACACGCTCTATCCACCTTTTTTTTTTAATCTTATTTTGTTCGTTTTCGTTCGTTGCATCTGATCGAGTCTCGAACCCGGGATCTCCTGCTTACATGGCAGACGCTCTACCCATCTGAGCCACCGAGTCCCGGTCGGGGCACACATTTTCAGCTGTCCCCATTGATGTATATCAACAACACCTATCGGCAGCTAAGGGTTTCGATTTAATTATCATTTCATTCTAGAGAAGCTGCACGGTCATCAATGGTATGTGTTCTTTCGGGAACAGATACCATCTTCACAAGGTGTAATAACTGCTGTTTTAACATATCTACTACTAAAAGGGCGTTTTTATCTGCATAACCTAAGGAAGTTTTTTGTAGAAAGGGTAACAATACATTCTATTCCCAAATAACGAAATACTTTTGTATTTGTTCGATCTCAAATACCTTTACGTCAAAAGTTGTTGAATTCTCACATTTTTCACTTAAAATATTTTCAATGGCTGGAGAACAGAAATTATTTTGAGTTTGGTAAAAAGATTTAATGTTAGTTATAATTATTTAAAATCGCTGATTCCATCCAACGAGACGACTATAATTCCTTTTTAAAACGAACTGAAAGGCGCAAAAATGTTATGACGATATTTTTAGAGGCTGACTGTGGCAAAGCAGATAACTGCGAAAGCACTGAATCCTGTTCCACGATGTTCTTGGTAAATTTTTTCATTTCCACTTCATTTTTCTGCGTGTTTTACACCATCTGCACGGAACTATTATGAACGTAGAGAATGAGGTAAACTGTATTGTAATTCTGACCCAACAATGTTTGCGGATGACGGTGCGAGAATTTTTACTAAATGCACCGCAAATAAAATTCACTACGACAGATGTTCTCTACATTGCGCAAAAGTCTTTCAGACTGTGTTCCAGCGCTGTTTACAACTATTCTGAAAATGTTTCTTCACTAAATGATATCCAGTGCTCGCGATATTCAGATTTGGTAAATAATTCGCCCTAATATGTGAGCACAGTCTGTAAAATAAGTTACCGTTTCACAGAGACGGCAGTGAACCTTTTCATTTGTTCCTCTTGTCATATGTTAGGCGCTTTTCCCAAAGAGAAAGAGGATTAATTTTTAGTTAGTGTTATTCTTACTGGGAAAGATAAGTTCTGTTGGCTTCAGTATTGTTCTATGAATATTCATTAGACCTTGGGCATTTAGAAGTATAAATAACAAACCTTACAGTTAGAGTGAGCTGTACAGAAGGGAATTAGTACGGTTGTGTTTAAACATAATCACTAGAATGTCTGCAACTTCCAGGAAGAAACTATCCTTTCCCGGAGCACCAAGAAACTGCAGTAGCTGAGACTGCTGACTCTGTCCAGGACACACAGCACCCACACTCACTGCCGTCTTTGTGTTGTATAAAACAGCAGAGCGTAGCCAGTAACAGTATGTAGCTGACGGTGTACACAAAGATAAACGAAGCTTGTCTCGAAACGTGGCCTGCCCCAGACCAATACTACACCCACTTTATTCAGATGTGCACTCTAACAGGAAGAAGTCAAGTTTCAAATGGTTCAAATGGCTCTAAGCACTATGGGACTTAACATCTGAGGTCATCAGTCCCCTAGATTTAGAACTACTTTAAACCTAACTAACCTAAGGACATCACACACATCCGTGCCCGAGGCAGGATTCGAACCTGCGACCGTAGCAGCAGCGCGGTTCCGGACTGGAGCGCCTAGAACCGCTCGGCCACAGCGGCCGGCAGTGAAGTTACAGTTTATCTTACACCATTCTCTTTAGCATATAACACTGGACGAACGATGGACGTGGCTTCAGGGCTTTACTCCAGTACGAGTTCATGTATCAGACAACAATCAAATAAAAGTACACTGAAGCGCCAAAGAAACTGGTATGCGCATGGGTATTCAGATACAGAGATACAGGGTGTTTCAAAAATGACCGGTATATTTGAAACGGCAATAAAAACTAAACGAGCAGCGATAGAAATACACCGTTTGTTGCAATATGCTTGGGACAACAGTACATTTTCAGGCAGACAAACTTTCGAAATTACAGTAGTTACAATTTTCAACAACAGATGGCGCTGCGGTCTGGGAAACTCTATAGTACGATATTTTCCACATATCCACCATGCGTAGCAATAATATGGCGTAGTCTCTGAATGAAATTACCCGAAACCTTTGACAACGTGTCTAGCGGAATGGCTTCACATGCAGATGAGATGTACTGCTTCAGCTGTTCAATTGTTTCTGGATTCTGGCGGTACACCTGGTCTTTCAAGTGTCCCCACAGAAAGAAGTCACAGGGGTTCATGTCTGGCGAATAGGGAGGCCAATCCACGCTGCCTCCTGTATGTTTCGGATAGCCCAAAGCAATCATACGATCATCGAAATATTCATTCAGGAAATTAAAAACGTCGGCCGTGCGATGTGGCCGGGCACCATCTTGCATAAACCACGAGGTGTTCGCAGTGTCGTCTAAGGCAGTTTGTACCGCCACAAATTCACGAAGAATGTCCAGATAGCGTGATGCAGTAATCGTTTCGGATCTGAAAAATGGGCCAATGATTCCTTTGGACGAAATGGCAGCCCAGACCAGTACTTTTTGAGGTTGCAGGGACGATGGGACTGCAACATGGGGCTTTTCGGTTCCCCATATGCGCCAGTTCTGTTTATTGACGAAGCCGTCCAGGTAAAAATAAGCTTCGTCAGTAAACCAAATGCTGCCCACATGCATATCGCCGTCATCAATCCTGTGCACTATATCGTTAGCGAATGTCTCTCGTGCAGCAATGGTAGCGGCGCTGAGGGGTTGCCGCGTTTGAATTTTGTATGGATAGAGGTGTAAACTCTGGCGCATGAGACGATACGTGGACGTTGGCGTCATTTGGACCGCAGCTGCAACACGGCGAACGGAAACCCGAGGCCGCTGTTGGATCACCTGCTGCACTAGCTGCGCGTTGCCCTCTGTGGTTGCCGTACGCAGTCGCCCTACCTTTCCAGCACGTTCATCTGTCACATTCCCAGTCCGTTTAAATTTTTCAAACAGATCCTTTATTGTATCGCTTTTCCGTCCTTTGGTTACATTAAACCTCCGTTGAAAACTTCGTCTTGTTGCAACAACACTGTGTTCTAGGCGGTGGAATTCCAACACCAGAAAAATCATCTGTTCTAAGGAATAAACCATGTTGTCTACAGCACACTTGCACGTTGTGAACAGCACACGCTTACAGCAGAAAGACGACGTACAGAATGGCGCACCCACAGACTGCGTTGTCTTCTGTATCTTTCACATCACTTGCAGCGCCATCTGTTGTTGAAAATTGTAACTACTGTAATTTCGAAAGTTTGTCTGCCTGAAAATGTACTGTTGTCCCAAGCATATTGCAACAAACGGTGTATTTCTATCGCTGCTCGTTTAGTTTTTATTGCCGTTTCAAATATACCGGTCATTTTTGAAACACCCTGTATGTAAACGGGTAGAAGATGGCACTGCGGTCGGCAACGCCTATATAAGACAACAAGTCCCTGGCGCAGTTCGGTCCGTTACTGCTGCTACAGTGACAGTTTGTCAAAATGTGAGTGAGTCTGAAAGTGGTGTTATAGTCGACTCACGAACTATGGGACACAGCATCTCCGAGGTAGCGATGAAGTGGGGATTTTTCCGTAAGACCATTTCACGACTATATCATGAATATCTGGAATACGGTAAAACATCAAATTTCCTATATCGCTGCGACCGGAGAAAGATCCTGCAAGAACGGGATCAATGAGGACTGAAGAGAATCGTTCAACGTGACAGAAGTGCAACTATACCGTTAATTCCTGCAGATTTCAGGGGTGGGCCGTCAACAAGTGTCAGCGTGTGAACCATTTAACAAAACATCATCGATATGGATTTTCGGAGCCGAAGGTTCACTCGTGTACCCTTGATGACCGCACGACACAAAGCTTTACGCCTCGCCTGGGCTCGTCAACACCGACATTGGACTATTGATGACTAGAAACATGTTCCCCGGTCAGACGAGTTTCGTTTCAAATTGTATTGAGCGGATGGACGTGTAAGGATATGGTGACAACCCCAAGAATCCATGGATCCCGCACATTAGCAGGAGACTGTTCAAGCTGGTGGAGGCTCTCTAATGGTGTGGGGCGTATGCAGTTGGAGTGATTGGGGCCCCTGAAACGTCTAGACATGACTCTGACAGATGACACGTACGTAAGCACCCTGTCTGATCACCTGCATCCATTCATGTCCATTGTGCATTCCGACGGACTTGGACAATTCCATCAGGAAAATGCGACACCACACACGTCCAGAACTGCTATAGAATGACTCCAGGAACACTCTTCTGAGTTTAAACACTACCACTGGCCACCAAACTCCCCAGAAATGAATGTTATTGCACGTATCTGGGATGCCTTGCGACGTGCCGTTCAGAAGAGATATCCACCCCTTCGTACTCTTACGTATTTACCGAATTACGGAAAGCCCTGCATGATTCATGGAGTCAGTTCTCTACAGCACTACTTCGGACATTAGTCGAGTCCATGCCACGTCGTGTTGCGGCACTTCTGCGTGCTCCCTGGGGGCCGTACACGACATTAGGCAGGTGTACCACTTTCTTTGGCTTTTCAGTGTATGATACCTAATTACAATTTTGACTGAAAAAAGAATCACTGCTTTTTAGAGCTACGTGTTAACTTACTTTTGAAACGGATAAAACTCACGCGACTCTGCAGTTCATTTGATAAACTAAGAAGTAAAAAGTCAGTGATGTGGTTGTTATTGTTTCTTTTTAACTATCGCTTTTTACATTCATTTTGATATCTGCCAGTACTCACGAGGGGTCGTCAAAAAGTAAGTTACACGTCATTATGGCAGTATGACTTTGTGAATGTAGGTGAGCTATTTGGCCACCCAGCTATGATCCCACAGTCAAATATTCTTTGCCTTGGGCGGAATTGCGAATAAATAAAATACTAAGCTGTAAAATAAAAAATTAATGAATAATTTAATATATGGATGTTGGACAGACCAAGGAGTCCATGAGAACAGAAAAGACCGAACCAACAATCTAATGGAAAGTTTTTTTTTGTCATCAGTCTTCTCATTAGTTTGTTATCCTGCGTCTTCATGCGTTTTGTCTTTTGAGACAATATCCTAATACCATAATACAACAGCACAACGCTGGTTCACGCGTACTCCACACTTCTCTATACTGTCTGTGTAGCGTTTACTCTTTGACCAGCAATGTCACCCAATCTGCTCTAGAAGAACACATGTGGAGACAGTCTCGATCGTCAACTCCATCTTAGTGTTAGTTTAATACCCAGAATGTCGACGCCAGTAACAGCCCCTGTGAGAGAATCTAGGAGATACCCTTTCCAGTCGAATGAATTCCTGCATCCAGATGCAAAGGGTGTGCAACATGTTACTTCGTGGCATTGTATTTGTGCCACCTATTTCGTTGTTCATTGAATTTGCTCAACATCCTCAGTGATTTGTTACATATATTCCAATCTCTTCTTTCTCTACAGTTTTTGCCCCCTACAAATCCCACAAGTAGCCGCTTAGTTATTCTCTATTGTCTTGGCACATGTCCTATCATTCTGTCCTTCTTCTGATTAATGTTTTCCACATACCCCTTTAATCGCCGCTTCTCCTGAGAACTTCCTCATTTCTTATCTCACCATTCCACCTAACTGTCAACATCCTTATAAAGCATCACATCTGAAATTCCTTAGTTATCTCCTTTTCTGGTTTTCCAACAGGTCACAATTCACTTGCACCCAAAGCAAATGTAGATTCTCAGAAATTTCTTCCACCAATTTAGGCAGAGGCCGATGTTTCATGCCAATAGACTTATCTTGGCCAGGAATATCCTCTTTGCCTGAGCTGCTCTGCTTATTATGTAATATTCAATAAAGCAGGGAGATACTACTCCCACAACATGTCATGCAGGGCAGGCTACACATTAATAGCTTGAAGATCATTTTTAGTCCCTGATGCACAGGTTGCTAAAGCAAACAGATGTTACTCCAAAACAACACACCTGCAGGCCAGCCTACATGTTGGGCCCTGGAAAACTGTTTCTTGGCCCTGACTTGAAGGCTGACGTGCAAAGTCGGTTAATTTGGCTGGTTGGTACTGTTCCCACACTACATACCTGTAACTCAGGGCCGCCTACACACATGAGGTGGAAAAAAAACACTTTTTCGCCGGTATCTCCGCTCCTACTTGAGCTGATACTCATGGGGCCCACTCTTTCTGTGTCAGATCGGGATGAAATCGATCTAGGCATTTTGGAGGAAGTCCTGAGCATATATACTCTGCCTTATGTATACAACAGATGGTGTATATGCTGTGAATGTTCTCATCTCCCAAGATGACAATGGCATTAGTCAAATTGGCGCACTCATTCATTGTCATATACTCAGATACCCTTCCGAACTTCAATTGGTCCGCTAAATCATGCAAGCTTAATCTAACAGAAAATGTCTGGCACTACTTAAAATGATGGGTGAGAAATAGCATACAACACCACTGCATTCTGGTAGCTCTAAGAGATCTAATCGATAATGAGTAGCTTCAGCTGGGTATGGCATACCTGTCAAAACATGTGGAAGTCATTCCTCGCCGAAGTGAGGCAGTGTTACACAGCATATTAGTATGACGTCTCCAGATGGTGACAATTGTTTTGCCCAGTGTACATAACTCTAATACACAAACCAGTATGGTAAAACTGGCTAGTAATCCGAATTAAATGTTGTTCACCTTGTTCCAATAAACTGAACAGCATGTGGTGAACAAAAAGTTTCTGACCCTTAGGAAAATAATTCTTACAGCCTCTCGTTATGCTGTTTCAAGAGACGAACAATTAATTAAGCTCAACTAACGAGCATTCTGGTGCGCTATGCAGTCTGAATGGCTTTGAAAAGTTGCATATCTTGTCCTACATAGCGGCCGAGGCTGTGAAGACAGAATGAGGGTCGGGGCAAGCAGTGCACAGAGTGAATGACCCCGTGCTGCTTTCACTCGCAAGTGAACGCCATTTTAAGAGGACGCCCTCCCTGGCGGATGCAGCCGAGGACGTCGTTAACAGCCCTGGAGGGAGGACGGGGGTGGAATCGCCGACAATGCGGCCATAATGAGGGTTGCCGTCGCTGTCGCAAGTGCGCGTCAGTGTGGGGCGGCGACACTGTCGGGAGCACCCGGCCTCTCCCTGGCCTCACTCGTGGGGCGGGCGCGTCTGCAGTCGGGGGCTCTCCAGTGACTGTACCCTAATGTGGTCCGTATCAAAGCGATCTGATAAGAGGCAGAGATTGTGTCGTGACACAATACGAATCATGCGTTAGGTGAGTATGACGTCGCACTACCTTAAGTACACATAAATGTTTGGGTGAATATTAATGAAAAATTTTGTTCTCTAACTTTTGTGAATTGTGATTTTTAACACATTTTTATTGGGTCGCTTTCTTGTCTGTTTGTTCGGTACAAACTTTGCGATCAATTTTAAACTAACTTCCCGATGAGCTAGAGAACTGATATGTATGTTTTTGGATAGGGTCCGCCTTTAGCAAAACACATTTTTTGTTTTTTTAACCCAAACATGTTTCGCTGCACTTGCAGCGTGTTCAATGGGCTTTTATTTTCCATCTTTTTACCACATGGTGTGGTTTTTCTGATCAGAGAAACCAAAACCACACCATGTGGTAAAAAGATGGAAAATAAAAGCCCATTGAAGATGCTGCAACTGCAGTGAAACATGTTTGGGTTAAAAAACAAAAAATGTGTTTTGGTAAAGGCGGACCCTATCCGAAAACATACATATTGTTAAAGCAAACACGGAAGAAAAGAGCTTCAACCCCAAGATGATTAGAGAACTGATACTTTCAACACACCTCAGAACTGGTTGGCAGCACGATATTAATTTGGTTTTTTGCCTGGTTTGTGGCAGAGGGTGCTTCGTTTACCACTATCATCTTCCGATGAGTCAGAGACGTGAAGCCTTTAACATACGCCGGAACTGGATGATGATGCAATATTGGGTTGGTGTTCGGTTGTTTTTGGGGGAGGAGACCAGCGAGATCATCGGTTTCATCGGAGTAGGGAAGAACGGGAAAAGAAGTTGGCCGTGCCCTTTCAAAGGAACCATCCCGGCATTTGCCTGGAGCGATTTAGGGAAATCACGGAAAACCTAAATCAGGATGGCCGGACACGGGATTGAACCGTCATCCTCCCGAATGCAAGTCCAGTGTGCTAACCACTGCGCCTACTTGCTCGGTGATGCAATATTAACTCGCTTTCTTGTCTGGTGTGTTGCTGAGTTTACTTTGTTTAGCGATATCATTTTCAGAAGAACTAGAGACTTGAAACATTCAACATGGCTCTGAACTCGACTGACAATGCATTATCAGCCCATTTTCGTGCCTGGTGTGTGGCGGAGGATACTTTGTACACTACTGCTATTTCTCCCTTTTCCTGTTCCACTTGCAAATGTTTCGTGATAAGAATAGTTGGTGTGCAGATGGCAGGGCATGCGTGGGGAGAGCGGTAGTGGTGGGGGTTGTGGCAGACGGTGTAGAGGGGATATGCCGAGTGCTGGAAGCGAAGTGCCGTTCTAAACTGAAGCCTACTTCCACGATTTTTGTAAGTGTTAAATGGGGCCTTTCCACACCAACACTTGCAAGGTGACCGTTCAAAAAATTCTGTCAGCTCTGTTTTCGTTAGTATCTAAAAAGAATTCCGCCGAAACTGCAGCGGTTTATTTTCAAATGGCTCTGAGCACTATGGGACTCAACTGCTGAGGTCATTAGTCCCCTAGAACTTAGAACTAGTTAAACCTAACTAACCTAAGGTCATCACAAACATCCATGCCCGAGGCAGGATTCGAACCTGCGACCGTAGCGGTGTTGCGGTTCCAGACTGCAGCGCCTTTAACCGCACGGCCACTTCGGCCGGCTGGTTTATTTTCCCTTGGCCTGTTAATCATTTGTAACTTTCAGAGAAGCGTCATGAGTGACGAATTTCGAGTAAAACGTACGCATTTCTGTTCTGACCAAGTTAAAATTTGCTTCTTTTGACAAAACACAGTGGAGTTTACACAGCGTCACCTCACTAACAAGTTGTACAGACGCAATTACGAGATAATTCTGAAACAGTAGTTTATTAAGAGTGGAACTGAGGAAAAGTAAGGGCAGTATCTTATGAAACAACATATCCTCGGTACAAAATAAACGTGTAATATATTCACTTATGTTGTTTCAAAGCCCACAGCATTTCTCACTTCACCAGCTAGCGATGGCCTTTAAAAATTACATGCTTTCATCGAAAAAGTCTGTAGTTAGTGGAATAACGCGGGAGATAATGAACCTTTGCATAATAACCACATGGAAAAATTCTCTCCTCCTTGCGTGCTATCATTTGACAAAATCTCATTTGGGTATCTCAAACAGTTTATGAAATATGAGGAATTTTGTGCGTGTTTTACTCCGATTTATTGATGGCGCGTGAGATCGCAGACGAGTGTGCTACATATGATCGATTTTCTCGAGATCGGTGGCAAATAGAGACCTCCACCAAATTCTAAAGAAAAATTCTATATGTTAGTTAAATTTCATACGCATACATATTATGTAATACGCACCAAACGCAAAATCATAGCAACCCCTATGTTTTGTTGAAAACTATTTTGGATTTCTTACTTCCACATAAATATTACAATAAGCATGATCATTAACGAAACGATGAGCATATAATCATATATCCGTACAAGTAATGCAAAAACGAATTTTTTTACCCAGTAGTTCCTGTAAAGCTGTTTGAGGAAGATTGCAGTGCGTGCTTCTCGATTGGGTCATTGTCAACCGGCCGAAAGGTGGCAGACACTGTCGGCCTCACGAACAAACAAATCAAGTCGCCCAGCGCTTTGGACGAAAATTGATCACTCCACATCGGCCACCTACTTCTGCGTGCACTTTGCTTTGCTGAATTCATTTCGTTTCGTGGAGAAAGATATGTCACAACACAGCCAACTGCTTACTGAACTTTGTGAAAATGATAATTCGCAGCTGGATCATATTTGCCAAGTAGCTTGAACGTTTCAAAGCAATTTCCACAATTATCACTCCGACAAAGATGTTTTGAATGGCCACACAAGAGTAAGGATTGCCTGGCTAAATAGAGTATAACATCAAGAATTCTCGTTAACACAGCTTTCCATTTTCAAATGACTTACGCTTTCTAGTTCAACAGCGTCATTCACTGTTCGCATTTCTGTAGTCGCATTTCAAGCTCTTTCCAGTTTTCAAATGCTTCAACATGGTGACAACTTTTTCGTGATCTAATACTCTGAGGTTAAGCTTTCTCCATGTTTTAAAACCATGTGGCTCCACAAAAGAATCTCTTCCCTTGTTCTTTAAAGCAGGCAAGGAAAGTAATACGTAGCACTTTTTACAGGAGGAAACAAGAACCATGTCCTTAAAACTCCCTTGCCATTTTATAACTTTATATAAAACCAGTCTTTAGAAAACGATATGGCAGCAGCATCTATTGAGAAAAATGCTTCTTTATTCAGTAGTTAAGGCACCAATCTCTTAAAAAGTTCCTTTTTCGAAGTCTCGCTTATATTTTCTGGTCAGTAACTATCATCAGACAAAGCATTCAAATCAATCTGCTCTGAGAGTGTGATTTTTTGAGCATTTGCATGCAGAATTGTCTCTACTTTTACTGTAGAGGGTGGACGGCACATGGACACTAGAGTATAAAATCATGAAAATGGTGGTTTACTTACAGAGCTGGTGCTATCAGCAGTTTTCACAGTAGACCTGTCTAGGCTTCCATTTAGTTTAGTAAGCTGTTCCTGTTCCGTTATTCGTCCTTTACTGCAATGGGCACCAGATTCGTTTCTTCTAGATGTTATGGATGAGACGAATTCTGAGAAAATATTAAGTTATTGTAAAAAACGCATATAAAAAGCTAATAAATTAACACAACTAACAGGAAATCTTTTAAGTCGACATAGTGGCACTACTGAAGGCAAAAAGGAAACCGAGGGTACAACTGGTGGCAGTAAATATGTACACGTGAGGACAGGAACAGCAAATGGGACAGGTGCCCACAGTAAGTCCTGTAGCTAGCCATAAATCACTGCTCCGAGGATCACCAAGTGAGATGTTCACGCTACTACAGCTTAATTTCTACATGATTTATTTTTTCGGTCTACATTAAATTACAAAAATATTTGTCTCTCTACAGATATCTCAATGGAAAAATACAAAAAAGTAGCACATTATTTGCAAAAAGTAATAAATTATGAACTTGGGATTACTCGGATACCCCTCTTGGGAATGCAAGCATAAAAACCAATCGCAGTAGCTACTGTTTCCTATGGGAAAGTCGCTAAAATTATTTTGCGAACAGCAGCTTTTTTATTGCCAAGCGTTAGCAATAAAAACGCTTCTGTTCCCATAATTCAAAATCAAGTTTATCAGTAAATCATCTTTCTTTTGAACCATTTTATAATACAGAATTATTATTTCCCTGTGACTTGTATCTAAAGGCCACTTTTTTCTGATCTTTTTTCAGTCCTGATGAAGGCTACTAGGGAGGGCCTTCATTTCTGAACAGAGATACAACAAAGGAGTCGTGAAGCAAGCAAGAGCACTTGTTTTGCGCATGCGCCACGAGCGAAAGCGAGCCACGCCAATGAATCGGAGATCTCACGACCCGCCTTTGGAGGGCGGGGTCGACCCTCGCTCTCACGAGCGAACATGTAAAATAATAACTGCTGAAAAAACATTAACATAGGGTGTGGACTACAGGCAATCTCTGAAAGATCACATTTTATTTTATGATAAAAATTGTATCGTACAATTTGTTTGCGGCCCTAAAACTTTTGCTCCTGGGGTATTCGCCCCACTGCTCGCCCCCACACCTGCCCCCGATTAAACGCTGACACGGTTCATCAATAATGTCAGGACTTATATTCCGTCTCTTTCTTGTTTGGTCTGCTTCGTTCTCTGTAATAATATCCATGTGTACTGCCGGTAAACGCTTCCTTTTCATCATAGTGGTTTCATTTGTGGGTGCCATAGAGCGTAAAGGCCTTAGAGCGTAGTGGCCTCATACCCAAATATAAATGGTATTCACTTCTAGATAGTAGTGATGATTCCCGCTGTCCATGCTTACACAACAATTAATTTAATATCTTTCCAACTACTCATTTAGTGGAAGTTTCAAAATTTTCATAATAAGCTGGGTGCCATAGAGCGTAAAGGCCTTAGAGCGTAGTGGCCTCATACCCAAATATAAATGGTATTCACTTCTAGATAGTAGTGATGATTCCCGTTTTCCATGCTTACACAACAATTAATTTAATATCTTTCCAACTACTCATTTAGTGGAAGTTTCAAAATTTTCATAATAAGCTGCAAAGAGAAATAAAGCAAAATTATCGATTCGGTAGATATTAATATGATAATAACCTAACTTTATCAATGTATGTTATGAAGTAATATGAGCGTTAGACTTGAAACTTGTAAAAAGAGCTATGAATCAACACGTGATTTAAGACGACCTAAAATATACGACAATAAATAAATAAATAAATAAATAAAATTCCGTGTATCACATACTTCAATACCACAACGATTTCTTGAAGGAGTCTGCGATCAGTTACTTGTCGCACCACATAATCGGAAGGGAGATAGGGTTTAAGATCCCGTCAACAACGTATTCTTGAGAGGTGGGTTTTAGGCTATAAACGGACTAAGTTGGATACAGTGGGGAAGCGGCCATGTCTGATTTAAAAAAAAAAGGACTAGCCAAGCTTTTGCTTGAAGTGATATAAGGAATACACGGAAAACCTTGAGTGAGATCTGAGGTCTACTTCTTCCGGAAGCAAATATGGTTTCTAACCACTGCACCAGCTCACTTGATTTGCCCTGTCTCTATCTGCAGCTCAATAGGACTCTTTACACATGAAGTTATTGGGGGTGATTCATTGAAACCGGACAGACGACGAAACTGTTACAAATAAGATAGTTGACTTTGAGAAGTATACCAACTGCTTTGGATCCGGTACCGTGAGTTGCAATTTTTTTCACACAGCACCGAATCTGCTCGTAAATTTTGATAAAATAGTAAAATTCGCGTATCATGTTCTTCAGCTGTTGCAATGGGAGAACTGTGCACTTCACATGTGAGATAACCCCCAGGACTGAGGTTAGGTGATCTTGCATGACGAAGTACAGACCGTACTCCACCTAATGCTCTTGGACCATATTGCAGTGTTAAATGTTTTACAGGTGCAGCAAAATGAGACGGTGTCTCATAATCCTTCTACCACACACCAATCTTCTGTTACTTCACACGTCAACCATTGCTCATATATGAAATCCGAGACAGATTACACGGGGACTTAATCTATATGTTTCAAATATGTGTGTCTGCCGACTAGGACAACATTTCATACTGAAGTCGATGGCGATTCGTAACCACACATTCGGAATTATTTCGCAATCGGCTCTTCCATAGACCCATATTTACTGGACCGTGTCCGCTTTCATTTTCGTGCTTGCTGAGCACCAGTACCCGGTGATGCCTGGGTATGTACGAGGGTGTGGTGGGAAGTAATGCCTCTAACTTTTATTCTGCTCTCAAGATCGGTTGAGGTTTTGTGTGTCATGCGTATTACACAGTTTACTTTTTCCTGCATCATTGACGGAAGTTGCAACCCTCTGCCACTAGAGTCCTCCAAACTCCAGCGTGTAACTTGGTGGCGTGTAACGTAACTACACTGAAGAGCCAAAGAAACTGGTACACCTGCCTAGTATCATGCAGAGCCCCCCGCAAGTACACCGAAGTGTCGCAACACGGGGTGGCATTGTCTCGATTAATGTCTGAAGTAGTGCTGGAGGGAACTGACACCATGAATCTTGCACGGCTCTCCATAAATCCGTAAAATCCGTAAGAATACTAGGCGGTGGAGATGTCTTCTGAACAGTACATTGCAAGGAATCCCAGATATGCTCAATAAAGTTCATGTCTGGGGAGTTTGGTGACCAACGGAAGTGTTCCACTCTGTAGCACTTATGGACGTGTGGGGTGTCCCATTGTCTTGCTGGAATTTCCCAAGTCCGACGGAATGCACCATGGACATGAATGGATGCAGATGATCAGACAGAATGATTACGTAGTGTCGCCTGTCAGAGTCGTATCTAGACGTATCAAGGCTCCCATATCACTCCAACTGCACATGCCCCACACCATTACAGAGCCTCCACCTTCTTGAACAGTCCCCTGCTGACATGCAGGGTCCATGGATTCATGAGGTTTTCTCCATACTCATACACGTCCATTCAATCGATACAATTTTGAAACGAGACTCGTCCGACTAGGCCATATATTTCTAGTCATCAACAGTCCAATGTCGGTGTTGACAGGCACAGGCGAGGCGCAAAGCTTTCTGTCATGCAGTCATCAAGGGTACACGAGTGGGCCTTCGGCTCCGGAAACCCATGTCGATGATGTTTCGTTGAATGCTTCGCACGCTGACACTTGTTGACGGCCCACCATTGAAATCTGCAGGAATTTGCGGTAGCAGTTCTGTCACGATGAGTGAATCTCTTCAGACGTCGTTGGTCCTGTTCTCACAGCGATGTCGGAGATCTGATGTTCTACCGGATTCCTGATATTCACGGTACGCTCGTGACATTGCCATATGGGAATATCCCCACTTCATCGCTACCTCGGAGATGCTGTGTCCCATCGCTCGTGCGTCGACTAACACGACGTTCACACTCAATTAATCGTTATGACCTGCCACTGCAGCAGCAGTAACCGATCTAACAACTGCGCCAGACACTCGATGTGTTATATAGGCATTGCCGATAACAGCGCCATATTCTGTCTGTTTTCATGTCTCTGTATTTGAATACGCATGCCTATAAAAGTTTCTTTGGTGCTTCAGTGAATGTCGATGTACTGCGAGTCCCTCGGAAGCCTGGAAGTGTGAATTCGCATATGGAACACCATCTCATTCAACATGACAATGCCCGATTACACACCAGTGCTGCGACGCCTACAACAATCCGACGTCTTTGGTCATCGATCATCCTCCTTACAGTCCCAACTTGGCGACCCGATTTTCATCTCTTGCCAAAACTTAAGGAACACCTCAGTGGACTTCATTTTGATATAGAAGAAGCGGTGCAAGCATAGATGATTTTGCTGCTCCGTCACAGAGTAAAACATTCTGCTGATCAGCAAACTATCTCTGTTGGTCCATTACGTCCAGGGGACATCGGATGGTACATTCTCTTATCAACAGCCGTACACTTTAATATATTTTATTTTATTTTAAAAGCCCTATAAGGCCCATAAGCTTTTCTCAGATCAACGAACTTAATGTATAGCACCATAAAACTGGATATTGTGAATCCCAATCGTTGTGCAGCTGATTCATACGGAAGCGTGACAGCTTTTCCCGAAACTGGTTGCTTTTAAAATAAAATATCTTATAGTGTACGGCTGTTGGTAAAGTTCATTGAATTGAAAAGAGCAACAAAGTTGTCTCTTGTTGGGAGAAAACTGTTCGTCGGCAGGCTGACTATCTTGAGAAATAAATATGTAGACGCAAAAAATGAAGATGTAGAATGTTGATCGTTTTATTTAACGAGCTTTAAGGGTAGTCACCTAAAGAAGTCGGTGACATTACTTTTCAGCGCGCCCTCATATTAATACCAATTTTCTCTAGTCGCTTTCTCCTCCTTTCCCCTCTGTCTGTCTTTTCCTCTACCACTCTCTATCTCTTCCTGTCCTTCTCGCGGTGTATTTGCTTCTCTCCTCTCTCTCTCTCTCTCTCTTTCCATCGGCTCCTCCTCCCTCTCTCTGAACATCTGATCCTCCCCCCCCCCTCTGCATTCCACCTCTGTCTCTGTCCACCCCTCTTCCACCCCCCTCCCCTATCTGTGCCCATTTCCCTCTTTTCCCTTCCTGTTTATCTCTGAGCCATGCACCGAATTCGATAGCTCGCGCCTGGCGAACTGAGCACTGTGTGTTTACAGCGACCATTATTTTTATGTTCTCCAGCGACTTATCTTCATTGTCTGCCGTTGGTTGTGTTTGCGCTGGGTTTTTCTATTTTGTATTGTGCTGCCTTCCTCCATTTTCTTTTAATGAGATTTTGAAAGGTTTTTCGGCACGTTTCAGCTGTCTTCAGTGGGGAAATTGGCTTCTGTCTAATGTTTTTAAAAATTTTTGAGAGCCCAGTTTTAAGTAAAGTGCAGGTTTTTTTGCAGTGATTTAATTTAAGACCTTGAGGCTTGTTCGTAATTCTAAGTCATATTGTCGCTATGTTGGCCTTTGGAAAAGAGATCCGCTTCTTTTAGTGGTACTAACTTGTTTCTTGCAGCCAGTAAGATTTTTCCTTTTACCGTTAGGTAGCACAACAACTTTGAAGAGAAATAAGTGGAACTTTTTGTATGATGCTTAAATGATGTTTGCCTCTGTTAAATTACATGTAAAACTGTGCTAAAAACCGTTCCACGAGGACAGCTGAAGTTCTTAAGAACATCTGATTTGATCATGAAGGTAATAAAAGAGCGATGGTTGATGATTTGGTTGACAATGCCAGTTTGAAGGCTGCTTCTGCGTTTATTAGGTGTGTGTAGATATTAGTTCTACACTTTACTAGTAATTTTGTTCCTTGTCCGGTAACAACTCCGCCTTTAAGTGCATACCTCGCTCGAACCTGTTAACTTTAACTAGTGTCACGAGGCGAGTTAACATTCAGCTGCGCTTTGTATTAGTTGTTGGATTTCTTTTAGAGGCAGGGCAAAGACGTTGGTTTTATTTAACCTTTTTGCTGCTTAAGTGAGCTTTGCTGTATATGTTGTGGTGTACTGCGTATCCTCTCTCGGCTTGTTGTCGCCGGTGGTCTGGAACCCGATGCCTACGTCTGGGTCTGTTGCGTCGCCTGCGCGTTTACGCCCTGGTCTGAAGAGGGGCCCCTCTATTACTTTACTGTAATTTTTCAGGTTATGGTGTGCCTTGGCATGACCTCCACGTAAATTATTAATATTTAATGTTTTGGCGAGTTGCAATTTTTGGTGAAGAAACTCTTTCTCTTAAGGATGAATGCTGAAGTTCAAACTTTAATGTGGTTCTTTTTTAGTTGAGCCTTGTACTGCAACTTAGCAAATACTTTAAAGAGTCCTTGGTAACAAATGATGTTTAAGTTTTCCCCAGCCCTTCCTCTAGGACCTGTTGGTCAGTGTCCTCCCAAGATACACGCTCTTGTTGTCGGTGTCAACCTCCTCTACCCAACTCTCTCACTATCACCAAGCTGTCATTACTATGTTAACAGCAGGCGTGTGATTTCTACTCTTTCAGTATTTCTTTCTGGAGAGTAAATAATATGTGTACAAGTCTGGATGAATCAATCTAAGGTTTTAGAAAGTGCTTTTTACCCGCTGCTTTGCCAGAGTACGCACTGGTTACATACATTTCACGTACATTAAATATATATCACACACGTTTGTATGCATGTTTCACCTGTATCTCTAGTGAATTTCGCCCTGCACTTTAGTTTCCACACACCTCAATTTTTATGACTTATTATTTCCCGAATAATGTGTCGTTCAATGGTATAATTTTGCAGGTTCATGCAGTGGTATATTTGAATATTGCCTGCGAAGTGCGATGCGAATAGAGTTAGCGGTAAGGACATAATAAATTAAAACGCCATGAATGATGCGACAGTTTTTCAAACGTTTAAGTGTTTGTCTCCTGAAATATGTGTCGTAGAATGATACGATTTTGTAGGTATAATCAGCAGGATATGTTAATGCTGTGTGCGAAATGTGTTGCGAATAGAGTTAGGAGCAGAGAAGTAATAAATTTAAACGTCATGCCTGATGCGGCAATTTTACTGCATGAACAGCGAAAATGTAGTAAGCGATAAACTTTTTTTCTTTTTATTATTTTGTGGGGGTTGTGAGTGAGAAAAGGTTTGGTTAAGATTTGAAATTATGTGTAAAGTTTGTTGCAAGTCACTAAGTGGTCTCATTCTCAAGTTCTGGATGAAGAAAGTATGGTTATTCGCGAATGACGAGCTACGCTTGTTTTCCACTCCAGCTCCCTCCCCTTTGATAGGTACGTGGTTTCTTAACTCCAGGGGGATTCTTTCCATACAGTAAGTGATATGTGTACCAACAGGTTGAAATTGGATAAGTGATTCAGGAGGAAATGTCGAACATACATACATACACACATATATCCATTTTTATAATACGTGTGGATACGTTCACTGTTCCAGATGTCGCTGTTAATTATTATAGAGCCTAAATCGTTGGTTACAGAGGTAGGAGTAAGTGAGACAAAGGGAAGAGATTAGCACAGCGTAAAAATCAACGAATGACAGCAGAAAACCACGCGATAAATGGAACATAAATAAAAACATGTAAAAACACTACTTGAATTTCCTCACCAGAATAGCTCCGTTGCGAAGTGAATCATTCTTGTCTTAGGTAACTACTAGTTCTTCCCCCAGCACTTCTGACTCAGGAAGCACACAATCGGTACGTGTTGTCATCGCTGTGCAATTGTAGTGCTGATCTCAGAATCTGACGCAGCCTTTGCAATCAGAGTAACACAATAAACGCCTTTCACCAACACTGACAAGATATTCCTCTCATAAGTTCCACATTTTGGATCAGTTGTTCCATTTTTAAAAAAAGTTAAAACTCGTTGTATCTAATTACCGGTATGATTTTTTAAATCCATGACACGTTTGCAAGTGTTCCAGTCTCAGCCTTCCTGATGGTCAATCTTGTTCACATAGCTGGAGTGCTGATTATGTCAATGCTGAGGCACTTTTGTCAAGTGGTGCATCTGTATTGCTCGTGTAACTAGAAAGCTTTGCAACAGAAATTTGTTATTCTTGAACGTAACAGTTATATACCTATTACAACGACAAATTTTTCCTGTGTCTCTCATACGGCATCCTTTTACAGCCCAAAATTCTTTGGAGGAAGTGGGACACTTGAAACGTTTCTGACGTCAGTTACAAAAACACAGCTACTTCCCCTATTTCGCTATGTGACGAGCTTCCTTACGGCATTTTGAGTTGCATACCATCACTAGTAAAGAGGGGAGTACTGCAGCTCGAATGGCTAAAACTGTATAACAAAGATGGTAAAACACGGAGTTTGACTCTTACATCAGCCATCGACATCTTTTATCTGTAAAATTCTGTTTTTGTGCAGAATCGATGTTTGACAGTGAAAGAAGCACAAGTCGCCGAGGTAACAATACCGTGTAACAGACAATTAGGACCAGCAACTTCATAAGTGTATATATGAAGATAGTAACTATTCTGGAAAGAACAAATACCATTGATGACCGTGCAGCTTCTCTAGAATAAATGATAATTAACTGAAACCCTCAGCTGCCGACAGGTGTTGTTGATATACCTCGATGCGGACAGCTGAAAATGTGTACCCCGACCGGGACTCCAATCCGGGATCTCCTGCTTAGGTGGCAGACGCTCTATCCATCTGAGCCACCGAGGACACAGGTGAATAGCGCGATTGCAGGGACTTATCCCTTGCACGCTCCCTGTGAGACCCACATTCACAACTGTCCACAATCTACATCCGTAATGTACCTAATAGATAAGTGTCACAAATGAGGTATTACACCGTCCAGTCACATTAATGTGACCACCTGTCAAAAGCCTGATTACCATATTTTGCAGTGCGGATCGCTGCAAGACGTGCAGGTGAGATTCAGCGAGGTTGTGGAAGATACCGACAAGAATGTGTAGCCTCGCCGATTCCAGTGCCGCCAGCTACGCTAGGTTTCTCGGTTGAGGATCCATGGCGTCAACAGCTCGATCGTTTGGTACCACAGATTCCCTACTGGGTTTTAATCCGGGTAGTTTGGTACCCAGGGGAGTGTGGTAATCTGATCCTGTTGCTTTTCAAGCTACACACGTACACTGTGAGCTGTGTGACACGTTGCGTTGTGCTGCTGGTAGATGCCATAGTGCTGAGGAGAAAAATAGGTGCATTTAGGGGTGTACATGATCCCCAAGGATAGATGCATACTTGTGTTGATTCATTGTGCCCGTTTCTTCCTCCAGCCTTCCACGATTGTTTCAGTATGTTTGCTTTCAACAGCCATGTGTCCGATGGAGCGTTAGAAGGCCATGCTTTCTGCTGCGGTACTGGCGTACAAATTCCAGTCTTCGTTTCCGATGAACAGCAGTCAGCATGGGTGCGAGAATCAGGCTCCTGCTCCGGAGGCCCACACGCAGCAACGTTCGCTGAAAGGTCTTTCACCCCTGTCATTAGATACCCTTGGTCTACCATAGTTACTTGGCACGTCTTGTGGTTAGCGCCATTTTGCCGTGCATCGTATACTTTTAACCACGGCGCCACGCGAACAGTTTACAAACTAAGCCGTTTCAAAAATGCTTTCACTGTTGGCCCAAAAGCCAGTGATCATACCATTTTGGACGTCAGTTAATTCATTTCATATCCGCATTACGACAACGACCTCACTGTTTTCCGTGGGCTGCCCTCACCTACTTTATGTACCCTTCACTGATAATGCTGCCACTTCCGTCTGTGAGAGGTTGTTACCGGTTGACGTCGAACATTCGCGGGGGTCATATTAATATGACTGGACCGTGTATTTGTCATAAAACTAAACGTTTGCCGGAAACGATATACATTAACGCACGCTGTACTTACACTGCCGCCTTTCTCTGAACGAAACTTGCTGGTTATCGTACGCTGTCCCCTTAGCAGTAACCGCCACCCCGATCCAAAAAGAGTCGAACTCCCATATATAAAACAGCTTTAGAAGTATGATTGCTGTGCAAATGAGTTAACGTGTTAAGTACTTTACCTTAAGCGCGTAATGAATTGTGTTGATTTTATTAGTTTAGGATTATTCATCCATAGAGTGGTGATAAAATTTAGAAAAGCTCTGAAATTATATTTGAAGTTTGTTGGTAGTTGTGAAGTGCTTCATTACCGAACACGAGACGAGTACAGTGTGAGTGCTTCACGCTCAGTTTTACGAATAACTAGTTTTTCACGCATTCAGTGTTTATGATGTCACATCTCCGGAACTGTGTGTGCTACAGCGATATAATTTTGCAGGTGCCTTCAGTGGTATATGTGGATACTGTCTGAAAAACGTGCTGCAAATAGAGTTAGTAACGGAGAAGTAGTATGGGATGAACTTTATTCCATTCATATTTTCTGGGGGCTGTCAGCCAGAAACAGTTTGGAAAAGGTTTGAAATTATACGTTAAGTTCTTTGAAAGTTGCTAGCTGCTCTCTTTCTCAAATACTAGACGAATATTATTTGAGTATTTTCGTGCTGTGAGTTACACAGCCTCAAGGTATATACACAGTTTACGACTTTAATACATGACCCATCGCGTTAAACTTTTAACGTAAGGTTATACAGCAATAAGTCATTAAATATGTTACATTGCGCCTGTGTAGCCATTTCAGTCGATTTGGATTGTTCACAAAAGTCCAAATGTGGATTTTCAGTGCGGTGATTCATGGAAAAATGAAATGGCAAAGATGTGGACAATGTGGTCAATGCGTTTCCTGATGCTGAAGCCTTTATTACACTACCAAATTTCTTGGACAAAAGGATTTGATCAAATATTAATCAGCGTAAAAATGCTCCTATCCGAGCACAAAAAAGGCGAATCTGATCCTCTTTACTAAAAAATTCTGACTGAAAAGTGAGGTACCAGCTGCCTCATTCTAACTTCCTCAGCATCTTTAAAAATTTTCCGAAAAACGAACATATCTGCGTTCGTTTTAACATGCAACTCACATCTCTCTCCCACAAGCTCCCCTGACTGAAACCAGTTCATAGCCGCTAGTCCATTGCTGTAAGTCGTTCATACTGGACCACTCCCATTTGTCTATTCTTACCCACTCATTCAGGCCAACTCATTCTCACTGTCTCTTTGTGTCTCTAACTATCACCGTCTCCTGTTTCACAGCGACTGTGTCCTTTGTTGTGACCTACTACTACAGTCTTCTCTTACTGTCACTGTCACCCTCTTCCTCACTTGTACTGTTACTATACCGTTCATTCTTTCCCATTGCAGCTGTAGCTTCTCATATCACTGTCTCTGGCTTCCTCGTTGTAATTGTCAAAGTCTTTGTATCTCGTTATCACGGGCTTTCATCCACTTTTACTTTCTCCATCCCTTTACGCCTCTTCCACTGGCACTGCCTCCTTCGCCTGTTTCCAAGCACTATTCTATCACTGTCAACCATGTTCCACTGCCACTGCATCCCTCTCTTTCTCTCACACTGCCACTGTCTCCTTCGCCCTTTCTACACCACAACCACTGTCTAAAACACCCCCAAATATACGTTTTTCATATTAGGTGCATTGTGCTGCCACCTACTGCCAGGTACTCCATATCAGTGACCTCAGTACTCATTAGACATCGTGAGAGAGCAGAATAGGGCGCTCCGCGGAAGTCACGGACTTCCAACGTGGTCAGGAGACTAGTTGTCACACGTCTGTAGGCGAGATTTGCACACTCATAAGCATCCCTACGTTCACTGTTTCCGATGTGATAGTGAAGTGGAAACGTGAAGGGACACTACAGCACAAAAGCGTACAGGCCGACCTCGTCTGTTGACTGACAGAGACCGCCGACAGTTGAAGAGGTCTTAATGTGTAACAGGCAGAGATCTATCCTGACCATCACACAGGAATTCCAAATTGCGTCAGGATCCACTGAACTACTATGACAGTTAGGCGGGAGGTCGAGCGGCTGCTCATAAGCTAAACAACAGGTCGGTAAATGCCAAACGACTTCTCGCTTGGTGTAAAGAGCTTAAACGTTGGACGTGGAAATACGTATTGTGGAGTGCCGAATCACGGTACACAACGTGGCGATCGGGTGGCAGGGTGTGGATATGGCGAATGCCCGGTGAACGTCACCTGCCAGCGTGTGTAGCGCCGACAGTACAATTCGGAGGCGGCGGTGTCATAGTGTGGTCGTGTTTCTCGTGGAAGGGGCTTGCACCCCTTGTTGGTTTGCGTGGTACTATCACAGCACAGGCTTACATTGATGTTTTAGCACCTTCCGGCTTCCCACTGTTGAAGAGCAATTCGGTGATGGCGACTGCGTCTTTCAACACGATCGTGTACCTGTTCATAACGCATGTCCTATGGCGGAGTGATTACACGTCAATAACATCCCTATAATGGACTGGCCTGCACAGAGTTTTGACCTGAATCGTGTAGAACACCTATAGGATGTTTTGGAACGCCGACTTCGTGCCAGGCCTCACCGACCGACATCGATACCTCTCCTCAGTGCAGCACTCTGTGAAGAATGGGCTCCAATCCCTCAAGAAACCTTCCATCACCTGATTGAACGTATGCCTGCGGGATTGGACCAACACCATATTGAATTCCAGCATTACCGATGGACGGCGCCACGAACTTGTGAGTCGCTTTCAGCCAAGTGTCCGGATACTTTTGATCACATAGTGTATCTTACAGTATTTCTTACTTTTCCGTCTGTTTCCCAATGCCATTGTCTCCTTCTCTCTCAGCATTAAAAAGCACGAATACGTTCGCATGCTAAAGTTTTAGGAAGATTTTTAAAGGTGCTGAAGAAAGCAGAATGAGGCAGCTAGTACCCCACTTTTTAATCGGTCCTTTGAACAGGGATATATTCACCTTTTTTGTGCTCCGCTGGTTCCCTTCTTTTCCCTGCTGAAATTGAATTTTATAAATCAGAGAATTGTGATAGTTTACTTATGTGAAACTGAAATATCATAAAAGTAATTATCTCCTCAGACTGGATTTTATGCAGACAAAAATTTTGCATTTGCTTCAGTACTACAACGTGGGTTTCCCAGAACCCTTCTGATGATAACGGAGACACTTTACAGCATATTTCTCCGTACTGCGTCGCTTCATAAACTACGTTTTCGCCTCACTCCTGATTTCACGTGTACAGGTAGGGTCATTTTTAAATTGTATGTCTCGAAAACGGACAAAGAGGACAAGAAAATTTTCAAGGTTGCTCGAGATCGGGGTCTTAGGAAAACATCGTAAAAATTTCATGCATTTGCTGTGCGTAGTGGTCTTGGGATCCGTGGTACGAAAAAATGGTAAACAAAAGCTTTTCTCAGGTTTTATAAGGAACCGCCAGTGAACTAACAGTGTCTCCATAAATCTCCTACGACACACCGTATCCCACATCAAGTGTAAAACAATCAACTGATTTGTTCCCTTTGCCTATGCTGAAGGAAGTGTGTGACATTCATATTACGACCCTGTGCTATAGGATGGTTACATTGAAACAATTATTCTCTTGGGTATACAAATGGTCCCTTGCCCAAGGGCTATATAAAACATGTGATGGTGCCAGTCTATCACCCATAGAATTCCAGGTATGATCTCCGGAAAAATCCAGTTTTTACGTGCGGCGTTGTGGAACATACAGGTAAGAATGCTGTTGCATGCGTACCGTTCATGTTTCTTTGACAAAGAAATGGGTATTATACCGACATCAAACATTTCGTCATAATTCCTTCAGAATGCTGGAACGTATTAACAGAAAAACCGCATGATATCACCTAAGGAATAGCTGTTTTTAACGTTGTTGGTTTCATAGTTCCCAGTTTCTAAACGAGGCAGTGATTTCTCCAATACGAATACGAAATATAATTAAACTGATATGCCGTCTCTCGTTAATGTTGACGTCTATATATAATGTGAGTGCAATGTAATGAATACAGCTCACAGTAGCGGAGCTATAATCGTATAGTCGAACATCCTTCCGCATGAGAAATGAATTGCAGCATGAAGTGTTTAAGTTCAAAAGGAACTGGTTATGAGTGTATCTGCGGCCTTGGCAAGTGCTTTCTGACGCTTCACGCCGATTGTAGCTCATATTGCGAATTTCTTCGCGTATTTCAAACTCGTTTTAATATGTATATTCAAAACCTGGCACGATTTTAACATTCTGGACGTTAGCTGCTATTCATTGTTATAAAAAACCTTTTTAGCCTTGACCTTACTTCTGTAATGCATGCACATTATTAAGTTTCTCTTCCCCAGATGCAACATTTAGTCTTCCACCTGCGACGCTTTCTTCTTTATACGCACATCTTAAGCTATAACTAGCACATGTTCCATTGCATTTAGTATAAAACTCAACTTCTGTTCACTTTCAACTACCACTACTGCTTTATTGTTCTAATTTTCTGTCCTTAACACACAACAGCTCCTCAGTTTCCTTTTCAATGACCAAGCCGGCCGGTGTGGCCGAGTGGTTCTAGGCGCTACAGTTTGGAACCGCGCAACCGCTACGGTCGCAGCTTCGAATCCTCCCTCGGGCATGGATGTGTGTGATGTCCTTAGGTTAGTTAGGTTTAAGTAATTCTAAGTTCTAGGGGACTTATGACCTCAGCAGTTGAGTCCCATAGTGCTCAGAGCCATTTGAACCATTTTTGAAATGTAGTGACAACGTATTTGTCTTACGTCTTTCCTGGTTTGACTTTTTATACAAATCTGTCAGTGCAAATTATTCTAAAAGCTTCGAAGAAAGAGGGTGTATTTCCAACTCCGTTCCCGAAAAAGAAAAAAAAAAAAAAGAATTTATTTCATCCCCGATATATCCCATATTTATAGTGCCACAATAAGCTCCAAAATAAGACCTCCTTCGTATTTTGGCTGTGCTTCCCCACTCCCTGTGTACAACACACAATGGCTGGCCGGTGTGGCCGAGTGGTTCTAGGCGCTTCAATCTGGAAACGCGTCACCGCTACGGTAGCAGGTTCGAATCCTGCCTCGGGCATGGATGTGTGTGATGTCCTTAGGTTAGTTAGGTTTAAGTATTTCTAAGTGTAGGGGACTGATGACCACAGACCCATAGTGCTCAGAGCCATTTGAACCAACAACACACAATGGTTTCACAGTGTGTTTATGCATTTCAGCCGCTAGAGGTAAACAGAAGAGGACCGCTTTCTTTGGTCAACTCTACCGCGAGGCGCTAGATTTGATCAAATACAAATGACGGGAGGCAGTATTTGACAAAAGTGCTCTTTTACAGTACGTCAAATGTAATAGACAAAGCAACTTTGTAAATGGAATTTTATATTGTAATACTGGCCTAAAGCAGTGTGGTTTCACCCAGAAAAAGCATTTTGTCCACACGATACCCTTCTCTAGTAAGTATACTGTTCCATTTCGCTATGTTTTAATAAGTTCATTGAAACTCCACATTCGCATTTCGATGATGAATAAAGGAATAATGAACAAAAATACAAAAACTTCTATTTTGGGAAATATGACTCTGTTTGAAGCAATTTTCTACCTTTTTGCCAAATAATCTCTGGTTTGTGACTCTTGTGAATCGGCTGGTCATAATTGTCTGCTATACGGTACTGTTTTCTTCACCGAAGTGTGGTTCTGTGTTTAGCGTACGTTAACCATGTAAGTAGGCTATTTAGGTTCTTATATTGGTAACGCCACCGCCACATAGCGCTCTGTATGAAAATCACTGGCTGTGCTGTGTGCGGTCTGTGGCTAGGTGGCATTGTTGGAATTTTCTATTGTAGTGTTGGGCAATTGGCTGTTAACAGCGCGTGGCGCTGCGCAATTGGAGGTGAGCCGCCAGCAGTGGTGGATGGGGGAAGTGAGATGGCGGAGTTTTGAGAGCGGATGATCTGGACAGAGACAGTAAATCTGTAAGACTGGATGTCATGAACTGATATATATATAAATATATATATATATATATATATATATATATATATATATAATGACTTTTGAACACTATTAAGGTAAATACATTGTTTGTTCTCTATCAAAATCTTTCATTTGCTAACTATGCCTATCAGTAGTTAGTGCCTTCATTAGTTAGAATCTTTAATTTAGCTGGCAGTATTGGCGCTCGCTGTACTGCAGTAGTTCGAGTAAAAAAGATTTTTGTGAGGTAAGAATTCATGAAAGGTATAGGTTATTGTTAGTCAGGGCCATTCTTTTGTAGGGATTACTGAAAGTCAGATTGCGTTGCGCTAAAAATATTGTGTGTCACTTTAGTGAATGTCTGAGTACGTTCAGTTTTGCTTAGCTGTTTGAAAATCAAATAACGTAGGGGTTTATCAGCACAGCAATTCATTAATTTTTCTAAGGGGACGTTACATATGTCGACCCTTAGCCAAGGATACCTCACTGGAATCTTCTGATTTTTTCTTGTAGTTTGTGTAATTAGTGTAGCTATTGTTTATTGCTAGCACGTAATTGTAGAGAGAATTTCCTTCTTAGTTGTAGTTTTTCATTGTTGTACAGTAAAACAGTTGTGGCATGCATGTAGATTTGCACCAAGTATTTCGCAGCTGCGCTTGCAATTAACGAGATATTTTTTTCAATGCTATGTTAATGTGTTTTCTTATTTTGCTCTTCGAATTGTGCTTTTCTGTGTTGTCATGTGAAATATTGTGACAATAATGGCGTGTGAATAACGTAATACTTGGCTCCAAAGTAAACTGAGAAGTGACAGTGAAGACGAAAGCAGAGTGTTAGCGCCACCGTGTAATGAATTAACTAACGTTCAAACTAGTTATTTGGTAATTGTGCATAGGGAAATGGAGCGGGCTGCAAATAATGGTGTAGACAGTGAAACAATTAGTGAACAGGGAAGCATTATCGATCAATCGGTCGGCAACAGTTCGCCTCAGGAATCCGAAATGACAGGACTCAATCTTGCAAATACTGTAGATTCAGGTTTTGCGTCCTCACCGTTTTCTCAAATAAGTCAAGACACATTTTCTGCTTGTCAAAATGTGAATGTTGCCGGTGCAAATGCACTGCCGAAAAGCATAGAGGAACAGATTCCAGACACTAATACATTATTATTGCAATTAATGCAACAAATGAAACAAAATCAGAGACAAACACAGCAACAGTTAGACACAATGGAACAAAATCTTCAAAAGTTAGACACAGTGGAACAAAATCTTCAAAAGTTAGACACAATGGAATAACACCAGAGACAAACACAGCAACAGTTGGACGCAATGGAACAAAATCAAAAACAGTCGCAACAACAGCTTCAAAAGTTAAACACCACACTTGAACAAACACGTGAAGGTTTAACTGCTGAGTTACTTGAAATCGAATCGAAATGTCAAAAAGCCTGTAATGACGTAAAAACACAAATTTGTGAGCATTTCCAACCTATTTTTTCGCGTCATGAAAATGCATTACAGAATCACGAAGCAGCCATAAAGGAACTGCAAACTATTGTTCATGAAAATCACGACACCTTGCAAGCTAAAATTGACTCATTTGCATTTACCGATTCGGTTACGCAACTTGCAAAAACTCAGGAAAACTTAAAGGACACAGTAGATATGATTTCAATACAAATGGACACTCTGAAACTTGGTTCAGAAAAACACACTGAGGAAATCAGTTCACTATCGGAGAAAGTAGCCGAACTTTCGGATCAGTTCACTAACTTATCTACAAAGGTAGATGATGATATGAATGACACAAGACCTGTAGCCTTCACTGACACAGAAGAGTATGAACAAATTAAAAAATTCAAATAAAATCAAAATCAAATCAATACACAGTACATAAGAGAAATCCGGGAAGTACAAGAACAGTTGACACAGGTAATACAAGAATTACATATTTCAGAGGAGACTCGCGCTCCTACACGGGAAGAGGGACTTAGAAATACGGAAAAGTCACAAAAAATAACACAGGGCATTTCGGAAATTATGAAAGAAATTGGCAAGGCGCACTGAATTTTGAGATTGAACCGCCGAAACGAAGTAACAATGACCGATATGCGACTCGCCGACATGATGATTTTGACTATAAGTTGTTCATTACTACACGTAAATTCAAAACATTTAAGAATTCTGGCAGCGACATTCATCCACAAGCATGGCTTCATCAATTCTCTCATTGTTTTCCTACTAACTGCTCACTGGAGCACAGGTTGTGGTTCAAATGGCTCTGAGCACTATGGGACTTAACATCTGTGGCCATCAGTCCCCTAGAACTTAGAACTACTTAAACCTAACTAACCTAAGGACATCACACACATCCATGCCCTAGGCAGGATCGAACCTGCGACCGTAGCAGTCGCGCGGTTCCTGACTGACGCCTAGAACCGCTAGACCACCGCGGCCGGCAGCACAGGTTAGAATTTATGTGTGGCTACTTAGAGAATGAACCAGCTGTAAGAATGCGATCGGTCATTAACGATTAGCATACTGGTCTCAAGCTACACAAGACCGAGTAAAACATAGCATCATAATGATGAAACATTTCGAACAATCGGAATTTTCTAGTCTTGTCAAATATTTCGAAGACGTGTTTACATAAGAATCAGTATCTTACAAACTCATACAGCCCCTCAGTACTCATCCGCATTTGCTTAATCAAATTGCCTGAACATTTACGACATATTATTTTGGCAGGACGTTGCAAAGACGACATTGAAGCTTTTCAGGGACTCTTACAAGAACTGGAAATTGACATTGACAATCGCGGAACACGAAAACAGGAACACAACAATTACAGGTCACATCCGTCACAATTCCGCCACGCAAGAAATAATAACTGGACATGACAAGGCTATTCTTACAACGTAAATCGTGACCAAAACAGACACCACCCGTATGACAACCATTGGCAGAGTAGTAATAATTATAGGGAAAGATCACCTCTCTGCGGTAATGGCTATCACAGAGAAAATCAGAGAGACAGGCAATATGGGAACCAAAATAATTATTATCAAGGGAGACAGAATAACTTCAGACGCAACGGTCCACTGCGCAGTTACGATTGCGGGAGAAATTCTCCACCACATGACCGACAAACAAGAAACTATGTAAACTACCGACAAAACGACAGAACTGAATTCTATCAGAACTGGCGGGATTCAAACAGGGCAGGGCCCTCTCGACAAGGTGAATTTGTAGAAGTTAGATCTCCAAATCCCAATAACGATGCGCGCCAACAAAGAGACAATAGGCAATGACTTACACCGCTGGCAGCCACAAAACGTACTTATGAAGCTGACGATGTAGCTGCCGTGGCTAGTAATTATGTAAAAATGGAAGACATTAGGGACATCTTACTCCAGGAACACGACGTGAAACATAACAACATTGCATATCCTGTAATTCACATTACAGTGAATGATGTAAAATTTATGGCAGTACTTGACTCTGGCAGTCCCATTTCAGTAATTAGTGAAACAGCCTTTAGCAAATGCAACAAATCGAACGATTGCCCCACACTTCCGTTACGTAAGATTAAATTACAAGGTGCAATCGTTGGAAAAAGTGTAGATGTACGCCAACAAACCAACTTAGAATTCTTTTGTCAAAGCCACAGTTTCTCTATGAACTTCCTTATCGTTCCATTATTGTCAACAGAAATCATAATGGGAGTAGATTTTTTAAATGAATACAAAGCAATCTTAAACTTTCATGATGCTGAAATAAGTTTAGAGAAGGAAGGTAAGTCAATAGCTTTGAAATTTGAAGATTGGCTCTCAAACCATGACGAGGAAATTAATCGACTTTACTTACTGTTAGAAAACAGTTCGGAATTTTCGACGGAACTTGACACTAACAATCACTCTGCAAGTGCTGACAGGGATGATATCGACGGCGTATTTGATACTAATGAGTTAATTCAGAATAAAATTCAAACGATTGAGAATTGTAATGACACTGATAGGCAGGACCTTTTTGAGATTTTACAAGCACATTCCACAGTTTTTACTCACATAACAGAAACAATCAAGGGATTTCAATACCAATTTCGTGTTCGTGAGCATACTAAATTTTGTGTTAGACCATACATAATTCCAGCACATTATAGGGGCCGTGTTAGAACAGAAATACAATCTATGCTTGACGAGGGCATTATTGAGCATGCAGTAAGCTCATACAACAATCCATTACATGTTGTTGAGAAGAAAAATTGATCGATGAGGCTTGTCTTAGATTCGAGACAAATCAATACTATCATCATTCCTGAAACAGACAGGCCGCAAACGATGGAAGAACTTCAAAATTTTAATGGTTTAAAGTATTGTCTTCTATTGATCTCAGATCCAGCTTTTATCAGATCGAACTTCATCCAGAATGTAGAAAATACACAGCTTTTCTTTGTTTCCGCGTTTGTTATCAATTTCGGAAACTTCCTTTTGGTTTGAACATTTATTCGACAGCATTCATTCCTGGGCTGAATTCCATATTACCTGAGTTCTTAAAACGTCACATCACCTTATATGTGGAAGATATTCTGATAGCAGAAGCCTCATGGGAACAACATAATCGCATCCTCAACAGTGCGTTACATATTTTTGCAGAATCTGGAATTACAGTTAACTTGGAAAAGTCTGAATTCGGTAGGACAAAGGTGAAGTTTTTGGGACATATTATTTCTTCTGAAGGCATTCAGCCGGATCCTGAAAAGTTAGAAGCAATCAGAGCCATTCCAGTTCCATCCACAAAAAAACAAGTCCGCAGTTTTCTAGGTCTCGTAAATTTTTACCGTCGTTTTCTGAATATGCAAATTCTAGTTACACCAAAACTTTGTTCTCTCACTGGAAGAAATAATATTTGGAACTGGGACGAACAAGCACAGCTGGAATTCAATTCTTTGAAAGAAGCGCTACTGAACGCGCCAATACTAGCTCATCCAGATTTGTCACAAGAATTCTGCCTTAGCACGGATTCTTCTAAAGTTGGTCTTGGTGCCCATTTATTTCAAGAAGCCATAGAAAATGACACTACTGTTCAGAAAACCATTGCTTTTGCTAGCCGAGTGCTAACAAAATCTGAAAAAAATTATTCCGTTACTGAATTAGAAGCTTTAGCTATCGTTTGGGCATTTAACAAATTCCGTTTCTTTCTTCTACACCTGCATCTACATCTACATCCATACACCGCAAGCCACCTGACGGTGTGTGGCGGAGGGTACCTTGAGTACCTCTATCGGTTCTCCCTTCTATTCCAGTCTCGTATTGTTCGTGGAAAGAAGGATTGTCGGTATGCCTCTGTGTGGGCTCTAATCTCTCTGATTTTATCCTCATGGTCTCTTGGCGAGATATACGTAGGAGGAAGCAATATACTGTTTGACTCCTCGGTGAAGGTATGTTCTCGAAACTTTGACAAAAGCCCGTACCGAGCTACTGAGCGTCTCTCCTGCAGAGTCTTCCACTGGAGTTTATCTATCATCTCCGTAACGCTTTCGCGATTACTAAATGATCCTGTAACGAAGCGCGCTGCTCTCCGTTGGATCTTCTCTATATCTTCTATCAGCCCTATCTGGTACGGATCCCACACTGCTGAGCAGTATTCAAGCAGTGGGCGAACAAGCGTACTGTAACCTACTTCCTTTGTTTTCGGATTGCATTTCCTTAGGATTCTTCCAATGAATCTCAGTCTGGCATCTGCTTTACCGACGATCAACTTTATATGATCATTCCATTTTAAATCACTCCTAATGCGTACTCCCAGATAATTTATAGTATTAACTGCTTCCAGTTGCTGACCTGCTATTTTGTAGCTAAATGATAAAGGATCTATCTTTCTGTGTATTCGCAGCACATTACACTTGTCTACATTGAGATTCAATTGCCATTCCCTGCACCATGCGTCAATTCGCTGCAGATCCTCCTGCATTTCAGTACAATTTTCCATTGTTACAACCTCTCGATACACCACAGCATCATCCGCAAAAAGCCTCAGGGAACTTCCGATGTCTTCCACAAGGTCATTTATGTATATTGTGAATAGCAACGGTCCTATGACACTCCCCTGCGACACATCTGAAATCACTCTTACTTCGGAAGACTTCTCTCCATTGAGAGTGACATGCTGCGTCCTATTATCTAGGAACTCCTCAATCCAATCACACAGTTGGTCTGATAGTCCATATGCTCTTACTTTGTTCATTAAACGACTGTGGGGAACTGTATCGAACGCCTTGCGGAAGTCAAGAAACACGGCATCTACCTGTGAACCCGTGTCTATGGCCCTCTGAGTCTCGTGGACGAATAGCGCGAGCTGGGTTTCACATGACCGTCTTTTTCGAAACCCATGCTGATTCCTACAGAGTAGATTTCTAGTCTCCAGAAAAGTCATTATACTCGAACACAATACGTGTTCCAAAATTCTACAACTGATCGACGTTAGAGATATAGGTCTATAGTTCTGCACATCTGTACGACGTCTCTTCTTGAAAACGGGGATGACCTGTGCCCTTTTCCAATCCTTTGGAACGCTACGCTCTTATAGAGACCTACGGTACACCGCTGCAAGAAGGGGGGCAAGTTCCTTCGCGTACTCTGTGTAAAATTGAACTGGTATCCCATCAGGTCCATAGGCCTTTCCTCTTTTGAGCGATTTTAATTGTTTCTCTATCCCTCTGTCGTCCATTTCGATATCTACCATTTTGTCATCTGTGCGACAATCTAGAGAAGGAACTACAGTGCAATCTTCCTCTGTGAAACAACTTTGGAAAAAGACATTTAGTATTTCGGCCTTTAGTCTGTCATCCTCTGTTTCAGTACCATTTTGGTCACAGAGTGTCTGGACATTTTGTTTTGATCCACCTACCGCTTTGACATAAGACCAAAATTTCTTAGGATTTTCTGCCAAGTCAGTACATAGAACTTTACTTTCGAATTCATTGAACGCCTCTCGCATAGCCCTCCTCACACTACATTTCGCTTCGCGTAATTTTTGTTTGTCTGCAAGGCTTTGGCTATGTTTATGTTTGCTGTGTAGTTCCCTTTGCTTCCGCAGCAGTTTTCTAACTCGGTTGTTGTACCACCGTGGCTCTTTTCCATCTCTTACGATCTTACTTGGCACATACTCATCAAACGCATTATGTACGACGGTTTTGAACTTTGTCCACTGATCCTCAACACTATCTGTACTTGAGGCAAAACTTTTGTGTTGAGCCAACAGGTACTCTGAAATCTGCTTTTTGTCACTTTTTCCAAACAGAAAAATCTTGCTACCCTTTTTAATATTCCTATTTACGGCTGAAATCATCGATGCCGTAACCGCTTTATGATCGCTGATTCCCTGTTCTGCGTTAACTTTTTCAAATAGTTCGGGTCTGTTTGTCACCAGAAGGTCTAATATGTTATCGCCACGAGTCGGTTCTCTGTTTAACTGTTCAAGGTAGTTTTCAGATAAAGCACTTAAAAAAATTTCACTGGATTCTTTGTCCCTGCCACCCGTTATGAACGTCTGAGTCTCCCAGTCTATATGCGGCAAATTAAAATCTCCACCCAGAACTATAACATGGTGGGGAAATCTACTCGAAATATTTTCCAAATTATGCTTCAGGTGCTCAACCACAACAGCTGCTGAGCCAGGGGGCCTATAGAGACATCCAATTACCATGTCTGAGCCTGCTTTAACCGTGACCTTCACCCAAATCATTTCACATTTCGGATCTCCGTCAATTTCCTTCGATACTATTGCACTTCTTATCGCTATAAACATGCCTCCCCCTTCACTGTCCAGCCTGTCTCTGCGGTATACATTCCAATCTGAGTTTAGGATTTCATTACTGTTTACGTCTGGCTTCAGCCAACTTTCTGTCCCTAGTACTATATGGGCGTTGTGTCCGTTTATTAATGAGATCAGTTCTGGGACCTTTCTGTAGACGCTCCTGCAGTTTACTATTAGCACATTAATATTGTTATTCCCTGTTGCATTTTGCCTACTCCTACCTTGCCGCGTCTCAGGAGGCGTCTTGTCGGGCATAGGGAGGGAAGTATCTAACCTAAAAAAAACCCATGTGCACTCCACACGTACTCCGCTACCATTGTAGCCGCTTCCGGCGTGTAGTGCACGCCTGATCTATTCAGGGGGACCCTACATTTCTCCACCCGATAGCGGAGGTCGAGAAATTTGCACCCCAGATCTCCGCAGAATCGTCTGAGCCTCTGGTTTAGTGCACGCCTGATCTATTCAGGGGGACCCTACATTTCTCCACCCGATAGCGGAGGTCGAGAAATTTGCACCCCAGATCTCCGCAGAATCGTCTGAGCCTCTGGTTTAAGCCTTCCACTCGGCTCCAAACCAGAGGACCGCGATCGGTTCTGGGAACGATACTACAAATAGTTAGCTCTGATTTCACCCCGTGGGAAAGCCTTTCCGCCTTCACCAATTCCGCCAACCGCCTGTACGAACTGAGGATGACCTCTGAACCCAGACGGCAGGAGTCATTGGTACCGACATGAGCAACAATTTGCAGTCGGGTGCACCCAGTGCTCTCTATCGCCGCCGGTAGGGCGTCCTCCACATCTCGGATGAGACCCCCCGGCAAGCAGACAGAGTGAACACTGGCCTTCTTCCCCGACCTTCCCGCTATTTCCCTAAGGGGCTCCATCACCCGCCTAACGTTGGAGCTCCCAATAACTAATAAACCCCTCCCCCCGTGTGCCTGCTCGGACCTTGCTGAAGGAGCAGCCACATGTCCACTCACAGGCAGAGCGGGCGATGCCACACGGCCAGCCTCCACATTGACCCTCCGCCTCGTGCGCCGCGAACGCCGCTGAACCCGCCACTCCCCTTGGGGAGAGGGTGGCCCAACCGCGCCCAGTACACGTGAAGATGTCTCGACAGCAGGGACAGTGGGTGAAGCATGTAACACCTGGGGTGTAACTTGCGACGCACCAGACTCCCCACTGCCGCTACACTCCGAGGCAGCAGCCTGAAGACGGCTGACCGCGGCCATCAACACGCTTAGCTGTTCGCGAACAGTGGCCAGCTCCTCCTGCGTCCGCACACAGCAGTCACACATCCTATCCATCCTAAGGAATCAATTTACTGAAGAGAGTTAATCAACCTTTAACTAGACTGCTAATTCACTAAAGGCGGCTGTTTATTCACTAAACTGTGGTTGCTAGGCACTTCTTGTAGAAAACAATGAAAATAGCACTACCTGTCTCTGGACTGTATTGAAAACAAACACTAGCTCTACTGGCACTATGGTTGACTAAAGGGACTCTCTGACTGTATTCAAAACAAACACGAAATCTGTGGCACTATTAATTGCACTCGACAATTAAAGCTTCCTAAAAGCAAATACACACGGAAGAAGAAGTGACAAGTAAGAAAAATACAGTTAATACTTAAATTAAGGTAGCTCGCTGCACAACAGACGTGAAGCAGACGGCAGTTACGACGACACTGACTCTACTGGCACTATGGCTGACTAAAGGGACTCTCTATGACTGTATTCAAAACAAACACGAAATCTATGGAACACTATTAATAGCACCCGACAATTAAAGCTTCCTAAAAGCAAATACACACGGAAGAAGAAGTGACAAGTGAGAAAAATACAGTTAATACTTAAATTAAGGTAGCTCGCTGCACAGCAGACGTGAAGCAGACGGCAGTTACGATCTCTTGGGAACCCTTGTCAGAACATCGAATGGATTTTCGTACGTTCTAGTCGTTGTTGAACTTACTTTAAAATTTGTTTCTTTCACTCCGTTACGTAAAGCCACTGGACGGTCTGGTAAGCACGTAAAAGTATACAGTGACCATCGTGCTTTACAATTTCTTATGTCTTCAAAATTAAATCATGACAGGTTAAAACGTTGGGCATTGTTTCTGCAAGAATTCCACTTCACAATAGTCTACATTCCCGGCAAGGAGAACATTGTTGCGGACGCACTGTCACGCGCACCGGCTGGGCTTGAGAAAAGTAACACAGAAGGCAACCTCGAGAAAAATTTCAGTATTCCTTACATTCAGAAAGTCGCCTTTGAAAACTTCATCACCACCTCTTTAAAGGACATTGCTCATGAACAAGATAAAGATCCGATTTGAAAAGACATCAAAAGTAAATAGCATGAGAAGACACACACTCAGATTCGGCATTATTATCTGGTTAGAAACAACATACTCTTCAAACGCTGCACTGTTGATGACAAGCTATGGATACTTTGCATTTTGTCAATAAGCTCATTTGTTACATTCATTTCAGCTACGCACATTTTGGTCCACGAAAATGTTATCATATTCTTCGAACGACTTGTTATTTTAACAATATGTAAAAGAGAATTCGAAGAGTCTTGTCTATTTGTAAACTTTGTCAAAAGGCGAAACCATCTACTATCTCACATCGTGCTCCGTTGTTTCCTATCATTCCTTCTAAATTAAAAGAATTTGCTGCTGTTGATCTCTTGGGAACCCTTGTCAGAACATCGAATGGATTTTCGTACGTTCTAGTCGTTGTTGAACTTACTTTAAAATTTGTTTCTTTCACTCCGTTACGTAAAGCCACTGGACGGTCTGTATCCAACGCCTTTGTTAAAAATTTCTTACATGGAGTTGGACACGTTAGTAAAGTCATTTCAGATAACGGAACGCAATTCATATCTGCTGTTTGGTCACGCATGCTCCGGAATCATAAAATCAAACCTGTTTTTATTTCATTGTACTCACCACATTGTAACTCGTCTGAACGGATTATGAAAGAAGTCAATAAGCTTTGCAGACTTTATTGTCACAGAAAGCATCAGCATTGGGACAGATATTTACACTTATTTCAAAACGTGATGAATGAAATGCCTCTATAACTCCACTGCTTTACCATCTATTCTTGCACTGAAGAATGAAGAACCACCGAACAGAATCAGAGAGCTTTTACCTTTCTCGAATACACGTAAACTTCTACACAAAGACATAATTGATTTGGCTATTAAAAATATAAAATCTGCAGCAGACAAAAGGAGAAAACTACACGGTAAAGCAAATGCAAAGGAATTGTATATTGGTCAGAAAGTTCTCATTAAAGCTCATTCATTGTCACATAAGAAGAAACACTTGAGTCACAAATTCTTTCTGATTTACAATGGACCTTACAGAATCCGACATATGCCACATGATAATTGCGTTGAAACTCTGCGTACTAGGAAGAGTAAAGGTTTGCACCACATTTCACATGTAAAACCGTTTATTGAGAGATAATCTGTTTTTTTAATTTAGTTTTTAGTATAAAATTTTTCACTTCACGTTATTAGTACTCTTTGTCACACTTAGAAACCGTTAACATGCAACTATGTTCTAAAGTTAACTATCCAGTCAAGAACCTAGGGAACTTATTTAGACAAGTAATTACAAATGCATTGTTATAGTGAACAGAGGACACAGTGTTACTGTGTGTGTTCATTCTTGCTTATTACTTGCACGATTACGTAACGACTATAAGGCTTACATACTTAGAACATGTACTGCTAATGAGACCCGAATGCAACATTTTGATTTACTTGAAATGACATTCATTATTTAAAGTACATTCTGTGAGATTAAAGATGACTTAGCATTTGGTTTCTTTGACAGCTACACGATTACATCACGACGCTACTAATGTGTGACACAATTTACATTGTTGCTTTTATGCTGCATCTTTATAATATCTGCACAGTTTTCCTGAATTCTTCTGGAAAGTAAAACATGTTTTAGTAGTAACTTTTGTGGTATAGCTACAATGAGACAGCCTTTTTTGTAGCACAACAACACATTACAGTGTAGTACTTCCTTGATCACGTTACTGTACGTAATAACTACGATATCTATACGCATAGCATTTCGATTTTGTTTATTATGAGGTAAGTACATTGACTTCCACAGAACTTTGCTTACGGACGACGATAATGACACTTGGCACATTTTCTACCAGCGCTATAGGACACGTATTTGAGTGATTAATTTTGTACTTAGAACATTTATGTTTAAAGATTTTTGAATTACAATGATACAAAGGTTTTCCGTTATACATTTCATTCCATTGCTGTAATCTGTAACATTTGAGGGTATAATTACATTACTTTGTGTACCATGTGTTTGGCAAGCATAAGGATCCCTAGCTAATATGGTATTTTCTTATACAACTTTACACATAGGTACCATATTTCTCTGACACAGAATTATACAGCTCTCTGATTATTGAACAGAGAAACAAACATTTTTTTTACTACATCAGTGACAGATGTTTACGTAATTACACAGTTGGATAACTTCACACTTATGAAATTGTATTTTGTCTGTACTTTGTGAACTGTTCATATTTTTTCGGAACCATTGTGATACTGTGAGAGCTTTGAATGATGTATTTGGTATGGGATCATGATTTTTAAAGTATGTTTGAGGTAGATGACACTATTGAAATGAGCTGAGAATTTTTTTAGGTTTTGAAATTATTGGAGGAAGCTACCACGATTTTGAGAATTTACTGAGATGTTATGATATTATTACGACGACGATGTGTATTTTGCTGTTGAGGTATGTTTATGATCAATAAGATGATGCTACCGTATGTGAGGAATCTGATTATGCTACGTATTTCTTATGATGAAATATTGAAGAAGTGTCGACGAATATGCATATTTATAATAAGGTAAGGAATAATGAGTAGTGGTTACGGACTCTGATTTGTGGAAAAGGATGTTGGAAACCAAGAATCGTACTTTAAGAATTATGAAATGAGTGTTCATGCGTGAATATATTACAATGCTGTCGAAAAATTTTTGGACACTGTTATATTTATAGGATTTTGTTTCTACACATTTGTAACGCAAATTCTCGACCTGTGTAATTTTTGTATGAGACTGTCACTGTAGCGAAAACTGCTGTCGTAAATATTTCGGTAAGAAAGCTAAGTAACCTGCCTGGAGAAAAAGCCATTAGGTGGAGAAAAAAAAAGAGGCCATTATCCTCGCTATTGAGATTTCTTTGTAGAAAGCATCGCAAATACGACACGCTCAAACTTGAAAACATATGATTACACTGTGGAGTTGTTAATTTATGATATTTACTAAAATGCCTAACGAAATGATGAGAAACATTTTACATATATTGTCTTTCTAGTTGAGAGATTGCTTATTTTGTTTAATATCTATTTTCTAGTTGCACTGCAGCATTGTTTAAATTAAAATTTAATAGATGTACTAATAGAAACGATTTCTGTCTACAGACCCAGTAAACAATAATTTTATGATCTACCTTCTCAAAAAAAAGGACAACAAATAGACATTTCCCTTCACAGGAATTGCATAAACAATTTTTTAACGATTTGTTAATTTGTCTGCTAGAGTAAATTATCGTAATGGATCACTCTAGTGTTACGATGTGACATAGGTATTAGACATGGCTATTTTTACTGTAATATTTTTTCTGCTTGAGCTTTGTCATGTTTAGATATAAGTTATTGCATTTTCTGCTGCTGTTTGCCAGGCATAGTGCTACTGAATTTCACTTTGTATTACTCTGTTAAGCCAGTCTTACTACTGATTTATTTTTCTTGTTGCTGCACACTGACTCATATTACTTGTAATGTTGCATTTGCTTTGCTAATTTATATTTATTGCTGCTTGCTTTGCAAATTTGCATTTTTTGTCATTGGTGTTTGCATTAATTGTTTTGTGCTGCTGTATTGACTCGTCCCTTAGTTTAGCATCTAAGCTCAGTAGATTTAAGTTAGCTTAAGAGGGGGTAGGCTATATAAGAGAACGAGTTGTGATGAATTTGAAGAAATGCATTGAGAAGCTATAAGAAAATGGTTTGGCCAAAAAACTACTTTGAAAGAGGATATGAACACAAAAGTAGGGTTTAGGGACAACAGGTTTAGGTAGGATTTTCTTGGAAATAAATGATGAGGTAAGATAATGGAAAATAAATACTGAGGTAAGAAATATGTGAACATATAAATACAGAAAGCATGCTTGGATAGGCTTTTTTTGGTGGAGACAAATATTGAAAAAAGACGAAAGATCTATGAAATGAAGTTTTGGGTTGGACAGCAGTACCAAATGTCACACTGAAAACAAAGCCTGTCCTGTCCATTTGTGTCATTCCATTATGTGTCTTTGTACCTTGTGTATTTGTGTTCTTCCTGTCTTTATGTGTTTATCTGATAAGACTTATGTTGTAGAATTTTTCTAATACTCAGCTACATTCACTATGATGAGGAATACTGTTATCCTCAAATATAATTTGCATTAATAATATGTTATTTACTTTGTAAAATTGTTTAGACATTATTTATTCTGTTCTATTTCAATGCTCTTGTGTAAAATTAATGTTTCGAAAACTATTCTCATTATTTTATTTATTTTCTTATGTCATAATTCCTGTAACACTGATACACATGTTTATTTCTATTCTTTTGTAAAGCCTGTATTAATACAAATGTTATCTGTACTACGATGTTCTTTAATGAAGTATTTTGTACCTTTGTAATTGTATTCTTATGACGTAAATTTATAATTGTATAGACACCAGTTCTTCAAATTAAGTTTAATTTCAGTGCACACGTTTCTGTTGGTCATAGTATATGCACAATATTTTAAAAAAAGGGACTGTTAGTGTTTGCACATGTGTTAATAATTCAGCAAGGGACTGGTTAACAGCATTTCTGGTTCTAAGGTCAACTCCAAAAACTTTGTGAGTGCACAAGTGGTGGTTTATGGACTTGCTATATTGTCCGCAAGACTCTTCGATGGTGATTGTGCACCTGCACAGTCGCAACAGATGGCTGCTGGCTGTCTCTACAAGGACTACAGTGGGTCTGCATCTTTGATGGCCCACCAATACCATTATTTCTATAAGGACTACAGTGGGTCTGCATCTTTGATGGCCCACCAATACCATTATTTCTATAAGGACTACAGTGGGTCTGCATCTTTGATGGCCCACCAATACCATTATTTCTACAAGGACTGCAGTGGGTCTGCACCTCTGGTGGCCCACCAATATCATACTCTCTACCAGGACTACAGTGGGTCTGCTCTGTGATGACCTACCTACCAATATTCTTCAACTTCCACTGACTCTGCTGTGGGTTTGCTCTGTTGTGCACCTCAAGAGTCAGCACTGTCTTTCCGTTGGAAGGACAACACTACTTCTTCAAGACTGCATGGAAATCCACTACTTCCGTGTGCATTCCATTTTACTGCTCAGAATTTGAGAAAAAAAAAACACTGCAATTTTTCTGTGATGAATGATCAGGACTGTCTTTATGGACTGTGAGAAAATTTTAGCTTTTGACCAACATTCTATCAATAAGTGTGTGCATTCGATTTCTTTGTTATTGTAATTATGAAAAATTTATTCAAATCTGTATTGACCACTGCCCAAAACAATTTGTAAAATTTTTTGTGGGGAGCATGGTGGCTATGTAAGTAGGCTGTTTAGGTTCTTATATTGGTAACGCCACCGGCACGTAGCGCTCTGTATGAAAATCACTGGCTGTGCTGTGTGCAGTCTGTGGCTAGGTGACATTGTTGGAATTTGCTATTGTAGTGTTGGGCAGTTGGCTGTTAACAGCGCGTAGCGCTGTGCAGTTGGAGGTGAGCCGCCAGCAGTGGTGGATGTGGGGAGTGAGATGGCGGAGTTTTGAGAGCGGATGATCCGGACAGAGACAGTAAATTTGTAAGACTGGATGTCATGAACTGATATATATATATATATATATATATATATATATATATATATATATGTATATATATATATATATATTATGACTATCAAAATCTTTCATTTGCTAACTATGCCTATCAGTAGTTAGTGCCTTCAGTAGTTAGAATCTTTAATTTAGCTGGCAGTATTGGCGCTCGCTGTATTGCAGTAGTTCGAGTAACGAAGATTTTTGTGAGGTAAGAATTCATGAATGGTATAGGTTATTGTTAGTAAGGGCCATTCTTTTGTAGGGATTACTGAAAGTCAGATTGCGTTGCGCTAAAAATATTGTGTGTCACTTTAGTGAATGCCTGAGTACGTTCAGTTTTGCTTAGCTGTTTGAAAATGAAATGACGTAGGGGTTTATCAGCACAGTAATTCATTAATTTTTCTAAGGGGACGTTACAACCATCAAACGTAAATTGTACACAAATGCAGAGTTTTACACATAAATTACCTTGTGTTAGTTACAATGGTTAACCGAAAAGTAAACTTCTCCTTACAACATGCATTTACTTAACAATTTATATGATGTTTAGGTCAAACAAATTTGAATGCATCTGAATAAATCTACTATCTGTTCTGTCAGACAAGTTTCACCTCACTTTGTTAGGACATCTGCAGTGGCCAGAAATACATATACGCCCACATTTTCATTTACAAGCAGCACTTTCAATTTCCGTATTCTACTGCTGCACACATAAGCTAGGAACTATTCTGATCTAGGCACTTCTTGCCCAATGAATGTTCTATTACTTAGTGTATGTGTTGATACTGTTCTACATGTGTTCTTACTACAACATTTATAGAGTGAAACATTAAAGATTTAGGTGATAATCTGTGTAGCCCTCTTAGATAGTTTGTAGAAGATGCTGTTATTTCCTGTCTTATAAAGTCATCAGATGATCAAAACTAGCTAAAAAAGATATTAGATAATACGTCTGTATGGTGCGAAGAACGCCAGTTGGCTGTAAATAATGAAAAGTGCGAGGTCATCCACACGAGTACGAAAAGGAAGCCGCTAAATTTCAGTTAGATGATACATGACACAAAACTAAAGGTTGTAAATTCTGCTAAATACTTAGGGATTACAATTACGAACAACTTAAATTGGAATGATCCCATAGATATTGTTGTGGGTGAAGCAAATCAAAGGATACAATTTATTGGCAAAACACTTAGGAAATGCAGCAGGTCTACTAAAGAGACTGCCTACACTACGTATGTCCGTCCTCTTCTGAAGTATTGTGTGCGGTGTGGGATCCGCATCAGATAGGATCGACGGAGGACATCGGAAAAGTTGAAAGAAGAGCAGCTTATTTTGTATTATCGCCCCACAGACATGATACGAGAATTGGTGAGGTAGCCATTAAAACGAAGGCGTTTTCGTTGCGGCGGGATCTACTCATGAAATTTCAATCACCAACTTGCTCCTCAGACTGTGAAAATATTTTGTTGGCGCCTACCTACATTGGCAGGAATAATCCTCATAATAAAATAAGGGAAATCAAAGCTATGAAGGAGTTAAGAGTTCGTTTCTCCTGTGCGCTATTCGGAAGAGGAACCGTAGAGAAACAGGTTGAAGGTGGTTCGATGAATCCTCTGCCAGCCACTTAACTACGAATTGCAAAGTAATACTGTAGATGTAGTTGTACTGCCTGCTGGTGAAGGCGTTGTTCTACTTGTAGCACTACCAAGATTTTCCAGCACAGGACACACACTGTACACACACTCTTCCAGCATGTTAGCTTGCTTATTGTTAAGTAGTGTTGCCACTTAGGCCATAGATTTTGTGATGTGTATGTCAAAGGTTATATATATACTGACTGTACTGAAATTCCCGTTACAAACTTGTAGGACTTGTAGCAGGGAGTGTGGGAATAATGTTCTGAACAGGAACCCATCTCCGGAAACGTAGCCTACTTCGTTCTAAAACGGTTTCAGTTCAATTATTTAACGCGTCCACATCTGCTAAAGGAAGGAGAAAAGTCTGAGTTGGTTGTTCTGGTACGTAACAAGGTGGACAGGATGACGTGTACTACGACAGAAGGTCATCTGGTGTCACTTAACGTCTGCCTTGCTGCAAGACTCCTGTAGAGACAGAGGAAGATCTGCTGGCTCGAGTTCTGGCCGCTACACTAGAAACTGAAGGGGCACCAGGCGGGATAGAGAGTGTGTACCAGAACATGCTAATAGGTACAATGTCTGTAACGACGTTTGGTGATCGCCACATAGGGCCGCCGTTGTAATGCGTCAGTAATGTTCTATACGTAAAGCATGCTTAGTTCTCCTTTGTTATGCAGTAATGTTAACACGTGATGTTCATACAAACAAATGTGCTTAAGTAATAAATGAATGTTTCGTTATGTTTTCGTTAAAATTGTTACCACATAATTGTACTGCGTCAAGCCTAATTCAGTTCCTCATGCAGATGTGGGTGAGTTAAACATATGAACTGAAAGCAACGTAGAACGGAAACGGCACTTTTCCGGACATAGGTTCCTACTCTTAATATTACAAAATATTATGTACTCACTCCCCTCCACAAGTCCTAGAAGTTTTTAGCAGAAGTTTCCAACATCATGTATATATCCATTCATATTATGTACACTATGTGATCAAAAGTATCCGGACACCTGACTGAAAATGATTTAGAAGTTCGTGGCGCCCTCCATCGGTAATGCTGGAATTCAATATGGTGTAGGTCCACCCTTAGCATTGATGACAGCTTCCACTCTCTCAGGCATACGTTCAATCAGGTGCTGGAAAGTTTCTTGGGGAGTGGCAGACCACTCTTCACGGAGTGCTGCACTGAGGAGAGGTATCGATGTCGGTCGGTGAGGTCTGGCACGAAATCGTCATTCCAAAACACCTGAGAGATGTTCTGTAGGATTCAGGTCAGGACTCTGTGCGGGTCAGTCCATTACAGTGATGTTATTGTCGAGTAACCACTCCACCACAGGCCGTGCAATATGAACAGGTGCTCGATAGTACTGAAAGATGCAATCGCCATCCCCGAGTTGTTATTGAAAAATGCGGCCCTACCATAACATCACCGCCTCAGAATTTTACTGTTGGCGCTACACACTCTGGCAGATGACGTTCACCGGGCATTCGCCATACCCACAGCCTGCCAATGTGTACCGTGATCCGTCACTTCACACAACGTTTTTCCACTGTTCAATCGTCCAATGTTTACGCTCCTTACACCAAGCGAGACATCATTTGGCATTTACCGGCGTGATGAACAGCCGCTCGACCATGAAATCCAAGTTTTCTCACCTCCTCCCTGTCATAGTACTTCCAGTGGATCCTGACGCAGTTTGGAATTCCTGTGTGATTGTCTGGATAGAGGTCTGCCTATTACACATTACTACCCTCTCCAACTGTCGGCGATCTCTGTCAGTCAACAGACGAGGTCGACCTGTACGCTTTTGTGCTGTACGTGTCCCTTCACGTTTGCACTTTCCTATCACATCGGAAACAGTGGTCCTAGGCATGTTTAGGAGTGTGGAAAAATCTCGCGTACGTCACAACCAGTCACTTGACCACTTTGAAAGCCCGTGATTTCCGTGGAACGCCCCATTCTGCTCTCTCACGATGTTTAATGACTACTGAGGTCGCTGAGATGGAGCACCTGGCAGTAGGTGACATCCCATTGCATCTAATATGAAAAACGTATGTTTTTGTGGGTGTCCGGATACATTTGATCACACAGTGTATGTTCCACATCGCTTTCTAAGCCACTTGGCCGATTTAAACCAAGCTTGGTAGATACATCCCTTACTAAGTGCAAAGGATCGCTGTGGGGATAAAACCGCAGGGTCGGGATTGTGGGTGAAAAAGAAGTGTAGCTCTCGAGGTGAAAATACGCAAATGTTATTGAGAATGAGAGCACTTAGTGACTTGCAACGAACTTTACACATAATTTCAAACCTTTAAGAAACTTTTTTCGCTGACAAGCCCCACAAAATGACGAAAGGAAAAGAGATTGTCGTTTACATTTTCGCTGTTCATGCGCTAAAACTGCCGCACCGAACATGACATTTTAATTTATTAGTTCTTTACAACTAACTATATTCTTGACACATTTTGTAGACAGTATTCTTATATACCATTGAATTTACCTGCTAAATTATATCAATCTACGACATATAATTCGGGAGTATGACGGCATAAACATTGAGATGCGTGAAAAACTGCCACATCATGCACGACTTTTAATTTTATTACTTATATCCTACTAACTCTATTCAGATATTATCTACATATACTGTTGAATGTTCCTAACAATTATATAATTGTACAGGACATAGTTCAGGAGATATGACACCGGAAACAGTGAGGTACAGGGTGAAATTCGCTACAGATACAGGTGAAATATGTGTGCAGATGTGTGTGAAATGTGTTAAATATATGTGACACGTGCATACTTTTGCAAAACTGCGGTTAAAAAGCTCCTGCATAACCCCTGGGTTTATTTGAACCAAACTTGGTACACATAGACCTTACTATCTGGAAAGAAGTAATGCTGGAGTAAGAATCACTGGCCTGCTATTGGGTTCGTGATGATAACTTGGAGATAGGAGGTGCAGAGGAGGAGATGGACTGAGAAAAGGAAGAGGGTGAGAAGGATGGTGAGAGGAGAAAAGAGCAGATGGACAGAGAGGTAGGGTATGAGCAGACAGACAGAGAGAGGGGCTAGAATCTGATGACAGAAAAGAGGGCAAGGGTAGATGGAGAGAGAGTGGTGGAGGGGGGGAGGAGATGGACAGAGGGGAAAGGAGAGGCGACTGACACAAGATTGGAATAACTAGCTAGTATATGTACTCGTATATCAATAAATATTATAAAAAGGGATCTACATATAGATGTATGTACATATTTTCCACATCTCCTCTAAACTAATGGACCGATTTCAACCAACTTGTTATATAAAGGGTGATTATAATTCAGGTTAAACTTTCAGAACGCTGTAGGAATAACACCACTGGTCAGAATGACGTCCAATTGCAACGGAATGTTATCAGAGAATTGGAAAAACGTATGGCAGAAGAAAACAAAGTCTGAAAATTGATCAATTAATGGCACTGTATGTGCCAGAATACGTAAACGAAAACACCTGTCATGCGCACGACCCACTGAAGTTGGTATAAACACACTTGGTACACAGCTTTTCCTCCTTTCGCGTCTGCGACGTTCGCCATGACTGTCTGAATGTAGGATCGCGCTCTGCTTGTATAGCTGTATTACAAGAGTGATGAGTGGGCAAACGTCGCTCTGCAGAAGTTCCGGACACTGAAGGGTTTGAAAAAAGGCGTTGGTTCGATGGCTGCCGTGGGTCTGGAGAAAGTGATTCGGAAATTCTAAAAGACGGGTTCTTCAGGTGTACAACCTGGTAGAGGGGGGAAACGAACTGGTTCAAATGGCTCTGAGCACTATGATGGGACTTAACTTCTGAGGTCATTAGTCCCATAGAACTTAAAACTACTTAAACCTAACTAAGCTAAAGACATCACACACATCCATGCCCGAGGCAGGATTCGAACCTGCGATCGTAGCGGTCGATCGGTTCCAGACTGTAGCGCCTAGATCCGCTCGGCCACCCCGGCCGGCGAAACGAACTGACTCGACGTCAGTGGAAGCAATGCGGGAGGAGGCGAGTGGTGGAGTGCAAAGGTGTGGTGCATGTAGAATTGCCCGAACATTGGACATACCCGTGAGTACTGTGTGTAAAATCCTACGTAGCATCCTTCTTTGTTATCCATTCAAAATTACCTTTGTGCACGAGTTGCTTCCTGTTGACCTGCCAGCAAGAGAGACCTTTGCTTTAGAATTTCTTGCTCACATGAAGGTAGCCAATGATAGGCCGTGGAAGATTTTGTGGACAGACGAAGCCCACTTCTGTCTGACAGAATATGTCAATACACAGAATTTTCGAATATGGGTAACGGAAAACCCACACGCAAATCAACCAGTACCACTTCATCCTGAAAATGTCACTGTGTGGTGCGGGTTTAGGGAATCATTTATCATAGGGCCATATTTTTTCGAAGACACAGGTGCTTCCGGTCCTGTTACCTGTACCGTCACTGGTAAGCGCTATGAGTGTCTTTTGCGCAGCCACGTCATTCCAGCTCTCCAACACCTAGGATGTGTGGATGGGATCATTTTTATGCAAGATGGCGCACCTCCGCACATTGAAAATCCAGTTAAGCAGCTGCTGAAACGCCATTTCGGAAATGCTAGAATTACCAGCCGCCGTTTCCCTACAGCCTGTCTGTGCCTATCACCTCCTTTCCCCTCGCTGTCTGTCCATCTCCTCCTCCTCCTCATTCTCTCAGCACGTTATCACGTTCAGCCTAATAGGAGCCCTTGATTCTTACCCCTATAGTATTTATTTCCAGAGTGTAACTAATATGTGTACCACATTTGATTGAAATCGTTCCAGGGGTTTACGATGAGCTTTTTATATGTGTCTTTGTCCGCATACGCTCTTCTAAATGTATTTCACATTCATACAATATATTTCACACGTATTTGTACACGTCTTTCACCTGCATCTGTAACGAATTTCGCTCTGTAGTTTCATTTTCACGCAGCTCAGTATTTCGCCTGAACTATGTGCTGTACATCGATATAATTTTACTGGTACATCCAATGATATGTGTGACTACTCTCTGCGAAATGTATTGAGAATAGAGTTAGAAGTAAATAAGTAATAAACTGAAACGTCATGCATTCTGCGTCAGTTTATCACACATCGTAGTTGTCATGGCGTCATACCTCCTGAACTGTTTGTCCTAGAACCACATAATTTTTTCTGGTACAGCCTGAAAATGTATCGTGAATATAGTTAGTAGTAAAAAATGTAATAAATTAAAACACCGTTCTTTATGAGGCAGTTTTACTGCATGAACAACGAAAACGTAGTAAACAATAAAGTTTTTCCTCATTTTGTGGAAAGTTTGTCGAAACTCACAAAGTGCTCTCATTCTCAAATACTGGATGACTAAAGTATGAGTATTCACCCATAATGGGCTACTTTGCTTTTTCACCCCGGTCCCCAGCCTTTTGATAGGCAGATGGTTCCTACCGTCTCAGCAACGATTCTCAGACGGTAAGTGATATACAGGGTGATTATAATTGAAGTTATACACTCAGACCGCTGTAGAAATAACACCACTGGTCAGAATGACGTCAAATTGCAACCGAATATTTTCGGAGAAGAGGAAAAACGTATGGCAGAAGAAAAATAAATAGTTACGAAATGTAGCAATAGATGGCGCTGTAAGCATCATAATTTAATAGTGGTCGACTACAAATGACAAATGAATCATACAACAAAGCCTAAGGTGTACGTTTGATGTTAAACAAGTTGTACTACTCAGTATGCATGGGTGTACAGGTGTGATACTGAGAGGCAGAGAGCAGATTGACAGAGAGAAAGAGAGGGGAGGAGGAGATAGAGAGAGGGCCAGGAGGAGATACACAAAGAATGGACAGAAAGGAGGAGGTGGACAGAGAGGGAAGGAGAAGGAGATCGATAGAGAGAGGTTGAAGGATGAGATTGACAGATAGTTGACTGATATTAGACTGATACAGCATATACTGTGTCGTTTGTATGTACTGAATACCTCATATGACACTCTGTGCATGGTTTACGGGAGACATTGCTCGTTTGCTTGAGATATGGGCAATTTCTTTAACTTTTCGGCTAAATATGCAGTCCATTTAGTCAGAATAAATACATTTAAGTCATGCAAGTGTATATACAAGGCTTAAATACATCAGTAGACCATGATATAAATGATACGTACAAAACGTGACATCAAAACGTTTTATGTCGAGTGGCAGCTTGTCATGAATGTTTTATCAGTGAAAGAACAGACACAGAATAATAGATATATTGCCTGAAATGTTAAGCATCTAGAAAGAGAGGAGGAATTGAAAACATTTTACACATTGGAAGGTTATGTTGTTTTATTACAGAAATTACGAAATTAGGTTAAATGACGAACAGAATTGGCAGTATACAGTGCTGATCCCTTGTCAGTAGGATGTTACACCCTTTTGGAGCAGCACGCTTGCAGTAATACGGATGTGGACGGTGTGCCACAGCCGTTGTATTCTCTCCTGCATTACATTGGCCCGCATCTGTGGTAAACATCTCTCGATTTTTCGATGTTGACGCTAGGAGCGAGCTGACGTCCACACTGGAGCCACAGATGTTCTATCCAGGACAGATTGGCGGATCTTGCTGACCAAAGGATTGTCTCAATGTCAGGCAGACAAATTAATACAGACAGGCGTCATGTGAGGACGAGTGTTGTCCTGTTATTAAGATGTTAGCAGGTTATTCTGTAATGAGAGCAAATATATGAGACACCAGTTGTTTGTGATATACTTCTTCGCCGTCAGAGTTTCTTGAATCGCTACTTGGAGTTTTACTCGATGGCTGCCGACACCATGACGGTAGGGGTAACATCGGTGTGTCTCTTAACATTGGCTGGATATTATGAAATTTTGTCGCAACTGCGAACATTTTGGATATTAGCTGTATTAAATGTGGGAATCATACATACTGGTGACACATGAAAGCCGGTGCCGGACCAGAACTCGACCCCGGATTTCCCGATTATGGCGAGTGGTCGCCTAACATTCTCGGCTATCCGTACGCGATCCAGATCTCCACATGCCACAATGTCTACGACGAGTTCGAGTTGTGGTCGGACATCATCTCTGGGTGCCACCAGTAGGCATGTGTTAAGGAGCTGCCTTGGGCATGGATGTGTGTGATGTCCTTAGGTTAGTTAGGTTTAAGTAGTTCTAAGTTCTAGGGGACTGATGACCTCAGATGTTAAGTCCCATAGTGCTCAGAGCCATTTGAACCATTTGGTAAGGAGCAGACACTGTAATAATAAAAACTGGTAGGGTATGTCAATGCTGTACGATATTACAACACTAATTATATCCCCTGATGGTATGGACATGCACGACATTGCGTCTAGGTAGGACCATCACTTCTAGATGCTTAAACTGTTTGACTGCAAGTGTACTATGATGTGCTGCAGTTATGTTAAGTTCTACAATAATGGAACTTCCTAACTACACTACGCTTATTGCGGTAAATCACGATAAAAGGGCTGCAACTCTTTCGGAATTCGTGATACGTTTCCATTTTCCGTACTGTGAGTGTGTAGAGATGGCACGTGATCGGCTTCATTTTGCTTGTCTTTCACGGCAGTTATTCGAGGTCAGTAGAGTGCGAAAACACTTTCTCTTGCATACTAACATCAGGGCAATATGTTATTCTTTAAAAGAAGTAAGTCATAAAATTTTATTTATCATTTCGAAAAAATGAAGTTATGTAATTAAATTTCCACTATAGCCAACATATTCGACGTAAGGAAACATAATACATCGCTAATTTTACAGTTCCAATTGGACATTCTGAAACTTCATTCTGATACAGGAAGACGGGTTGCTGAAATAAGTACATAGATCTTAGGATGACCCACAGAGATCGAAATTAGTCACGTATAAAAATAAAGCTCAACTGGGACTGAGAAATAAATGATGTACTATTTTGCAATTACACTGTCCAGTCACATTAATGTGACCGCCTGTCAAAAGCCGAAATAGCCACGTTCTACAGCGCGGACCGCTACAGACGTGCAGGAAGAGAGTCAGTAAAGTCCTGGAAGGTACCAGCGGGCATCTGGTGCAATGCTGACTACAGTGCAATGGCCTGCTGCGCTAGGTTTCTCGGTTGAGGATCCATGGCACGCACAGCCCAATAACAATGGTCCCACACATTTTCAATAGGCTTCAGATCTGGGAAACTTGGTGGCCAGCGATGGCCTGATGCTCTTCAAGGCACGCACGTACACTTGAGATGTTTAACACGTTACATTATCCTGTTGATGGATGCCATCGGGCTGAGGAAAAACGAACTACTTGTAGGTGTGGATACAGTCCCCAAGGATAGACACATACTTGTGTTGATCCATTGTGCCTTCTACAATGACGAGATCATCCAGGGAATCCCGCAAGAAACATTCCCCATATCATAACGCTCCCTCCTCCGACCTGGACTCTTCCGACGATTGTTACAGCGAGTTTGTTTTCAGACGTTTCACACGGTGCACGGCAACAGCCATCTGTCCAATGGAGCACAAAACGTGGCTCATCTGGAAACCCCAGCTTACGCCACCCAGTGGACGTCCAGTTGCTGTACTGGAGTGCAAATTTCAGGTTGCTGTACTGGAATGCAAATTTCAGCCTTCGTCACCGATGAACAGCAGTCAGCATGGGTGCGTGAATCAGGCACCTGCTGCGGAGTCACACACGCAGCAACGTTCGCTGAACGGTCGTTGAGGAGACACTGCCGGTAGCCCCTTGGTTCATCTGGACGGTCAGTTGCTCAACAGTTGCACGTCCATGCGCCTGCGTACAGCTCCGCAGCCGTCGTCGGCCCCTGTCGCCTAGAGCGGTGGTGCAGCGCAGTTGCCTCAGCTGAGGTTTTGGACGGCGCCATTTTGCCGTGCACGGTATACTTTAACTTGAGTAGTTAACAGATTTATCCGTTTCGGAAATGCTTCCACTCTTGGGCTGAAAGCCAATGATCACACCCCTTGACGTCAGATAAATCGCTTTGTTTCAACATTACGTCAACGACAGCAGTATTTTCCGCGTCCTCCGTCCCTACGCCGACACGCTTTATATATCCTCCGCTGGTATTGCTGCCACGTGCCGTGTGTGAGTGCTTACTGGACGCTGACGTCGAACAAAGGCGGTGGTCACATTAATGTGACTGGACCACATATATGTCTTCTGTCACGGAACACACTGCAATTGCGCCGCAGATCCGTAGCAAGCTGCTAGGGGACGAAAGAAAATGGCGCAACCTACTGATAAAACCGAGTTTTTTTTTTGGTCATCAGTCTACTGACTGGTTTGATGCGGCCCGCCACAAATTCCTTTCCTGTGCCAACCTCTTCATCTCAGAGTAGCACTTGCAGCCTACGTCCTCAATTATTTGCTTGACGTATTCCAATCTCTGTATTCCTCTACAGTTTTTGCCCTCTACAGCTCCCTCTAGTACCAAGTACCATGGAAGTCATTCCCTCATGTCTTAGCAGATGTCCTATCATCCTGTCCCTTCTCCTCATCAGTGTTTTCCACATATTCCTTTCCTCTCCGATTCTGCGTAGAACCTCCTCATTCCTTACTTTATCAGTCCACCTACTTTTCAACATTCGTCTATAGCACCACATCTTAAATGCTTCGACTCTCCTCTGTTCCGGTTTTCCCACAGTCCATGTTTCACTACCATACAATGCTGTACTCCAGACGTACATCCTCAGAAATTTCTTCCTCAAATTAAGGCCGGTATTTGATATTAGTAGACTTCTCTTGGCCAGAAATGCCTTTTTTGCCATAGCGAGTCTGCTCTTGATGTCCTCCTTGCTCCGTCCGTCATTGGTTATTTTACTGCCTAGGTAGCAGAATTCCTGAACTTCATTGACTTCGTGACCATCAATCCTGATGTTAAGTTTCTCGCTGTTCTCATTTCTACTACTTCTCATTACCTTCGTCTTTCTCCGATTTACTCTCAAACCATACTGTGTACTCATTAGACTGTTCATTCCGTTCAGCAGATCATTTAATTCTTCTTCACTTTCACTCAGGATAGCAATGTCATCAGCGAATCGTATCATTGATATCCTTTCACCTTGTATTTTAATTCCACTCCTGAACCTTTCTTTTATTTCCATTATTGCTTCCTCGATGTACAGATTGAAGAGTAGGGGCGAAAGGCTACAGCCTTGTCTTACACCCTTCTTAATACGAGCACTTCATTCTTGATCGTCCCCTCTTATTATTCCCTCTTGGTTGTTGTACATATTGTATATTACCGTCTCTCCCTATAGCTTACCCCTACTTTTTTCAGAATCTTGAACAGCTTACACCATTTTATATTGTCGAACGCTTTTTGCAGGTCGACAAATCCTATGAAAGTGTCTTGATTTTTCTTTAGCCTTGCTTCCATTATTAACCGTAACGTCAGAATTGCCTCTCTCGTCCCTTGACTTTTCCTAAAGCCAAACTGATCGTCACCTAGCGCATTCTCAATTTTCTTTTCCATTCTTCTGTGTATTATTCTTGTAAGCAGCTTCGATGCATGAGCTGTTAAGCTGATTGTGCGATAATTCTCGCACTTGTCAGCTCTTGCCGTCTTCGGAATTGCGTGGATGATAATTTTCTGAAAGTCAGATGGTATATCGCCAGACTCATATATTCTACACACTGAAAGGGTACAGTACCGCCCGACATTGAAAATAGGTACAACAGACTTCATCATTTTTGTCAGAACAACACATTTTTTTTTGTAAAATAACTCAATTTCAATTAATACAGCAAAGCCGGATACCAGTGTGGGAAGGAATGACAATTTATTTATTTAATTGATCACATGTGCACTTCCACAAAATAAATCCCTACATCCAGTTTGGTGAGATCTGTGAAATGAATTAATGTATGGTCGTCTGCTAACCACAGATAGTGAATGTGAATATATGATCATCTTTGAGACGATCCTTTGGCCACCTTTGGTGGGACCAAAGAGATGAAATTTTCCTGAGCTTTGAGCGCCTGAAATGTGGCTGACCAATACGGTAGCAAGGTGCTCCCCCACTTCGGCAGAGATGCGAGAGGACCTGGAGAACGGCCATGTTTCGGGACTCTGCCGCTGGATCTTGTGTTGTTAAGACCTGTCTTAAGTGTGCTCCATAAAGACAAAAGAGTGGAGACATGGTATGCATGTGGAATATTTAAGAGTAGTTTGAAATAATAATTTCTCTATTTCAGGAACTTTTGTGGGGAGAATTAAATGTCAAGCAGGTAATATTAATGGGATCATAGTAATCTTCGGTAGTGACCAATGGTCACAATGAAACCACGTGTAGCAATAAGTTGAAATACTTCCGTGTGCTTAAGTTAAGCTGAATTACTAGCGTGTGTACTATAAGTTGAAATATTTAAGAAATGGCGTGTGCAGGACTTGAAATTAGAGACGAGTACTTCCACATGGTGAGTACTGTGTGAGTCTCAATCTGTGTATGAGACAAAGGATAAAGAGAAGTACTCGTCCATGGTATCAGTTGAGGACTCGCGTGTGTGATGAATATGTTCTTAATATTACTTTGCGTGTTATGTTTCCGTGTGACGCTTGATTCAAACTATAATACTCTGAGAGAGAAGCAAGGTGAGTCAGCCGTCTATCCAGCAATGCCACTTGGCTTGCATTGCACAGGAAGATGTGCATATATCTCCAGAGTTCATAGTAGGAAAGTAGAATTACGAAGTGGGGCAGTGTCGTGTGAAACTGGGATAAATATTAATTGAAGTGGGAAAGCTGAAAGTGATAATGTTGTGACTATTCTCTGTATAGTATTCCATGTTGTAGTGTGGTGTATGTCATGTAATTTAAGTATGTGTGGTTTGCATGGGAGAGTAGCAAGGTAGTTTCAGAGGTAGTGGGTGATGCGTGTTCCTTTTGTACCGCTCGGTCTGGAGGAAAGTTTCGTGATGATGGTTGTGAGAGTCGAAGTGTGAGATATAGCAAAAGATCCACCATCCTGTCCAGAAAGTGCACTGTAGCGTTAAATAACTACGAGACCATAAGGTAGAGAATCACCAATGTAAAGCCATGCCCACTGGGCGGAATTTCTCATGTGTTATTGTTGTAGGTTATAGAATTTGTGTGTTTAGGTTATAGAATTTATTGGAATAAATAAGATAGTGAAAAGAAAAAGATTGGTGGCCTTTTGCTTCGAATTGTATGTTGTCATGATATCCAGAATTTATAATGTGTGCGCCACTCATATTCAATGTGATGGCCATGTGTTGATAAAAGCCGTTAAAAAAAAAAGAAAATGTGGTATTGTCAGTGCGTAGTGAACAGTCAGAGTTCTGTAAATTACTGATAGTCAGAAGTGCGTTTCCGTTGCGTATTATTCATATAGGAGGATAATTTGTAACTTAATTGTGAGTACGAGAGTTCATGTCACTCGATAAATAAGAATGAATCCACTCGCTTGGCAGACCACTCATCTTGCAGGCCTGACTGCTTGATGCCACAGTATGAGCAAGGCATGTGGGTGCCTCTCAACACCAACGTGAATAGTCGTTTTGTTGCCACTTGCCCCAATGATTTTAGAAATTTCGATGGAGTGTTATCAATCCCTTCTGCCTTATTTGACCGTAAGTCCTCCAAAGCTCTTTTAAATTCCGATTCTAATACTGGATCCCCTATCTCTTCTAAATCGACTCCTGTCTCTTCTTCTATCACATCAGACAAATCTTCACCCTCATAGAGGCTTTCAATGTATTCTTCCGACAATCATATCTTTTTCGATGTCTTCACATTTTTCCTGCAGCCATTTCGACTTAGCTTCCCTGCACTTCCTATTTATTTCATTCCTCAGCGACTTGTTTTACTGTATTCCTGATTTTCCCGGAACATGTTTGTACTTCCTCCTTTCATCAATCAACTGAAGTATTTCTTCTGCTACCCATGGTTTCTTCGCAGCTACCTTCTTTGTACCTATGTTTTCCTTCCCAACGTCTGTGATGGCCCTTTTTAGAGATGTCCATTCCTCTTCAACTGAACTGCCTACTGCGCTATTCCTTATTGCTGTATCTATAGCGTTAGAGAACTTCAAACGTATCTCGTCATTCCTTAGTACTTCCGTATCCCACTTCTTTGCGTATTGATTCTTCCTGACTAATGTCTTGAACTTCAGCCTACTCTTCATCACTACTATATTGTGATCTAAGTCTATATCTGCTCCTGGGTACGCCTTACAATCCAGTATCTGATTTCGGAATCTCTGTCTGACCATGATGTAATCTAATTGAAATCTTCCCGTATCTCCCGGCCTTTTCCAAGGATACCTCCTCCTCTTGTGATTCTTGAACAAGGTATTCGCAATTACTAGCTGAAACTTGTTACAGAACTCAATTAGTCTTTCTCCTCTTTCATTCCTCGTCCCAAGCCCATATTCTCCTGTAACCTTTTCTTCTACTCCTTCCCCTACAACTGCATTCCAGTCGCCCATAACTATTAGATTTTCGTCCCCCTTTACATACTGCATTACCCTTCCAATATCCTCATACACTTTCTCTATCTGTTCATCTTCAGCTTCCGACGTCGGAATGTATACCTGAACTATCGTTGTCGGTGTTGGTCTGCTGTCGATTCTGATTAGAACAACCCGGTCACTGAACTGTTCACAGTAACACACCCTCTGCCCTACCTTCCTATTCATAACGAATACTACACCTGTTATACCATTTTCTGCTGCTGTTGATATTACCCGATACTCATCTGACCAGAAATCCTTGTCTTCCTTCCACTTCACTGACCCCTACTATATCTAGATTGAGCCTTTGCATTTCCCTTTTCAGATTTTCTAGTTTCCCTACCACGTTCAAGCTTCTGACATTCCACGCCCCGACTCGTAGAACGTTATCCTTTCGTAGATTATTCAATCTTTTTCTCATGGTAACCTTCCCCTTGGCAGTCCCCTTCCGGAGATCCGAATGGGGGACTATTCGGGAATCTTTTGCCAATGGAGAGATCATCATGACACTTCTTCAATTACAGGCCACATGTCCTGTGGATACACGTTACGTGTCTTTAATGCAGTGGTTTCCATTGCCTTCTGCGTCCTCATGTCGTTGATCATTTTGATTCTTCCGCCTTTAGGGGCAATTTCCCACCCCTAGGACAAGAGAGTGCCCTGAACCTCTATCCGCTCCTCCGCCCTTTTGACAAGGCCGTTGGCAGAATGAGGCTTACTTCTTATGCCGGAAGTCTTCGGCCGCCAATGCTGATTATTTATCAAAATTTAGGCAGTGGCGGGGATCGAACCCGGGACCGAAAACGTTTTTTGATTATGAATCAAAGGCGCTACCCCTAGACCACGGGTATCATGCGCTAATTTTTTTTCTGCATTTGAAGGGGAACAACCCTTCATCAATCCATGTTGAGTTAGTAGAAGTGTACGACAACAATGCATAAAATGAGGGCGAATGTGGTCAAATTAAGTCTGAATGACAAAGAACAAGGTGGAAGACCATCTTTGTGAAGAACTGGGAATCTCAAGAGAATTGGAGGCTAGGTTTTCGAAGACTTACGTATCATAACACCAAAGGTCTCTGCCCGCTGGGTTCCGCGACAGCTCACACCCGTTCAAAGAGTCCACTGAACCACGTCAAGCAGCGTCAGCCCAATCCAGAAGCCTTCTTTAGCCGCCTAATCACCCCGGACTAGTGCTGGGTGTGTGGCAATGACACAGATACAGAAGACCAAAGCAAGCAGTGGAAACCTGTGGGCTCACTTCCGCGGAAAAAAGGCGAACAGCGAGGCATGAGCCATCATCGTACAAGCCAGTGCCGAGTGTATCCCTTTCTGGCGAGGCGAGGGGGGGGGGGGGGGAGGCTGCAATAGTGTGGCGCTCACAGACTATGCTTTTACGAGGTAAATGGTCACAGGAAAATACTAACGAAATCTCCTGGTGAGGATATGAGTGGCTTTCAGAACGCGCTGTCGCAGGAAGCTGACCTAGGGTTTTTTTTTGGCTCCACAAGTACGTCCCCGCTGATTCTGCCCAGGACACAATCACAAATGTTGTTGCCTTATTCACTTATTTTATTCATGAATTTAACGTGATCTGTTTGGGGCCAGACCAGGATTTCACACATATAGTATCTCTTTTACATCATAGTTACCTAAGAAATAACAATTTTAATATCGCAAACAATATTAAAATGATTTGAGTATTTATATTTACAATGTGGGTAAATAATACTGACAATGAAGTATTGAAGTTAGTCGGCCGGTGTGGCCGAGCGGTTCTAGGCGCCTCAGTCTGGAACCGCGTGACCGCTGCGGTCGCAGGTTCGAATCCTGCCTCGGGCATGTATGTGTGTGATGTCCTTAGGTTAGTTAGGTTTAAGTAGTTCTAAGTTCTAGGGGACTGATGACCTCAGATGTTAAGTCCCATAGTGCTCAGAGCCAATAAAGTTAATAGTGGTACTTATACTACTGCCGCTGCTGCTGCTGCCACTAATAATGATAATACCAATAATAAATACTACTGCTGCCACTGCAGCCAATAACGATAATAATAATAATAATAACGAGAATCATAACAATGAAGATAGGGCAGATACAAAAAGAATTTATGCTATGCGCACAAGACAGATGGTTTGTGACATAGCGAGTGTTGCGGAAAGGCAATTTAAGGTCACTGCACCAGCTGAGAATACTGGGAAATGAGGAAGATCTGGTTGGAAAGGAGAATATACATATGTAACGAGAGCATAACGGAACAGTGGTAATCCTTACTGTTGCTTCAGTAGATATGTCATAAACTGTCATCTGAAGCCGGAGACGTTATTTAGTTCCCCAATATAATGCAGGAGGTTATTTCAGAGTCGGGTTCGTGCTGCTGTGAAGGACTTCGAGAAATTGGCTGACGGTGGAGTGGGACAGAAAGGATTTTCTGATGGGAACGGCTGTTTCTGCCATGTTGTTCAGACAAGAGCGTTAAGGTCGAGGAGATGAGGGACAGAGTACGATGATAACATAGTACAGAAGGCGGAGGGTATGTAAATCACTGCGCTTGTCTACACACAGCCAGGACGGCTGTGCCTATGATGGTGACATACGATCAAAGAGTCAAACATCACAGATATAACGAACACACGTATTCAAAGTACAAGTGTTTGTACAAGTTTCTTTTTCGGATCAAGAGGTAATAGCTGTTCATACTTTTGTAGGGCATGGAAAGATGCTGATGGCTTCTTACTCACTAAAGTTTCGTGTTCAGTCTAATTTAGGTTTTCTTTTATTATTACTCCTAGATTATTTGCTGCGGGAGAGAAGTTCATATCTCTTCCATTTAGGACTGAAGATGGGAGGGATTCCCGAAATATCTGGTTGATGAGCCTAGAATGACCAGGTACCGTTTGGGTTTTGGATTTGCTGAACTTTAACCCTATACTCTATGATCATTTTGATAGTGCACTTACAGATCATTATTGAGATTCTCGGTAGCTGTCTTCAGGGTTAATTGCTTTTGCACTTAGATACAACCGGATGTCATCAGCGTACACGTGCTATTTTTTAAAAAGACGAAACTGGTGATACGTCACCGACACACAATGAAAAGAGCATAGGACCTAATACCGAACCCTGAGGCTATCATTATTGGTACTAAGATAAGTGCTTGCAGGTCCATTACGAATATTAATACTTGTGATAAAATTATTGTTTTTTCTTGTTCTTTTTTATTGTGTGGCCTCTCCATTTTTCGTGTGGGATACGATACTCATTTTCATCATGATTGGTACTTTCAGAGGATCTAAAAACTAATAATATCTTTTTTCGGCGAGGAAAAACATTTACAGTGTGCTCTGAAACACTTGGCGAGAAACAAAAAGCTTGACTTTTTTTTACAGAGTGCAGAAGTCCTATAATACTTACGATGATCAGACGCTAATAGTAGCTAAGATTCGGTGTTAAAAATTCACACTAATTATTTGAAATTAGTGAATCCTACTTGTCAGATCTCACTGAAGTTATGCCTATACACACAATATACGAGGTTTTCCTTCCACGATACAACAGCGGAGGTAAATGTGTTTTCCGTTTGTCTCAATTACTTTTAGTCTACCTCTTGGTGAAAAGATAAGATATTTTACAGCGTACGACGCAAATACATCATTGTTTTGTTATGTGGATATACGAGGTTTCTACTGGACGTTGATGATATACAGCCTGACATATGTATGAGGTATCCACATACAATGCAGTAAATCATTATAAGACAGTAACATGTTAGTCGTAAATGGCCAGTAGCAGACTGCGATCAAGAGTTTACAGCTAGAAGCGCTCAATGACTTATTTTAAACGCTTTATTATGGCTACTGAGCCGCATGTAAAAATGTTTGAAATCAACTCTCTTGATAACGCCTTTTAGTGATTTATTGATACACTTCCACAGGTACCCTGTTTTGTTGGTCGTAGAACGTCCAGACGATATTCCAATTTCTCGCCATGTCTTTGTCAACATCTCTTACAGCGCCTCGTATTCGTGCCTTAAGAGTGTGCGCCATGTGAACTGTACGCTTTATCCTTGAAACAGCCCCACGAAAAGAGTCAAGATGGATCATGTCTGGTGAACGTGATTGCCATGATGTTGGACCATCTCTATTAATCCATGTGTCCGCAAATGTTTCATTCAAGAAACGGCGAATAAAAAACCACCAGCGTCGTGATGCATCATCTTGTTGGAACACTACCTGTGATTGAAATTCCTGTAACTGAATTCCAATGTAAAGTTTCAACATGTCCAGGTGAACTATTGCCGTAATAGTTCTTCCTTTTTTTGAGGGGGGGGGGGTTCTTCTGACTGATTTGATGCGGCCGGCCACGAATTTCTCTCCTGCGTAACCTCTTCATTTCAGAGTAGCACTTGCACCCTACGTCATCAATCATTTGTTGGATCTATTGTCTTCGTCTTCCACTACAGATTTTACCGTCTAAAGCTCCGTCTAGTAGTACCATGGAGCTTATTCCCTGATATCGTGACGCATGTCCTATCAACCTGTCCGTTCTTCTAGTTAGTGTTTTTCATAAGTTCATTTCCTCACCAATTCTAAGAACTACCTCCTCTGTATCTTACCAGTCCACCAGATTTAGAACATTCTTCTCTAGCACCACAGTTCAAACACTTCGATTCTCTTCTGTTCCAGTTTCCCCAGTGTCCATGATTCACGACCATAAAATACTTTGCTTCAGGCGTACATTCTCGGAAATTTTTTCCTCGGATTAAGACCTATTTTTGGTATCAATAGACTTCTGTTGCCCGGGAATACCCTCTTTGTGTGTATCAGTCTGCCTTTTAAGCCCTTCTCGCTTCGTCCATAGTGGGTTATGGTTCAAATGGCTCTGAGCACTATGCGACTTAACTTCTGAGGTTATCAGTCGCTTAGAACTGAGAACTAATTGAACCTAACTAACCTAAGGACATCACACACATCCATGCCTGAGGCAGGATTCGAACCTGCGACCGTAGCAGCAGCGCGGTTCCAGACTGTAGCGCCTAGAACGGCACGGCCACTCCAGCCGGCCATAGTGGGTTATTTTGCTTCTAACGTAGCAGAATTCCTTAAATTTGTCTATTTCGTGATCACCAATTTTGATGTTCAGTTTCTCGCTGTTCTCATCTCTGCTACTTCTCATTACTGTAGCCTTTCTCCGGTTTATTCTCAATCCATACTGTGTGCTCATAAGACCGTTCATTCCATTTACCAGATCTGTAATTCTTCTTCACTTTTACTGAGGATAGCGATATCATCAGTGAATCTTATCACTGATATCTTCTCACTATGAATTTTAATCCCACTGTCGATCCTTTCACTGCTAGTGCTGCCGCCTGACGTCTGTAAGTGATTATTGCACGCTGACGTCGAACATAGGCGATGGTCATATGAATGTGACTCGACTACGTATTTAGCTGCAAAGCTTACCAGAGTTGCACATTGCATTGTACGGGTGGAAATGCTGCAGTTTGTGTAAAAATCGATGACTGCTGTGAAATGCTGTACGCACAGCATAAACAGTGTCGTCACTCATTCCATGTCTATCCTTCTTGCTTTTTTACCAACACTGCCAGTCTCTCCAAACTTCTATAGTATCGTTGACGATATTCACATCTGGCGGATTTCGACCAAACGCACTTCCGAACTGTCGCTGAATTGTAATAGGCTTCCGTGTTTCGTGTCACCACAAAAGACATTAAGCTTTCTCCCACGTAGACGCCATTGTGACAGTAGCAGTCCTAAATTACACTGTCTGTAAAAAGAGAGAGAGAGAAAGAGAGAGAGAGAGAGAGAGAGAGAGAGAGAGAGAGCAAAGAAATCAGACTCTGTCGGAGAACATGAGTCTCTAGAACGTTTATGAGTTATTTGCAAGAAACAGCGTAGCTGCATCTAGCATAGTTCCTTAGAAGTAATTTTTTGTAATCAGTGAAAGACTTTGCTTCATATAGACTGCTCACGAGGAACGAAGGAAAAAAGAACATTTTATTGTCATAACGTTTCTCTTATATATTGTAACATTAGAGTCATTTAGCTAAAGTTCGCAAGGTAACAATTATGCTTTATAAACTTTTGCTGCAGAAAATTTCTCCACAGCGTAACACAATGTTCAAGCTACAGCGGAAAACATGAAGTATGACACTCGCTCCTGAATTTTTTACAAACGTGTTGAAAACTGAAACGCACAGTAGTAGTGCTCCACGGTACTTATTTTACATTTCGGTGTGAACCTTTGTGTCTCGGAACACATTCAATTATTTATTGCACAAGAACTAAGCGTTGTACAGATGTCATACATATTGCATTTTGAAGTTTTCTTTACAGACATTCGATATGTGAATCATGAGTGACCCGGCAGACGCCAATGTGGTAATCGAATTCTTGCCATACTCGTCCCAGCATGGCATCGTCGACTGTGACAGTCGCTTCCCGTATTCTCTCCCAGAGGTTCGCTACATCACGTGGCAGAGAAGGTACATACACCAGCTCTTTAATGTGTCCCCACAGAAGAAAGTCACACGGAGTGAGATCCGGTGATCAGGGAGGCCACTTCATAAAACAGCTGTCCCCTTCTGCAGCACGGCCGATTCATCGATGCAGCAGTTCCGTGTTCAGGTATCCACGAACTTTGTGATGAAAATGGGGTGGACCCCCAGCCTGGTGAAAGATGAACGGACAGTCCAATTACATTTGAGGCATCAGCCATTACTGCAAGGTGTCCAAGTAGGAATATCCAGTGACAATGCTCTCGGCGAAGAAAAATGGCCCGTACAGTTTTCGACGTCACAAGGCACAAAAACATTAACCTTTGGGGACTCACGCGCAAGTTCAATGTATTCGTGTGGATGCTCTGTACCCCAGATTCACAGTTAGCTCTCTTCAGTTTCCCAATAGTGTGAAAAGTGGCTTCGTCGCTAAAAATTAAGCGATCAACAGTGCCATCCCTATCCTCATTCAATTCTTGCAACTGCGAACAGAACTAATGACGCTTCAGCACTAGCTCCAATTTGAATGGTTCCATACACAGCTTCTGTCGTCGGACTTTCCACACTATCATTGGAGCCATTTCGAGTTCACGGGATGCAAGACCCACCGATTACTTTGGACTCATGAAGGTCTCTCATATGCTCTTCACATTCACTTCACTCACACTGGGACGTCCGCTTCTCTTTGGCGGACACCCATTGTGACAAATATGTTGTGCCAGCAGTAAATGACCTTCCTTGTTGGTGGTTTCTAACCGTACTTGGTTGAACAGCTGTAGCACACTTGTTTTTGTTGAACTCCAACACACAGAAAGCTCGCTCCGCACCTGAACTCGCCGTTTGCGACTAGCGCTGACTATCGGCAAATTACCAAACTACGCTATGGCGGTATACATGAAAAAAAAAAAAACTTTCAGGATTTCTCTTGAAAATTACATGTGTATGATATCTATACAACGTTTTGTTCTTGTGGAATAAATAATTGAAAGTGTTCCCGGACTTTATGTACACCATGTATTGTATATTTGTAAAAATAAAGTACTAACAAAATGTCAGTCTGGTTTTCAGAAAGGCTTTTCAACAGAAAATGCTACATACGCTTTCACTGATCAAATATTAAACGCTCTGAATAAATGGACATCACCCATTGGTATTTTTTGTGATCTCTCAAAGGCCTTTGATTGTGTAAATCATGGAATTCTTTTAGATAAGCTAAATCATTATGGTTTGAGTGGGGCAGTGGACAAATGATTTAATTCATACTTACTGGAAGAATGCAGAAAGTTGAAATAAGTGATTTATGTAATGTTAAAACAACAGCTGATTCCTCAAACTGGGGGGCCATCAAGTACAGGGTCTCACAGGGTTCGGTCTTAGGTCTTTTACTGTTCTTGATATACATTAATGACTTACGATTCCACATTGATGAAGATGCAATCTTAGTTCTTTTTGCTGATGATACAAGTATAGTAATAACATCCAAAAATCAAGAACTAAGTGATGTAATTGTAAATGATGTTTTTAACAAAATTATTAAGTGGTTCTCAGCAAAAGGACTCTCTTTAAATTATGATAAAACACAGTACAGGGCTATTACAAATGACTGAAGCGATTTCATAAATTCACTGCAGCTCCATTCATTCACATATGGTCACGACACACTACAGATACGTAGAAAAACTCATAAAGTTTTGTTCGGCTGAAGCCGCACTTCGGGTTTCTGCCGCCCGAGCGCTCGAGAGCGCAGTGAGACAAAATAGCGACAGGAGCCGAGAAAGCGTATGTCGTGCTTGAAATGCGCTTACATCAGCCAGTCATAACAGTGCAACGACACTTCAGGACGAAGTTCAACAAAGATCCACCAACTGCTAACTCCATTCGGCGATGGTACGCGCAGTTCAAAGCTTCTGGATGCCTCTATAAGGGGAAATCAACGGGTCGGCCTGCAGTGAGCGAAGAAACGGTTGAACGCGTGCGGGCAAGTTTCACGCGTAGCCCGCGGAAGTCGACGAATAAAGCAAGCAGGGAGCTAAACGTACCACAGCCGACAGTTTGGAAAATCTTACGGAAAAGGCTAAAGCAGAATCCTTACCGTTTACAATTGCTACAAGCCCTGGCACCCGATGACAAAGTCAAACGCTTTGAATTTTCGGCGCGGTTGCAACAGCTCATGGAAGAGGATGCGTTCAGTGCGGAACTTGTTTTCAGTGATGAAGCAACACTTTTTCTTAATGGTGAAGTGAACAGACACAATGTGCGAATCTGGGCGGTAGAGAATCCTCACGCATTCGTGCAGCAAATTCGCAATTCACCAAAAGTTAACGTGTTTTGTGCAATCTCACGGTTTAAAGTTTACGGCCCCTTTTTCTTCTGCGAAAAAAACGTTACAGGACACGTGTATCTGGACATGCTGGAAAATTGGCTCATGTCACAACTGGAGACCGACAGCGCCGACTTCATCTTTCAACGGGTTGCTGCTCCACCGCACTTCCATCATGATGTTCGGCATTTCTTAAACAGGAGATTGGAAAACCGATGGATCGGTCGTGGTGGAGATCATGATCAGCAATTCATGTCATGGCCTCCACGCTCTCCCGACTTAACCCCATGCGATTTCTTTCTGTGGGGTTATGTGAAAGATTCAGTGTTTAAACCTCCTCTACCAAGAAACGTGCCAGAACTGCGAGCTCGCATCAACGATGCTTTCGAACTCATTGATGGGGACATGCTGCGCCGAGTGTGGGAGGAACTTGATTATCGGCTTGATGTCTGCTGAATCACTAAAGGGGCACATATCGAACATTTGTGAATGCCTAAAAAAACTTTTTGAGTTTTTGTATATGTGTGCAAAGCATTGTGAAAATATCTCAAATAATAAAGTTATTGTAGAGCTGTGAAATCGCTTCAATCATTTGTAATAACCCTGTATATACAGTTCCGTAGACTAAATGGCACAACTCCAGTAATAAATATAGACTTTGAACAGAAGTCTGTAGCTAAGGTAGAATTTTCAAAATTTTTAGGTGTGTCCATTGATGAGAGGTTAAACTGGAAGCAACACATTGATGGTCTGCTGAAATGTCTGAGTTCAGCTACGTATGCTATTAGAGTTATTGCAAATTTTGGTGATAAGAATCTCAGTAAATTAGCTTACTATGCCTACTTTCATTCACTGCTTTCGTATGGCATCATATTCTGGGGTAATTAATCGTTGAGTAGAAAAGTATTCATTGCTCAAAAACGTGTAATCAGAATAATTACTGGAGCCGACCCACGGTCATCCTGCAGACATCTATTTAAGGATCTAGTGATCCTCACAGTAACCTCACAGTATATATATTCACTTATGAAATTTGTTGTTAATAATCCAAACCAGTTCAAAAGTAATAGCAGTGTGCATAACTATAACACCAGGAGAAAGGATGGTCTTCACTATTCAGGGTTAAATCTGACTTTGGCACAGAAAGGGGTAAATTATGCTGCCACAAAACTCTTTGGTCACCTACCAAACAGCATCAAAAGCCTGACAGACAGCCAACTAACATTTAAAAATAAATTAAAAGAATTTCTAGATGACAACTCCTTCTACTCTTTGGCTGAATTTTTAGATATAAATTAAGGGAAAAAAACTTAAACATTAGTGTCATGCAATATTTCGTGTAATGTAATATCTTGTACAGACATCTTTTATTAACCTGACACGTGCCACATCATTACGAAGTGTTGTATTCATGATCTATGGAACAAGTATTAATCTAATCTAATCTAATCTAATCTATTTCAGTTTTTTATATGTCTGTATTCCTCTACGCGCCATCAGAATATTCTATAAACGTTAAAAAAAATATGCGACCACTAGAAAGCGCTACTGGGTTGTAACATAACTAGCATTTCAAGATTTGCACTTCCTTATGACTAAATCAATGACAGATGAGAAACTGAGCAAGTAGTTTGTTTACAGTGAGCATGTTGTTGTTGTGGTCTTCAGTCCTGAGACTGGTTTGATGCAGCTCTTCACGCTACCCTATCCCGTGCAAGCTTCTTCATCTCCCAGTACTTACTGCAACCTACATCTTTCTGAATCTGCTTAGTGTATTCATCTCTTGGTCTCCCTCAACGATTTTTACCCTCCCCGCTGTCCTCCAATGCTGAAATTGTGATCCGTTGATGCCTCAGAACATGTCCTACCAACCGGTCCCTTCTTCTTGTCAAGTTGTGCCACAAACTCCTCTTCTCCCCAATTCCATTCAATACCTCCTCATTAGTTATGTGATCTACCCATCTAATCTACAGCATTTTTCTGTAGCACCACATTTCGAAAGCTTCTATTCTCTTCTGTACAAACTACTTATCGTCCGTGTTTCACTTACACTCCATAAAAATACTTTCAGAAACGACTTCCTGACATTTAAATCTATACTCGATGTTAACAAATTTCTCTTCTTCAGAAACGCTTTCCTTCCCATTGCTAGTCTACATTTTATAGCCTCTCTACTTCGACCGTCATCAGTTATTTTGATTCCCAAATAGCAAAACTCTTTTACTACTTTAAGTGTCTCATTTTCTGATGTAATACCCTCGGCATCCCCTCGTTTTGCTTTTGTTGATGTTCATCTTACATCCTCCTTTCAAGATACTGTCCATTCCGTTCAACTGCTCTTCCAAGTCCTTTGCTGTCTCTGAGAGAATTACAATATCATCGGCGAATCTTAACGTTTTAATTTTTTCTCCATGGATTTTAACACCTATTCCGAATTTTTCTTTTGTTTCCTTTACTGCTTGCTCAATGTACAGATTGAATAACATCGGAGAGAGGCTACAACCCTGTCTCACTCCCTTCCCAACCACTGCTTCCCTTTCATGTCCCTCGACTCTTATAACTGCCATCTGGTTTCTGTACAAATTGTAAATAGCCTTTCGCTCCCTGTATTTTACCCCTGCCACCTTCAGAATTTGAAAGAGAGTATTCCAGTCAACATTGTCAAAAGCTTTCTCTAAGTCTACAAATGCTAGAAACGTAGGTTTGCCTTTCCTTAATCTATTTTCTAAGATAAGTCGTAGGGTCAGTATTGCCTCATGTGTTCCAACATTTCCACGGGATCCAAACTGATCTTCCCCGAGGTCTGTTTCTACCAGTTTTTCCATTCGTCTGTAAAGAATTCGTGTTAGTATTTGGAGCTGTGACTTATTAAACTGATAGTTGGGTAATTTTCACATCTGTCAACAACTGCTTTTTTTGGGATTGGAATTATTATATTCTTCTTGAAGTCTGAGGGTATTTCGCCAGTCTCACACATCTTGCTCACCAGATTGTAGAGTTTTGTCATGACTGGCTCTCTCAAGGCTGTCAGTAGTTCTAATGGCATGTTGTTTACTCCCGGGGCCTTGTTTCGACTCAGGTCTTTCAGTGCTCTGTCAAACTCTTCACGCAGTATCACATCTCCCGTTTCATCTTCATCTACATTCTCTTCCATTTCCACAATATTGTTCTCAAGTACATCGCCCTTGTATAGACTCTCTATATACTCCTTCCACCTTTCTGTTTTCCCTTCTTTGCTTAGAACTGGGTTTCCATCTGAGCTCTTGATATTCATACAAGTGGTTCTCCTTTCACCAAAGGTCTCTTTAATTTTCCTGTAGGCCGTATCTATCTTACCCCTAGAGAGATAAGCCCCTACATCCTTACATTTGTCCTCTAGCCATCCCTGCTTAGCCATTTTGCGTTTCCTGTCGATCTCATTTTTGAGACGTTTGTATAGCTTTTTGCCTTCTTCATTTACTGCATTTTTATATTTTCTCCTTTCATTAATTACATTCAATATTTCTTCTGTTACCCAAGGATATCTACTAGCCCTCGTCTTCTTACCTACTTGATCCTCTGCTGCCTTCACTACTTCATCCCTCAAAGCCACCCATACTTCTTCTACTGTATTTCTTTCCCCAATTCCTGTCAATTGTTCCCTTATGCTCTCCCTGAAGCTCTGTACAACCGCTGGTTTAGTCAGTTTATCCAGGTCACATCTCCTTAAATTCTCACTTTTTGCAGTTTCTTTAGTTTTAATCTACTGTTCGTAACCAATAGATTGTGGTCAGAGTCCACTTCTGCCCCTGAAAATGTCTTGCAATTTAAAACCTGGTTCCTAAATCTCTGTCTTACCATTATATAATCTATCTGATACCTTCTAGTGTCTCCAGGATTCTTCCATGTATACAACCTTCTTTCATGATTCTTGAACCAAGTGTTAGCTATGATTGAGTTATGCTCTGTGCAAAATTCTACCAGACGGCTTCCTCTTTCATTTCTTATCCCCAATCCATACTCACCTACTATGTTTCCTTCTCTCCCTTTTCCTATTCTCGAATTCCAGTCACCCATGACTATTAAATTTTCGTCTCCCTTTGCGAGGTGCTGGGGCAAGCAGTGTATTTAAATTCTTCTAGAATCTACATATGTAAATGATGCTCTAAGCCCCCCCCCCCCCCCCTATTCTAACTCCGACTTTTGCTGTTGCACATGGATTAAAAAATATATGCGAACTGACTGTAATCAACCCTGCAAGTGGAGTAGAAAAGAGTTTGGCACCTGCAATAATTTGATTTGATAAATAAGTTAAATAAAGGAAGGTTTCATTAACGTAGTGAGAAATGATGGGTTGCTCTACCGATTAACAGGATGAAAGTTCTGTCCAAAATAACAATATGATTTATTAAGACTAAACACAAAATAATAAACAAAAACACATGAAACATTTATAATACATCAAATTGGCTCAAATTGGATACTCAAACAAACGCTGTGAAGGTGAAGTTGTCCCTAAACTAGATTGTGAGGTTTATGACGAAGTGGTATGTGGAGCCAATTCCTTGCCACTCAAATCTTAAGAGAGACACACAGCTAACCCAACATTAATTACTGCTACTCAAGACAGAACAAAGTTAGAAAAAGACGAACAGGCGCGCTCTGCTGAGCTCTGATTATCACCTAGGAAAATCCCTATCTGCCGGTGCTGCGGACATACATTACCAAACTGTCTTCTTAACTGCCAGAACACGATCTGGCGTACCGGAGGCAATGGCTGGTTGCTTCGACGTCCTCGACCGAAAGGCAAGAGCCGACTACCCCAGAGCACCCATACAGGCCGAACACAGAACATTCCCGCCCTCACGACAGTGGCCGTGGTTAAACGTTCCAATCAGCAACTCGAAAACCGGTGGAAAATTCCACTCCATTGCCGGAGCACTACCATTCCACCAATGGAGATTCTTGGCGCCAATTTCTGCGCTGATTTTGCTACGTCACGGAGCTATGCCCTGAGCAAGCCAATCACAGTTATTATTTTGCAGAAAGCGCGGGAATTTTCCCGCCACAACTGCCTGGGTACACAAGTCATTTCCACGCTTCGCTGGTAGCCCTCCAGAAAGTGTTTTCGCTAAGTTTCTGCGAAGTAACGGAACCTCTAGCCCAGCCGCTACTTCAGGCCCCTCCAGGCGTGTCTTTTGACAATGTCGGCGTCTGGAAAGCATTCACTCGACTCCCTCACACTCGTCGGCTTAACCTTCTCGAGATCCGCAGAGCCCGCCTGTCACCGGACCACCTGGGTGACGAGAGATGCTGTGTGGGAAGTCCGCATGTGAAGGAATAGCAACTTTTCACTGCATGCAATTAGAGACGAAAATCGTAAGATAGAAATATGAGAGGGGGCTCATGCCACCACTCATAGCCCCTACACCATTTTAGATTGTAATTGGTGAGCGGTTGGCTCACTTGGGAGCAAGGTAGTGAGTCAATCGCTCAAGAACAATCTTACAAACCGAATCCACATGCCGCACTCATTAAAAAAAATCACTGCAACTGAAAAATGCAGCTCATAGAGGAAGGATTATTTATGATGTAGCCAACTTCACCTTCTTATTATGGAACACTAACACTCACATCACACATCCATACCCAGGGAGCCCCTTCCAAACACCGATTCACACAGACATTCACGCTCTAAATATGGCCCGGGCATGTAAGCCAAATATGGAGCAGTTTATTCTCTACAATCAGAGTTGGAGTGCTCCGCAATTAAATGCCCAAGATTTTACAACAATTTGAATCATGAAACTAACCTGAACTCACTCACACATGATACTATTTAAGTTAACAATCTCCTTGTGAGCTTTCAGAATCTAGTTACAACCTCCAATTCATTCTGTCTCCCTGCAGCAAGAATGACCTTTACAAAATGTTCCCTGAACTGATGGTCCATTCACAATGACAGTGGTGGTATCTGCTTCAGTTTATGGGGACTTCAGGCACACTGTTTGCATACACACAACAATAAATACAAAATACAAAAAAAAAAACATGGTGTGGAGAACAATACAATAATTTGTAATTTGTGCGCCCTACCCTATCACCTACATAAGAATTACAGTGTAAAACACAAACACATATAAGGTATAACATACATTACAAAAACAACACTAGAGAAAGAAATTTAAGAAAAAAAACAAGGTTCATGGGGCATCAAGTTGTGCGTGCACATTGCACAATGTTCACGACTGTGCTGAGAATGAGGCACTAAATCACATTGTTAGAAATATTCGAAGCACTTCACAAATTCCACAGTACTGACATCACATAGGGCTAAACGTCGGGTGTTGTTGCTACATTGTTGCAATGGCAATGGGGTGTGCTGGAGCATCTGCAGTACTCTGTTGAGATTGCAGCAAGACCCACGCATATGATCACGGCAGTACGGTAGGAAGACGCAGTAATAGGCTCTCCTCACGTCGATTAATTGTCTCTGAGGTCTACTTGTTGGGATACATCACTAGTCTAGGTCTCTTCCCTCGCTGGTCAGTACTTTACGTTTCCCAATATTGCAGTTCGACGAGGGATGATGGCATGTGGAGTGACTCCACAAGTGTGTGAGGTCATCCATACAGGATCGAACTAGGAGCGACGATTGCTACAACTGCTCTCAAATAGAGAGGAGAAGTTAGAAATGAGACCATTCATTTGTTAGAGTGTGTGGCACGATACTGCTTTGTGTATGCAGATCGGCCAATGCTAGTGAGTTGTAAAAACCCAAACAGGTGAGTATATAGCGTCCCTTTCTGTCCTGAGACACATGAGGCGCAGGTTCTGACACGATATGTGATCTTCTTCGTGTACTCACGACAACGTGGTCTGCCGCAGGGAATCCCTCCAAACGGCTGCTGCGTCCGGAGAGCTAGCTGGCTGTTGCGTGTGGGTCGCGTGTCAGTGTCAACGGCCAGCCTCACTTTCGCTTGTGCCCCAGCGAGGATCCCGCCTAATCCCTCAGGTATACGGCCCGGTAACTGTCAGCTTGCAGGACCAGACGCTCGCCTTCTTGCAGGTAGCCGAAGACCTCTTGTTTTTGCTCTGGCTGGCCTCTGCATTGCCACGATACCCGTCATCTTCACAGTTCTGACAAAAATCTTATGCTTAACTTTTTCCCATGACCTTCTATGTTATAATAAATTTACATAATGACACATTGATGGTCTGTCATTCCAGACACTCTTATTTTACTTTTATAGTTATTAATCTATGGCTATCATTATAACTAAATCTTGGTGTAAGGAAATAATTTATCTTGATATTTGTGTAGAGACCGATCTCACTACTGTACATGGTGTGTGACGCTATACTGGATGGACAACTAAATGTGCAGGCCTGCACTAATATTACTATTAATTATATAGATTGACAGTAGACATGCTCAAGAATTAACTGCCATTTGCCAACGATCTACATTCTATGTCTTTTAATTAAATTATGTTGTTATGCAGGTCTAAGTTTTACTGTGCTATAAAGAACATTCAACTACGCTACTTTCGCTCGCCCGTCGTCCCTCCATCTCGGGTCTGTGGTTTGGTGACCTGAAAAATAGCATCTCAACAGGCGTGCGCCAAACACTTGTGGTAGAAAACCGCCACAATATTAAGGATCTAGTTATTGTAAAATCCTAAAGTTTAATTTATCCTAGTATATGGTACTCTCTCTATTGTTTTTTACCTTATACAACACTCTTACATAATTCCTGTTACGCTGAGATGTCTCGCTGCTCGCCGCTATTGACGACAGTGATGTGCGCGCCGTACGACATGGCCTCCGAGTTCTCACTACGGCTCACTGAAACTCCAGAGACTGGGTTAGCCATGGCTATACAAGACAATAAATTTATAGTTGCAACTTCTTTTTCTATGTTGTGCAGTATTCGCGATCAAAGCACACCTTTCCAGAGGCAATGTAATATGACCAAGCCAGGACTGGTTCCTGTTGAGGATTCCGTCGCCCACCACACACCAGCTACACAGTACGTCACGAATTTCCAAGTATAATTCCATGGTTATTCATCTGTGACAGTCACAAGCAGCACGCTAAATCCCCAACCAGCACATTGGCATGGTAGGCTTTATGCCTGCATTTCTACCGTCTAGGCCCTAGGGCACCATTGGAGTCAAACGCTCACAGGTTCACCCCGACTTGCAAGACAACGATGCTGGCACATCACTGTAAAAACTATACTGCACATGTTCATCCTCGAAATCACGCAAAATACCACAATCTTGCAGTGCACTGACGCGTGCCTGCAAGCATTGGTATGAACGTCTCACGAACTGGTTGTGGCCGCTATGGAGCGTATCACGACTTCTCAGAACGCTTCTAAGAGCACGTTCTTGTATGCGCCCGTTTGTGCGACATCTCCTCACTCATCAATATCCCTCAACATGGATACCAGACAGGAAAGGACAAAAACATTGCTCATGGAATGGTAGTGCCTCCTACTCCATCAACATTGTAAGTCGCGAACAAAAACAAAAAAAAAAAGACTAGCAGCCGTAAATTCTTTTACAAGACCTCGCAGCGTGTTAATACTTTAACAATCTTAATCTATTAATGCAACGATTATTGTTCCCCGAAGAAAGATTCATACGAGGTGTGGCTAGAAAAAAACCGGACTAGTACTGGTGAAACAATAAGACGAATGCAATAAGGCTGAAAGTCGCGTGGCCTGTCACGTGGCTCTCGCTCCGCCTACTGCTCGAGTTTCATCTGCCTCCTGCACTCAGTCTGCCCGTGGCATCTGTTTTAAGTAGTTGACGTTTTGTCTGTGCGTCGGAAAATGTTGAGTGTACAGAAAGAACAGCGTGTTAACATCAAATTTTGTTTCAAACTAGGAAAATCTGCAAGTGAAACGTTTGTAATGTTACAACATGTGTACGGCGATGATTGTTTATCGCGAACACAAGTGTTTGAGTGGTTTAAACGATTTAAAGATGGCCGCGAAGACACCAGTGATGACACTCGCACTGGCAGACCATTGTCAGCAAAAACTGATGCAAACATTGGAAAATCGGTAAAATTGTTCGACAAGATCGCCGTTTAACAATCAGAGCAGTGTCTGAGTTAACAGGAGTTGACAAGGAAAGTGTTAGGCAGATTCTTCATGAAAGTTTCAACATGAACAAAGTGTGTTCAAAAATGGTTCCAAAGTGTCTCACAATTGAACAGAAGGAACGCCGAAGAATGATTTGTTCTGACATCCTGGAAAACATTGAAAGTGATCCCACCTTCTTACAAAATCGATGCATTGGAAAACTCCTGGTTCTCCATGACAAAAAAAAGCACGAATGCCAAAATCGAAATTCATGGCAATTTTGATTGTTTTTTTTTGACATCAAAGGGATTGTGCACATTGATTGGGTACCAGAGGGACAAACAGTGAATCAGCATTGCTACATTAGCGTCCTGGCTACCCTACGTGAGCGAGTACGGAGAAAACGGAACGATTTGTGGAGAAAAAAGTCATGGATCCTTCACCAAGACAATGCCCCAGCTCACAGTGCGTTGTCAGTGAAGACGTTTTTGGCAAAACACAACATTCCCATCTCAGATCATCCACAATACTCACCTGATTTGGCCCCCTGTGACTTTTTTCTTTTCCCTAAAGTCAAGTCAGCTTTGAAAGGAACTAGATTTGAGACTGTTGAAGCAGTAAAAGAAAAAGCGACGGAAGTAATGTATGGACTTACCGAAAATGATCTGCAGCATTGCTATGAACAGTGGAAAATTCGAATGGAGCGGTGTAGAGACCGAGGAGGAGAGTACATTGAAGGAGATAACATGAAATTGTAAATAATTGTAAACAAATGTTTTTTCCAGCATCAGTCCGGTTTTTTTCTAGCCGCACCTCGTATATTTGCCTATTCTACTATGTACACCACTTAAACTACTATTATTCCACGAACTTCTTTGTGTGAGAGATGTGGTGGAGTCCTATGGACTAGCGCCAATCCCTTGTCAGACTACCCCTCCTCTGACGTGCATTAGGATTTGCGGGTCTAGTTTCAATCTCCTGGTTCTCCTGTTGTCCTTGGTTTCGCTTTCTCCAATTACGGTCGCTTTGCCGTTCGTTATTCCTCCTGTCCCAGATTCCTTGTCTAGATTGACGTTCCTGACGTTCTGGTTTCCGTGTCTCTGGTTTCCATAACCCTGAACAGCGTAACCTTGATTTCCGTAACCCTGGTTTCCTAACTGACCAATGCGATTATGCGATCTGTTGTCGTCTTCCCTTGCTGGCCCGTGGTATGTGTTATATTGTGCCTTTTTCCTGTCCTTTGCATCTTGTTTATCAAAGACTACTTCGAGTTCGCGCAATAGACTCTTGAATGCTTCTATGTCAGATCCACACTTCCCGATAAGTGTCTGTTGATACCTAACTGGCAATTTGGAAAAGCAAAATTTAATGATTTCTCCGTTGCTATATGGACTATCTAAAAACTGATTCTTCTTGAGTAAATCATCAAAAAATTTGGTTGCGGTCCCATGCCCCGACACTTCCAGTTCAGGACAAAATATTATTTCCTCTTTAATCCTGTCTTGCGTTTCCTTTGACCAGTAGGTCCGCAGGAATGCACCAACAAATTCCTGATAAGTTCGACACGTCGCTGCCACACCCCGCATCTTTTCCGCAGCTTGGCCTTCGATGTGTCCACACATGAATTCTAATTTTGCCTGGGTTGGCCATGACGACGGTAATGAATTTGTAAAGTGCATCACCCAGCTCTTCGTATGCATCGACCCTCCATTATCTTTGAACTTCTGGAATTTTAGTATCGACAGGAAGTGATTCTGATCAAAATCCTGTCCGATCCTCGCACTGGTGTTGTCACTCGTTTCCGATACTTGCACGTCTGCTGAGTGTCCTGATCTATCTTGCTGATAACTGTGATGTACTACCTCTGTATCACAGTGGAAGTGGCACTCCGAATTCACTCTCCTAAGTGGGCTACAATTATTGGAGCTATTACTAGGTGTTTCTGCGTGTGCATTGTTAGTTCCGCACTCTGTCTCTGGGCTAGAGCACGGCGGGTTTTTCCTCGGACAAACAATTCTGTGTACTCCATCATTGGAATCCGAACGCGCAGTGTTCATGTGCCCGTTTCGCTCTAGTTTTGCTATCCGACTCTCTACTTCCTTCATTCGTTTCGTGATGTTCGTAACCGCAATATTACCTTGGGTTTTTAAGAACGCTAGGGATTTTGAGTGGGCTTGTGTCGCACGTCGCAAGCGACCTGCGAGTTGAGAAGTTACTTTTGCGATTTTCATTGCCCCTGTTGCTGCCGTTTTGGCTAGGCCTGCTACTTTTTGTGCTACCATTGACATTTGTTTTGCTTCTTTGTTGTTAGTAATTCCCCACGAATTTCTCCTATATGAGAAATTATAGTCTGAGTGTCCTTCTTACTCTGTTTCTCATCTTCTTCTTTCATTGATCGTAGGAATCTCAGTATTGGGTTAATGTCATCTTTTTGATCCTCGTCACACATGGGTGTTGTGACTCTGGACACCTGGGCGCTAGAGCTCTGACGTGACCGAGCTGGCCCCTGCCTGCGCTCGTTCGTTTGATTATAAACTTCTGCTGCCGTCTCGACCTGTGTGCCTGTCTCTGTTTCATCCTCTACCTCACTATCATAATCACGGTCGCGACGTTGCTCTAATATCGCGTCCAAATCACCATCATCATCAATGACCCTGTCGTCCTGTCCTGCTAAAAGTGTGCCCATCTCACCTCCGAACCTATCCCCGTCAGCGACGTGCCCCTTATCCATTATAGTATCCACTTTTGTTTTAGCTTCGCTCACTAATAGTCGTGCCTTACTTCTCGTGATCATTCATGAGAAACAAAATTTATCTAAAATACACAGCAAAAATAATCTACTCCCTGTAGTTTTACACATAGACATAAAATTTCAACAACGCTGTTCCAACGCTGTAATTACAAACACAATTTGATGTGGTACAGAAACCGCACACAAATCCGACAAAGTGCGATGTGGTACGGACACCACATCAACGAAACACAAAAAACAATGGACAAAAAAATATATACACTGAAAACAAAAGCTGTAATCCTGCGCCGCTACTTAAAACTAATCACGGAACTACAAGAAAAACAAGTTGGGTATTAATCATTAAAAAAAAGTAGAGAAAAAAATTTGAATGTTCCTACTAAGAATCCCGTTTGCTTATCAGTGATTCACAGGAAAGCTCCGAGGCTAAGGGTCGCCATTTTATGCGAGGTGCCGGGGCAAGCAGTGTATTTAACACTAAATTCTTCTAGAATCTACATATGTAAATGATGCTCTAAGCCCCCCCCCCCTATTCTAACTCCGACTTTTGCTGTTGCACATGGATTAAAAAATATACGCGAACTGACTGTAATCAACCCTGCAAGTGGAGTAGAAAAGAGTTTGGCACCTGCAATAATTTGATTTGATAAATAAGTTAAATAAAGGAAGGTTTCATTAACATAGTGAGAAATGATGGGTTGCTCTACCGATTAACAGAATGAAAGTTCTGTCCAAAATAACAATATGATTTATTAAGACTAAACACAAAATAATAAACAAAAACACATGAAACATTTATAATACATCAAATTGGCTCAAATTGGATACTCAAACAAACGCTGTGAAGGTGAAGTTGTACCTAAACTAGAATGTGAGGTTTATGACGAAGTGGTATGTGGAGCCAATTCCTTGCCACTCAAATCTTAAGAGAGACACACAGCTAACCCAACATTAATTACTGCTACTCAAGACAGAACAAAGTTAGAAAAAGACGAACAGGCGCGCTCTGCTGAGCTCTGATTATCACCTAGGAAAATCCCTATCTGCCGGTGCTGTGGACATACATTACCAAACTGTCTTCTTAACTGCCAGAACACGATCTGGCGTACCGGAGGCGATGGCTGGTTGCTTCGACGTCCTCGACCGAAAGGCGAGAGCCGACTACCCCAGAGCAGCCGTACAGGCCGAACACAGAACATTCCCACCCCCAAGACAGTGGCCGTGGTTAAACGTTCCAATCAGCAACTCGAAAACTGGCGGAAAATTCTACTCCATTGCCGGAGCACTACCATTCCACCAATGGAGATTCTTGGCGCCAATTTCTGCGATGATTTTGCTACGTCACGGGGCTATGCCCTGAGTAAGCCAATTACAGTTACTATTATGCAGAAAGCGCGGGAATTTTCCCGCCACAACTGCCTGGGTACACAAGTCATTCCCATGCCTCGCTGGTAGCCCGCCAGAAAGTGTTTTCGCTAAGTTTCTGCGAAGTAACGGAACCTCTAGCCCAGCCGCTACTTCAGGCCCCTCCGGGCGTGTCTTTTGACAATGTTGGCGTCTGGAAAGCATTCACTCGACTCCCTCACACTCGTCGGCTTAACCCTCTCGAGATCCGCAGAGCCCGCCTGTCACCGGACCACCTGGGTGACGAGAGACGCTGCGTGGGAAGTCCGCGTGTGAAGGAATAGCAACTTTTCACCGCATGCAATTAGAGACGAAAATCGTAAGAAATATGAGAGGGGGCTCATGCCACCTCTCACCTTCACTACCTGAATAATTTCTTTTATCTCATCATACAGTTCATCAATTTCTTCATCATCTGCAGAGCTTGTTGGCATATATACTTGTACTTCTGTAGTAGGCGTGGGCTTCGTGTCTATCTTGGCCACAATAATGCGTTCACTATGCTGTTTGTAGTAGCTTACCCACACTCCTATTTTTTTTATTCATTATTAAACCTAATCCTGCATTACGCCTATTTGATTTTGCATTTATAGCCCTGTATTCTCCTGACCAAAATTCTTGTTCCTCCTGCCACTGAACTTCAATAATTCCCACTGTATCTAACTTTAACCTATCCATTTCCCTTTTTAAATTTTCTAACCTACCTGCCCGATTAAGGGATCTGACATTCCACGCTCCGATCCGTAGACCGCCAGTTTTCTTTCTCCTGATAACGACGTTCTCTTGAGTAGTCCCCGCCCGGAGATCCAAATGGGGGACTGTTTTACCTCCGGAATATTTTACACAAGAGGACGCTATAATCATTTAACCATACAGTAAAGCTGCATGCCCTTGGGAAATATTACGGCTGTAGTTTCCCCTTGCTTTCAGCCGTTCGCAGTACCAGCACAGCAAGGCTGTTTTGGTTAGTGTTACAAGGCCAAATCAGCTAGTCATCCAGACTGTTGGCCCTGCAACTACTGAAAAGGCTGCTGAACCTCTTCAGGAACCAAACGTTTGTCTGGCCTCTCAACAGATACCCCTCCATTGTGGTTGAACCTACAGTACGGCCATCTGTATTGCTGAGGCACGCAAGCCTCCCCATCAATGGCAAGGTCCTTGGTTCATAGGGGGGGGGGGGGGGTACAGTGAGCAGGCTTCAGGCAAAACTGCCGCTGCTGTGAAGCAAATTCTGGCGCTTATATCTTATATCGAGGCTGGTTTCTATGTAGGACTAAAAACTTCAGTAGCATTTGTAGATCGTAACTGCTGCTTACGATACAGTGTAGCTGGATGTACTAATGATAAAGCTAAAATTGTACCTTGCTTAAGGCTAACAACGCTGTTGTCCAACATACAGAAAGGCCGGCGTTTCCGAATCTGCCTTCATGACAAAACGAGCAAGTTATATACGGTCTACCACAAGGATGTGCTCTGCTCCATTGTTGTTTAGCCTGTACATGAGTGACATGCCAGAAACTGTATCCAGGAAGTTCTGCTAAGCCGATGATACTGCCACTACATTTCAAAGCAAGCACGTAGAGTATGGAGCAAATATGATCATGCAAGACATGTCAGTACTTGCTGATTAATACAAAAAATGGAGACTGTGCTCTAATCCTACAAAAACCAAAGTGACAGCTTTCTACCGCAACAACCGCTAAAATTCACCTTCTGTAACAAAACGGTTAAGAACAACCCTCAGGCTAAGTATCCTGGAATCCCACTAGATCGTTTACTACTATTCAAGACTCATTTGATGTCACCTGGAGGGAAGACAAGGAATAACATTATTCGGAAACCAGCTGGAACTTCCTGCGGGGCTCAAGCTGACACTCTCCGGACAGCAGACTTGTCCCTTGCATATTCTGTGGCTGAATATTACGCACCACACCAGTGTGGTAAAACGATGAGCCTGTCAGTAAGGCGGACATTCATTCGAACGATGCAATGAGAAACATAGCTGGCACCTAGGTGTCAATTTCTCTGCCGTGGTTGTCTGCTCTCAGTAACATTCCTCCAACACTTCTGAGACGAAACGAAGTAGCTACGCTTGAAAGTGAAAATATTAATGTCTTAGAGCTTGCCAAAAGGCTATCTTTACAGAAAATTGTGCTCAGTCCACCCAGTATGCGTGAAGGAATCCATTCTGGACAGCTCAAGACTGAGATGTGTGCAAGGAGACATGGAAAAACAACACTACCATCGTCCCCATGGACTCGAAGACGACAGGTTTGCAACTGCCTTGAGGAACCTCATGTCAGCTGAGCAGAATCTGATGTAAACGCGGAAGAACTATGTCCCTCCTTACAAATAGGGACTCTCAGTCTGTCCATTTTGTGAATGAGAAGCTTCAGAGAAAACCATTCACCCCACTGTAGAGGAATTATTCAAGAGGTGTTCCAGTGGAGGCTGGAAGGATATCATCATTGCCTTTCAAACAATGGATTTGATAAACTCTTTTGACATCAGTATCTAAGGTCAGTTGATATCGGGCTCTTGCATATTCCTTTTGCGCTTTACTTTGTAAATACTGCTGTGAATTGTATATGTATATCCATAAGGTAATTAACAACAGTGTGCGTTTAATGACATAGAGTCGTGAAAGGGGAAATTTCGCGTGAAGCTTTTCGTTGGATGATTTTAAGCGATATTTTTAAAGGCATAACTCAACAAAAATGCCTACAATTGCTTCAATCAGCTTTTATTAGTCAATCGCTTTAAGAGAAGACAGTTTACAGTTAGTTTGCACCATTTTGTCGTGGTCGTGGTTCCGTCACTCACGAATTTCGTGAATGTTTTCAAAAACATCGGTGCTGTGCGAGCGTGCATAACATAATTGATCTTCCAGAACAGGTGCACAATAATGTCCGGCCTCTCGTGGGAATACAGTTGGGCGCGAGGGAAGAAGAATAATAGACAGGTAAAACTACTTTGTAGAGTACGGCACATGGAGATTTGGGTCGCCGGAAGAGGTACTGGGCTGGTCGCAGTGGTTAGGGCGTTCGATAGCGTAAAGTGGGAACTCTGGATTCGAATCCATGTCTGCTAAAAATTGTCAACTGTTGCCTTTGTGTTATTTCAATGCCCCAACCCAGCAAAAGTCGGATATTTGTTTCGTCGAGTAAAATGAAATTTGCAGATTTAAACAGACAACGAAACATGGCAAGATACAACAAACATATGCGCAATATCCTAGGAGACTCATGACATAATAAATGGATTTTTCTGATTTCAAATCGTTGAATGTCGCCACAAAGTGACTACTCCACATCGATGTACGCTGAGATGACAAATGTCGTGGGATAGCGACATGTATATATAAATGATGGTAGTATCGTGTACCCAAGCAATAAAAGAGCAGTGAATTGGCGGAACTGTCATTTGTACTCAGGTGATTCATGTGAAAATCTTTCCGACTTGATTATGGCCACACGAAGGGAATAAAGACTTTGAACGAGGAATGGCAATCGGAACTAGACGTATGGGACATTCCATTTCGGAAATCGTTACGGAATTCAATATTCCGAGATCCACAGTGGAAAGACTGTGCCGAGAATACCAAATTTCAGGCGTTACGTCTTACCACAGACAACGCGGAGGCCAATGGTCCTTACTTAACGACCGAGGGCCGCGGCGTTTGCGTAGAGAGAAATTTGGAAATTTGTGGTACGTTCCTATGGTACCAAACTGCTGAGGTCATCGGTCCCTAGGCTTACACACTACTTAATCTAACTTAAACTAACTTACGCTAAGGGCAAGACACACACACACACACACACACACACACACACACACACACACACACACACACGTATGTCCCGAGAGAGGCCTCGAACCTCCGACGGGGAAGACGTGCGAACCGAGGCAATGCGCCCTAGACCGCACGGCTGCCCCGCGCGGCTTGCGTAGAGATGTCAGTGCTAACGGACAAGCAATCATTTGTGAAATAACCTCAGAAATCAGTGTGAGACATACAACGAACGTATCCGTTAGGACAGTGCGGCGAAATTTGGCTTCAATGGGTTAAGGCAATAGACGACCGACTCGAGAGCCTTTGCTATCAGCACACCATCGCCTGCAGCGCCTCTCCTGGGTTCGTGACCGTATCGGTTGGACCATAAGCGACTGGAAAACCGTGATTTGGCTCAAGTAAATCCCGATTTCAGTCGATGGTAGGGTTCGATTGTGGCACAGACACCACGGAGCCATGTGTACAATTTCTCAACAAGGCACTGTGCGAGATGGTGGTAGCGCCATAAAGTTGTGAGCTCTACATTTACATGGTTCATTGACTGTAAGTGGTTATGTCCGGCTACTTGGAGACCATTTGTAGCCATTCATGACTTTCTATTTCCAAACAACGGTGGATTTTTTATGGATGACAATGCAACATGTCACCAGGCCACAGTTATTCACGATTGGTTTGAAGAACATTCTGGGCAATTTGAGCTTATGATTTCGTCACCCAGATCGCCCGTCATGAATCCCATCGAACATTTATGGGACATAATAGAGAGGTCAGTTTGTGCACAAAATCCTGCTCTGGCAACACTTTCGCAATTATAAAGGCAGCATCGCTCAGTATTTCTGCAAGGGACTTCCAAGGACTTATTGAGTCCATGCCATATCGAGCTGCTGCACTGCGCCAGAAAAAAGGACATCCGACACGATATTAGGAGTTACCCCTTGACTTATGCCACATCACTTCTCAGGATGTCTGAAGGTCGGTATCTGCATAATCTACCTGATACGAGACACTTCTACCACGTAACGTTACGAGCATATAGGTGATTTATTCGTCCACCTAGGGCTAGTATCGAGGAGAATTGAATTTGCTTGCTTCGATACGTACGAGTCGGCGGGAGGAGGACGTCGCACAACCGCCCCCGGCGAGCACAGGTGCAGCGACAAGGAGCGCGTGACCGGAAACGGGGAAAATCCCTAAACCGGAAGACTGGCCATGTGTTCCTTGCGTGGCCCTTGTGCAGGAGATGCTTCAAGAAACTGCAAAGTGTCAGACAATCTCAAAGCTGGCTACGTTACAGCTCTTTAAGATTCGACAATAGTTCACATCAAATGTTAATGCAAATTCCAATACATTTACGTTCTCAGAATAATGAGATGCGTCCCGTGACACAACAATATCTCAATATCTTTAAAACTATGGAAGTTTATATCGCACAGTGAATAAACATTTACACAATAAACCTCTGTATCAACAACCTTTAATTGCTTCCCGTAATCCACAACCACACAGAGAATGAATACAGTGTGAATACCTCATATTTTGTCATACGCATGTAGCTTTATAACGAACAGTTTATTATTGTGCCAGTAACTTTATTTAAATGTTGATTGCAAGCGCCATTAAAAAGCTATGCTAATTTAAATGTAGTCAATCGCATGTGTTTTGGACATCACGATTGAAAAGGGAACCAAAGACGCTGCTGTCAATATGTTATAAATAATTGTTTAAATAATATTTAATGACAATTCGTTGTTCTTTAACGTGAGTGCACTTGTGCAAGAACACTAGCTTATTGATTTATGAGGAATCCTTTACCAGTAATTATTGTCAATTATATGAGTGTGACTGAACATTTATAACACTCCTATATGTAAATATTGTTGTAATATATTAGTTTAGTCCGGCCAAAGTTGAGACAGATGATATCTGTAGCACGTAAAAACGATGTATTTTTGGTGGGGATAACATTCAGCCAATGTAAAAGCAGACAGCAGCTGAACACTATAGGAGTCACGTGGGGACTGGCACTTTTGTGGTGAAGAGCTCAAGGGAGCGACTGAGGATACTTCACGTTGAGTGCCGGAAGAAGGCAGACCTGCCTATGGTAACGTGCGTGATTCCTTCATATAGATGATTGATTCTGGGCCGCGAATGGCTGCTAGAATGCTTTTGGAGGGACTTTATATTCGGAGAGGTCTGAATGTGTTCCAGGGTAGGGCTCTAAGGTTCGCCACTTGATTTGTGGAACTGAGAACAGAGAGAGAAGAGAATCAGTTACTGTTCTCTATATCGCATGTGTTAATTTGTCAATCATCATGTTGAACTCTGAGTGTTTTGAGCTGGTCAATATTTCGTGTACAGTGATTACGAAGTGGACTTAGTTTTCACGTACCTTTGATGACTATTTAGTTTGAGGATTTTGTTAATATATTTGTAAAACTCTCAATGTAACTTTACTGCATTTGATAAGGGTATTTTGCGTCTGCATTTTAATATAATGTCATAAGAGCACTTCCCTTTTATCTAAGATATTCTTTCTTGAATAAACATTATTCAACATAATTTTCTGTCATTTACATCAATTGCAGACGTTGTTATTAAAATATTCATTTAACTTTTATTTTGTATTTCTGTGTATTTTATTAACTCGCAGTTCTAGCCAATGCACAGTCTGCTTACTGCAGAATCGCTGCTAAGGGGTATTCTTTGCTGCGAATTAGCTGAGAGGCATGAAAGAAGACGTGCATGCCTCGATCCAATGCATACATCGGGCTATTCTCTTTTAAACAGAGCCGTGCATAGCGCAAGTACCTAATGTATGAGAAACCACAAGTAAAGATGCAACTGGTTTGCTCGTATGGGATGCTGTTTGGAAGAGCAAGACCCAGCAGTAGGTAACGGCCCAACTGATAAATCCTACACTGTATTTAAGCCTTGTACAGTTAAAACACCAATATTTGCAATGGTGTGTTGGAATCATCAACAATCAAGTCAGTTTTCCCGTTTTATCAGTACTTCACGCCACACATTAAATTACAATACACAATTTTTCTTTTGGGTCATCAGTCTTGTGACCGGTTTGATGCGGCCCACCACAAATTCCTCTCCTGTGCCAACCTCTTCATCTCAGAGTAGCACTTGCAACCTGTGTCCTTAATTATTTTCTGGAAGTATCCCAACCTCTGTCTTCCTCTACAGTTTATGCCCTCTACACTTTCCTATAGTACCATGGAAGTCATTCCCTCATGTCATAACAGATGCCCTGTCCCTTCTCCCTTCTCCTTATCAGAGTTTTCCATACATTCCTTTCCTCTCCGATTCTGCGCAGAACCTCCTCATTCCTTACCTTATCAGTCCACCTAATTTTCAGCATTCGTCTGTAGCACCACATCTCAAATGCTTCGATTCTCTTCTGTTCCGGTTTTCCCACAGTCCATGTTTCACTACCATACAATTCTGTACTCCAGACGTACGTTCTCAGAAATTTCTTACTCAAATTAAGGCCGGTATTTGATATTAGTAGACTTCTCTTGGCCAGAAATGCCTTTTTTGCCATAGCGAGTCTGCTCTTGATGTCCTCCTTGCTCCGTCCGTCATTGGTTATTTTACTGCCTAGGTAGCAGAATTCCTTAACTTCATTGACTTCGTGACCATCAATCCTGATGTTAAGTTTCTCGCTGTTCTCATTTACTCCTTCTCATTACCTTCGTCTTTCTTCGATTTACTCTCAAACCATACTGTGTACTCATTAGACTGTTTATTCCGTTCAGCAGATCATTTAATTCTTCTTCACTTTCACTCAGGATAGCAATGTCATCAGCGAATCGTATCATTGATATCCTTTCACCTTGTATTTTAATTCCACTCCTGAACCTTTCTTTTATTTCCATCATTGCTTCTTCGATGTACAGAGTGAACAGTGGGGGGGAAAGACTAAATCCCTGCCTTACACCCTTTTTAATTCGAGGACTACGTCTTGGTCGTCCACTCTTATTATTCCCTCTTGTACACATTTGTATATTACCCTTCTCTCCATATAATTTGCACTTATTTGTATCAGAATTCCGAACATCTCCATTTTACATTGTCTAAGGCTTTTTCCAGGTCGATAAATCGTATGAACGAGTCTTGATTTTTCTTTAGTCTTGCTTCCATTATCAACCACCACGTCAGAATTGCCTCTCTAGTGCCTTTATCTTTTCTAAAGCCAAAGTGATCGCCATTGCACATTCTCAGTTTCCTTTTCCATTCTTACGTATGTTATGCTTGTCAGCAACTTGCATACATGATGTGTTAAGCTGATTCCGCGATAATTCTCGCACTTGTCAGCTCTTGCAGTCTTCGGAATTATGTGCATCATATTTTTCCGGATGTCAGACGGTATGTCGAAAGACACAAAATTGTTTGTGTTGTGGTCTTCAGTCCTGAGACTGGTTTGATGCAGCTCTCCATGGTACTCTATCCTGTGAAAGCTGCTTCATCTCACAGTACTTACTGCAACCTACATCCTTCTGAATCTGCTTAGTGTATTCATCTCTTGGTCTCCCACTACGATTTTTACCCTCCACGCTGCCCTCCAATGCTAATTTTGTGATCCCCTGATGTCCCATAACATGTCCTACCAACCGGTCCTTTCTTCTTGTCAAGTTGTGCCACAAACTCCTCCCCAATTCTATTCAATACTTCCTCATTAGTTACGTGATCTACCTATCTAATCTTCAGCATTCTTCTGTAGCACCACATTTCGAAAGCTTCTATTCTCTTCTTGTCCAAACTCTTTATCGTCCATGTTTCACTTCCATACATGGCTACACCCCATACAAATACTTTCAGAAACGACTTCCTGACATTTAAATCTATACTCGATGTTAACAAATTTCTCTTCTTCAGAAACGCTTTCTTGCCATTGTCAGTCTACATTTTATATCCTCTCTACTTCGACCGTCATCAGTTATTTTGATCCCCAAATAGCAAAACTCCTTTACTACTTTAAGTGTCTCATTTCCTAATCTAATTCCCTCAACATCACCCGACTTAATTCGACTACATTCCATTATCCTCGTTTTGCTTTTGTTGATGTTCATCTCATACCCTCCTTTCAAGACACTGTCCATTCCGTTCAATTGCTCTTCCAAGTCCTTTGCTGTCTCTGACAGAATTACAATGTCATCGGCGAACCTCAAAGTTTTAATTTCTTCTCCATGGATTTTAATACCTATTCCAAATTTTTGTTTTGTTTCCTTTACTGCTTGCTCAATGTACAGATTGAACAACATTGGGGAGAGGCTACAACCCTGTCTCACTCCCTTCCCAACCACTGCTTCCCTTTCGTGCCCCTCGGCTCTTATAACTGCCATCTGGTTTCTGTACAAATTGTAAATAGCCTTTCGCTCCCTGTATTTTACTCCTGCCACCTTTAGAATTTGAAAGAGGGTATTCCAGTCAACATTGTCAAAAGCTTTCTCTAAGTCTACAAATGCTAGAAACGGAGGTTTGCGTTTCCTTAATCTATCTTCTAAGATAAGTCGTAGAGAAGTGTTCCAACATTTCTACGGAATCCAAACTGATCTTCCCCGATGTCGGTTTCTACCAGTTTTTCCATTCGTCTGTAAAGAATTCGCGTTAGTATTTTGCAGCTGTGACTTATTTATCTGATAGTTGGGTAATTTTCACATCTGTCAACACCTGCTTTCTTTGGAATTGGCATTATTATATTCTTCTTGAAGTCTGACGGTATTTCGCCTGTCTCATACATCCTGCTCACCAGATGGTAAAGTTTTGTCAGGACTGGCTCTCCCAAGGCTGTCAGTAGTTCTAATGGAATGTTGTCTACTCCCGGGGCCTTATTTCGACTCAGGTCTTTCAGTGCTCTGTCAAACTCTTCAAGCAGTATTGTATCTCCCATTTCGTCTTCATCTACATTCTCTTCCATTTCCAGAATATTGTCCTCAAGTACGTCGCCCTTGTACAGACCCTCTATATACTCCTTCCACCTTTCTGCTTTCCCTTCTTTGCTTAGAACTGGGTTTCCATCTGAGCTCTTGATATTCATACAAGTGGCTCTCTTTTCCCCAAAGGTCTCTTTAATTTTCCTGTAGGCAGTATCGATCTTGCCCCTAGTGAGATAAGCCTTTACATCCTTACATTTGTCCTCTAGCCATCCCTGCTTGGCCATTTTGCAGTTCCTATCGATCTCATTTTTGAGACGTTTGTATTCCTTTTTGCCTGCTTCATTTACTGTATTTTTATATTTTCTCCTTTCATTAATTAAATTCAATATTTCTTCTGTTACCCTCGTCTTTTTACCTACTTGATCCTCTGCTACCTTCACTAATTGATCCCTCAGAGCTACCCATTCTTCTTCTATTGTATTTATTTCCCCCATTCCTGTCAATTGTTCCCTTATGCTCTCCCTGAAACTCTGTACAACTTCTGATTTAGTCAGTTTATCCAGGTCCCATCTCCTTAAATTCCCACATTTTTGCAGTTTCTTCAGTTTTAATCTACAGTTCATAAGTAATAGATTGTGGTCAGAGTCCACATCTGCCCCTACGAAGTTAAATTGAGTTTCAGTTTCGGATTTCCAAAAAACATAAATCATTAGTCACTTATATTGTGCTGAATTGTGAAAAAAACATATTATCAGATCTTTATCGATGGTGTCCTCGTTCTTGTCATTCACACCACTCTTCAGCGCTGCCTCTCTCTCGACAGTTGACTTCTCACTCTCGACATTCCGAACGATATCGGCGAATGGCTTTCGTTCGCCGTATGGTGCTGCACTCCAGTGGCAAATGTGGCAGTTATCTGCGTTCGACCTATGAATATCTCATTCTGTTTCAGTGCGTCTACCGTAGGTAACGGACTGTTTGATCTAAACTAAAAAACAGACTCGTGCCAAATGGTATAAGGAAATGCTGAAAAAAAAATTACCACAAATCCAAAACTGATATATAACACCGTAGCTGGAGATAAAACTTGGAGGTATATTTTGAGCCGGAAATTCTATAGCAGTTTTTTCGGTGCTCCCAGATAAATCTAAATCAATGTACGAGTTTCGTTGACGATGTATCTCCAAGAAATCTCTCCTGTGTTCTTTGAATATACATGAAATACCGCGACCATTAGATTAGTGGAAGAACAGTTAAAGTTGAACGGCATACAACGATTAGCTTCTCACAATTCAGTGATAAAAATCATCGTCCAACAATGTAAGTGGGCTGTTTATGTTTTCTTATTGGCAACGTTACGTAGCACTCTGTATGAAAATCACTGGCTGTGCTGTGTGCAGGCTGCGGCTAGTTTGAATTGTTGTCTGCCATTGTAGTGTTGGGCTGTCGGCTGTTAACAGCGCGTAGCGTTGCGCAGTTGGAGGTGAGCCGCCAGCAGTGGTGGACGTGGGGAGAGAGATGGCGGAGTTTTGAAATTTGTAAGACTGTCATGAACTGCTTTATATATTTTGACTATTGAGGTAAATACATTGTTTGTTCTCTATTAAAATCTTTCATTTGCTAACTATGCCTATCAGTAGTTAGTGCCTTCCGTAGTTTGAATCTTTTATTTAGCTGGCAGTAGTGGCGCTCGCTGTATTGCAGTAGTTCGAGTCACGAAGATTTTTGTGAGGTAAGTGATTTGTGAAAGGTATAGGTTAATGTTAGTCAGGGCCATTCTTTTGTAGGGATTTTTTGAAAGTCAGATTGCGTTGCGCTAAAAATATTGTGTGTCAGGATAAGCACAGTCATGCATAATTCTTCAAAAAGGGGACGTTTCAACAAGTCTTCTTGCATCAAACAAAAAAGCTCGGACAATGAATTTGATCGCTTCTACAATCTGCTGAATCCTTCCAAAGGCATGTTTTTTGAGTTCCAGTATCAGGATAGAAAACGTGTTTTCAGAATTGGATCGAATGCATGCAGAAGTGTATAAATTTTAAAGGTGATTATGTTGAGAAACAAAAATACGTTTTTTTACCGAAAAATGCGTCTCTTCATTGTTTTTGTAAAAATGTAAGAGGCGAGATTCGCACGAGTTCTGACACAACCAGACTGGTACCAAAGATTTGCGTACTTCGAAATACGTTCAGTTAGTAGTGACCGACTTTAAAGTAGCATCGATGTAAGTCTCGGGAGGGGTGGGGGAGGAACAATGTCTTTGAAAGCCGTTGCACCCGCCAGTTCCGATTTGAGTTACGTAATTTGAGTTTTGTATGCGAAAGGATCTACAGCTGCTCACATTCGTCAGGAATTGAGCCTGTTTTGTGAGCTTGGATGAGGATAATATCACACAATGGAGTCGAGATTTTAAATATAATGGTATAAATGTGTGTGCTGAAGAGCAGAGTGGCATACCTGGTATGCAGGCACGTGAAATCGTGGGACCTGCTGGCAGATTGATAACTGGCGCCATCCAAAATACAGCACTGAAATAATCCTCTTCCACTACAATGCACTTCCACAGACCACTGCCTGTACCAAGGTTAAGATTCAGCATTTCCACTGGTAATTTTTCGATCTATCACCTTACGAGCCCTACCTCCCACTGAGCAGCTACTTACCTCTTCTCGCGCTTGAAACATTGTCTTGGTGGATACTAGGCAAAGAAGTTCTATTTAGATGGATTGAACAAGTTAGTGCAAAGTAACGGAAAGTGCAAAGAAATGAGTGATGATTATTTGTAAAAGTGAAGTCAGTTTCTAGGAAAGGAAAACCATTAATTAATTCTTTTCAAATGCATAATTTTTCATGGTTGAACTGCCCATAATTTTCAAATACTCGGTGTCCTACACTGAAAGGCGTCGGCTGCTTGCACCAACTCCTTTCAATGGAGCGCGCCAACGCACCGCGTGCTTGTGTTCTGTTTTCGTACCAAAGCCACTCTAGCTCGCTCCTACATTATTGCTGGGCAGTCTTGCATGGTGTGTCTAGCGCAACCCAGAGTCTTTGCCCTACCAATCAGACATCATGTTATTAAAATTCGAGTTGACACATGGCGTTTAAACAGGAAACACCTCTTGAGCAGGCTTCAATGCGGTGTGGATGTTCTGCTCATAGTTTGCGAATGGACTATGCAGATTTGTTGTTTCAGCACACTTTTTCACATGCTTCGGTGAAGTCGCTACTTTCTTTTGGCTTAATCAGTGTATTTCACAGGTATTCCCACTTCCCACAGATACTTTTCTCTGTGATAAGATCAGAAGTACAGGGCCAGAAGTATGGCGATATTCATTTGGGATAATCATATCTGTGAACAGAAGCAGTAAATAAACTTGCTCTCTCTTGACTAATAACATGAGGAATGATTTTATATTTTTTGGTCGTGTGATATATAGACATTTTTGTTGATCTTTGCATGGTATTTGATACCAGGAGTAAACGTCTACGTGGGGCTATCTATTGTGTATAGAATTTGTGAACATTATACTCTCTTCTTGCAAAACTTTTATTCATCTTTTCATTACATTAAATTGTTACCTTTGTCCAATTTGCAACCATGTGGCTTTATGGGATTGCATCAGTAGTGTGTTTCCTTTTGTTAAGTGGTTCTATTTTTATTGTGTCACCACACTAAGGAATACATTTTCTTTACTTTGACATGCGTTACCATATTGTCTTTCGTGGCATTTACAGCTATAGGGTAAGCCACCAAATAGAAGTTTGCTAATGCAGTTCGAAACAACGGCATCGCCTAATCACTCTCTCCAACATAATATTCGTTATCGGGAACAGAAAGTTCTTATTCTGTGTGCTTAATCTCATAGTACACAGATGACAAACAAATTGTGCAGCATGAGTTTTATCTACAAGCTGAAATTTTCTGCACTGTCCTACTTTAACGCAACATCATTTTCGGTCAGTCGTGTGAATTGGATTGTTTTGGGGAAGAGACCAAACAGCGAGGTCATCGGTCTCATCAGATTAGGGAAGGATGGTTCAAATGGCTCTGAGCACTATGGGACTCAACTGCTGAGGTCATTAGTCCCCTAGAACTTAGAACTAGTTAAACCTAACTAACCTAAGGACATCACAAACATCCATGCCCGAGGCAGGATTCGAACCTGCGACCGTAGCGGTCTTGCGGTTCCAGACTGAAGCGCCTTTAACCGCACGGCCACTTCGGCCGGCCTTAGGGAAGGACGGGGAAGGAAGTCGGCCGTGCCCTTTCAAAGGAACCATCCCAGCATTTGCCTGGAGCGATTTAGGGAAATCACGGAAAACCTAAATCTGGATGGCCGGACGCGGGATTGAACCGTCGTCCTCCCGAATGCGAGTCCAGTGTGCTGACCACTGCGCTACCTCGCTCGGTCAGTCGTGTGAATATGCCTGTTTCAGTAACATGTAAATGAAATTCCCCATTGCCTTTGCAAAAGTATTTCTATAGAATGTATGAATCACAAATGCTGTCAGGTCAACATGCCTCTAATTTGGCCAAAACCAGGATAAAACTTTCTTCTAAATTTAACTGAATATTTATTAGTAGTACTTTGCAAGATGATGATAGGCTTTAAACTGTAATGACAGGATACTCAAGAAAATTTATGATCATTTTTACAATATATTATAAAAGTTTTTGAGAGCAGGAAACGTACATTTTTTGTACATAACTTATGTCTGTATCTTCTCTTTGATTGTTAAACATATTTAATCCGTTAAATATATAGAAATTTCCTGGGTTTAGATTTATTTGGAAAACTTCATTTGGAACAAGGGTTTCATTTTCAAAATGAAATCCAGCATCTGAGTCAATTTATCTTGTGTTTATTCATTTTTCAAGCTCTTCGCATCACACGATTGTACAGATTGCTCATGTATTAGAATACTTCGTCATTTTGGCCAATAAACAACTCACTACTACTTCAAAACTGCTTCCACCAAAACTCCCAATACTAACCCTAAAATATGACTTTTAGTAAAAAAAAAAAAAAAAAAAAAAAAAAAGAGAGGAAAACCGATGTAGATATATATTTGAGTTAATCTAACTTGAAGTTATGAAAATTGTTTTTATGAAATGAAATATTATTCACTGAAGGTGTTATTTATGTTGAAATTAGAAAAGGTAACTCACAAATTAAAACTTTTACCCATTCACGACTCATTCACATTCAGGTTCGAGTCCTGGCTTCGGTACAAATTTTCAGTCACTTCGTCAGTGTGCATGTTTAGATCATACATGTTTGAGACTTGGAAAGGTCTTTGGAGCCATGTAGTTTCATTTGATTAAAGTGTATATGTATGGGTTTCAGGCAGGATCCCCGGTTTCGTTCGTTGCTGAGGTGCTCTTTCAATACAGTTGGAGAGCCTCTCCAATGCTTTTCTTGTTTACAGGGAATACCAAGTGGGCTGAGGTGTGAATGGGAATTTGGCTGAGGCGTGCTAGGGTAGTAGCTGTACAAAGCCACTCGAGCGTAGTGGTTAGTGCATCTTCCTCATGAGCAGGAGACCCGGGTCCGAATCCCAGCCTTGGTACGAATTTGCGTTCAGCGCTTAATTCTGCATATATACATCTCTTGAAAACCTTTTTTTTTAAATTTAATGATGACTGAACTTAAGTCAATTGCCAAAGCAAGTTAACATATTTACTAGATTATAATGTAAAAAAAAGAAGATTTCATTTTCTGATTTTCTTATTTGACCATCTGTTTTAAATCGTATAGGAGTTTAGACACTTCCATGACTTCTCCTGATAAAATAACTTTAATGTTTGTTGGTATAGCATTTCCAGAGGTCATCAGATACTATATTAGTTCCGTAGTTTGTGGATATCTTCTTTGACAGCCGAAGAAAATGTGATTAACGTCTTTCTCAAAGCCGTATCCGCATCAAGAAGTTTTTATTATGTTGTGGCGGTAGAGATGTTGCCGGAATCTCCCGTGATTGAATCGAAATCGTGCCATTGCCACTGTAAAATTTCTGCGGTATCTGCAGTTTTGGTAAAAGGACGTGATGGAAGATTAGGTACCACTGTGGTATTGCGTCTCTCTTACATTTCGTAAGATCGTTTGGAGGTTCTCACTGCATCGGGTTCTGACTGAAGCCCTTATGGTAAAGAAGGTTGTCTGGTGGAACTGTATTATATTTCATTGAACCGGTGTATGCAACTTCCTTGAGCCAGAGTATTTACTTTTTCATTTACCTTTATTCCCCTGTGCACTTTCACCCATAACATATGGTCGTCTGATTTAGCCTGGAAAACGCCTGCACTGCTTCTTTAATGCGATGTACTACACAATTTTCTGTATTGTTGACACTGGTATTGTCGAATTTTAACGGCATCAATTCTGAGAGTGAGCCTGAAAAAAAAACTGATTGTTTGTTTTTGCACTTCTTTTGAGCATTTAAGTCCCTCTGAAATCGCAGTGAGTATTAACGCAACTTCAGGGAGCTTTAGTTTGACTCCTCGGTCAATCTTGACGTCTACGAACGAACTTCCCCGTCCGAGTTTCTGCTTGGACCCCACCTGCGCAGATCTGTATTGAAGATGGACATGCTGCTAGATTGTCAGCTAAAATTTTCTTTTTCAGTGACTCTTTGCAGAACGAAAGGTGAGTCTTGATATTCGGCGTCACTATGGTGTTGCAAGGCCTCACTCCCATGGTGTGGCCTTGCACCATGGGAGCGAGGCCTTGCCTGGGGAGTACCGCAAGCTACAGGAGAACCTGGAATTACCCATACAGGAAGACATACTAAGTCTACGACGAAGTAGACACCTTTCAACAAACCCACCATTACGGCAAGCAGAACAACCAAACAGCTAGATGCCAGCAATACCGGGGTGAGAGACCTGTGGCATCAGGTCAACTTACTGAAAATCCTGAGGAGCGTAACTGGTTCCGAAGCATAAGTGATACTGCTGGTACAGAACTGGACGGGAAACTGTGGGTAAAACTGAACAGAGCTCTCACTGGGCGTGGACGATCCCGGGACTCTCTCTACAAATGGTGTGTTACGGAGTCTCCGTTTTATGACTGTGGGGCCTCGAACCTGACAATCAAGCACATTAGAGATGAATGGTCCTTGCGTTCCTGTTGGAGGAGTTGGAACGACCTTATGAAAGCTGATGATACAGTTCTTATATGAATTAAGAACTTAGATATTGACATTTAGTTAGTTTTATGTGTAGTTTTGTACTTCGTATACTAATATTATATACCTGTATTTTTAAACTGAATATGAGACATACAAATAAGTAAATAAAATAAAGCATGGTGTTTGCGGGGGCGTATTGAAGGAGCTTACATTTGCCGAAGTAGCGACATATTTACGGAAAAACGACGCATCGAAGTAAAATTCAACTAAGGCAGTAGTTTCTTCTTAATCCAATAACTACTTTCATACCGCTTTGTAACTGTAGTGTTGGGAGAAGAGCCAACAGCGTGTTACTAGAGGAGGCTGAAATGCACGCGTTTAGCTCACGCAGGAGGGCGTGAGGAGGGAAGAACTATACTGACGTGAGGTCTGGAACATGACAAGGAATGAGAATTCAGAAAGCGGACGTAAGTAGTTTGATATTTAACTTTAATCCATTAATGAGGAACGTCGCTCTTGACGGTACTTGATTCACAGTATTATCTGCTCAGGATACATAGTAACTGAATATGGCGCCTTCCTAGGTCGTAGCAAATGACGTAGCTGAAGGCTATGCTAAACTGTCGTCTCTGCAAGTGAAAGCGTATGTAGACAGTGAACCATCGCTAGCAAAGTCGGCTGTACAACTGGGGCGAGTGCTAGGGAGTCTGTCTAGACTAGACCTGCCGTGTGGCGGCGCTCGGTCTGCAATCACTGATAGTGACGACACGCGGGCCCAACGTATACTAACGGACCGCGGCCGATTTAAAGGCTACCACCTAGCAAGTGTGGTGTCTGGCGGTAACACCACAGTAACCATTGTTAATAAACTGTTATTTAAGAAAAAAAAGTTTCAAGAGAAGTTTGGCTGTGATGCATTTCCTGCGTATCTCTAATGACATTTTCTTTTCTGCCACAAGCAAAGCATTAGTTGGAGTCGATTTGAGTGTTCCAGTACAGACTATTACAGCTTTATGCTAGCACATATCTAATTTCTCTAGTCTATTTTGTGTTTCTGAATCGTAACAGACGCATCCGTAGTCCATATAAGGCCTTATTAGAGCGCGATACAAGGTATTAAAGAAGATTCTTGGGTCTTTTCCCCATTAAACGCCTGTCATAGCGCGAAGAATACTTATGGCACCTTCAGATTTTTGAATTGCATGATTAATGTGATGTGATCAGGTTAGCTTATGATAGATATAAATCCCTAAGTGCTTGACCACTCTTCTAACTAGGAAAACATAGGATCCTAATCTTACGATTGGTATTTCGTGAAACCTATGTCTCGTATCTAGCACACAACTGATTTATGAGGCGATATGTCAAGGCAGTTCTTATTCAGCCATTCATTAAACACTCTCATAGAGTTACCCATCTGCTGCTGACACTCAAGAAGACTATCGCTTCGAATATAAATACACAAACCATCTACATAAATGCAGTACTTGTACGCTTGGGTGAAACATGGAATTTAGGTTTGATGTAAATAGATTGACCAGCTATGGAGACAATACTGCGTCTTGTGATAGCCCTTTCCTTCAAGAGTGAAATTTCCACTCTGCTCTGGAGTGTGCCCTGATATGAAACTCCCTGGCAGATTAAAACTCTGTGTCAGGCCGAGACTCGAACTCGAGACCTTTGCCTTTCGCGGGCGAGTGCTCTACCGACTGAGCTACCGAAGCTCGTTTTAGGAGCCGTCTTCACAGCTGCACTATCACCAGTTTTAGTTTGACAGGAAGTTTCACCTCTTTTTTTCCTTCGCCCTACTGTATCATTGTTTCTTGTAATAATAAGCCTCCTATCGGACAACAGTCGGTCCAGCTTATGAGTGAATGACTGTGTGTGGGGGATGTCATGATTCTACAACCTATTTATCAACATGGGCATAAAAACACTGTCAGAAGCGTTTGTAATATTCATGTATACTGCTAACAAATCCTTATTGCCACTGAACGTGCGTTGTGAAACAGTGACTAAAGATACCAGCGTTTCAGGTGTGCCTCTACCTGGCTTTTACAGGTGTTCAATTTTTTTTGCCGAACTGTTCGATATTTCAGCCCATGTTCTGTGTTCGGTACCGAAGTATGTCATTAGAAATGTTTAGAATTCTGATTAAATGCTGCAGTACCTATGTCTTCAGTCATCAGAATCATTAATGGTGTGACACTTTAAACACATTGAGTGTTATATCGTGAAAGCAAAATTATGCATTCGCTTTAATTTGAAGTTTGCAACCCGCAACGACATATGTCGAAAAATCAAAAGTAACAAAACTTTGGTGAAAGAGTAACTAGCACTAATAAATATAATTTTTAATATTTACTAAATGTTTATTCGTCAGCTCAGAAAATTCTTTTGCCAGACGAAGTTCGATAATTTTGTCAATTGAATCTGGCATTCCTAACCTCTACCCTTTCTAAAGTCGGTCTGTCCGAGGAGCAGTATTCTTCGATTCTCACTCCACCATTCTAATTTGTGTTTGATCAACCGTCTCAGTGCCTTATACACTATGTGTCAAAAGTCTCCGGACATGCCCAGAAACACACGTTTTTCATATCAGCTGCATTTTTCTGCCACCTACGGCCAGGTGCTCCATATCAGCGACCTCAGTAGTCATTAGACATCGTGAGAGAGCAGAATGGGGCACTTTGCCGAATTTACGAACTTCAAACGTGGTCAGGTGACTGGCTGTCACGTACGCGAGATGTCCACACTCCTAAACATCCCCAAGTACACTGTTTCCGATATGATAGTGAAGTGGAAACGTGAAGGGACACGTACAGCACAAAAGCGCACATACCGATCTCGTCTGTTGACTGACAGAGACCGCCGACGGTTGAAGAGGGTCGTATTGTGTAGTAGGCAGACATCTATCCAGATCATCACAGGGGAATTCCAAACTGCATCAGGATCCACTGCAAGTACTGTGACAGTTAGGCGGGAGGTGAGAAAACTTAGATTTCATGATCGAGCGGCTGCTCATAAGCCACACATGCCAAATTAGCCTCGCTTGGTGTAAGGAGCGTAAACATTGGACGATTGAACAGTGGAAAAACGTTGTGTGGAGTTACGAATCACGGTGCACAATCTGACGATCCTATGGTTGGGTGTGGGAGTGGCGAATGCCCGATGAACGTCATCTGCCAGCGTATGTAGTACCAACAGTAAAATTCGGAGGCAGTGGTTCCACGGTATGGTCGTGTTTTTCATGGAGGGGGCTTGCACCCCTTGTTGTTTTGCGTGGCACTATCACAGCACAGACCTAAATTGATGTTTTAAGCTCCTTCTTGCTTCCAACTGTTGAAGAGCAATTCCGGGATGGCGATTGCATCTTTCAACACGATCGAGCACCTGTTCATAATGCATGGCCTGTGGCGGAGTGTTACACGATAATAACATCCCTGTAATGGACTGGCCTGCATAGAGTCCTGACCTGAATCCTACAGAACACCGTTGGGATGTTTTGGAACGCCGACTTCGTGCCAGGCTTCACCGACCGACATCGATACCTCTCATCGGTGTAGCACTCCGTGAAGAATGGACTGCCATTCCCCAGAAACCTTCTTGCACCAGATTGAACGTATGATTGCGGGGTGGAAGCTGTCATCAAGGCTAAGGATGGGCCAATACCATATTGAATTCCAACATTACCGATTGAGGGTGCCACGAACTGGTAAGTCATTTTCAGCCAGGTCTCCGAATACTTTTGATCACATTATGTTTTGCTACGATACGAGCTGTCTTCGTTTTTGGGACATGGATTTGGTTGGCCCATACTTTATTCACATAAGTTCCGCCAGCTTTCTCCCTTTTAATTTTTGTACATACGCTTCATCCTTCCCTGTATACAATTTAAGAAATTTCTCTTCAGCGACTTGTGGCCTGTAGGTTTCAATTGCTTCTCTCTTCTCCTTAGTTGACGTCTCAGATTATTCATCCCGCCAGACCTAAGGTCTCCTAGCAGATGCACAGAAGGGCGTGTTTCGTGGGACTGCGCTTTCAGTATTATGTGCTAGATTGGCATAGTCATCTCTCACGTCCCGACTTTCTTCAAAGTCTTTCAGCTTCTCGTCAGCACTTTCCCAGATTCTGCTCACTTTGCTTTTCTTGTATTCCATTTACACTGCAGACAGAACTTTACTCCTGTGCTGGGATTATTCCTACATTCCATAAGTATCTGTAGACGGTCAGACCCAGTGGTTCCTGTAATATCTACATCTACATGATTACTCTGCTCTTCACAATTAAGTGCTTGGTAGAGGGTTCATCGAACTACCTTTAAGCTACTTTACCGTTCCACTCTCGAACAGTGCGCAGGAAAAACGAACACTTAAATCTTTCTGTGAGAAATCTGATTTCTCTTACTTTATTATGATAATCATTTATCCTTATGTAGCTGGACGGCAAAAAAATATTTTCACACTCTGAGGAGAAGGCGGGTGATCTAAATGTCCTGAGAAGGTCGTGTCGCAGAAAAAACGCCATTGTTTTAATGACTGCCACCCGAATTTGTACATTATATCCGTGGCACACTCTTACCTATTTCGCGAGAATACAAAACGAGCAGCCGTCCGTGAACTTTTTCAACGTCCTCCGTGAATCCTATCTGATGCGAATCCGACACCGCACAGCAGTACTCCTGAAGCGAGCGAGCAAGCGTGTTATAAGCAGTCTCTTTAGCAGACCCATTACGTTTTCTAAGTCTTCTACCAAGAAATCGTAGTCTTTGGTTTGCTTTCCCCACAACATTATCAATGTAATCGTTCCAATTTAAGTTATTTATATTTATAATTCCTAAGAATTAATTGAGTTTACAGCCTTTAGATTTGTAATTTATCGTGTAACTGAAATTCAATGTATTATTTTTAGTGCTCAGGTGGATGACTTCACCCTTTTCATGATTTAGAGCCCCTTGCCACTTTTTACACCATACAGATATCTTGTCTAAATCATTTTGCGAATAGTTTTGATTGTCTGATGACTTTACATGACGGTAAATGAACGCATCATCTGCAAACATGAGAGGTGGCATGAGCCCCCTCTCATATTTCTATCTTACGATTTTCCTCTCTAATTGCATGCAGTGGAAAGTTGCTATTCCTTCACACGCGGACTTCCCATGCAGCATCTCTCGTCACCCGGGTGGTCTGGTGACAGGCGGGATCTGCTGATTTTCAAAGGGTGTGAGGGAGTCGAGTGAATGCTTTCCAGACGCCGACATTGTCAAAAGACACGCCCGGAGGGGCCTGAAGTAGCGGCTGGGCTAGAGGTTCCGTTACTTCGCAGAAACTTAGCGAAAATATTTTCTGGCAGGCTACCAGCGAGGCGTGGGAATGACTTGTGTACCCAGGCAGTTGTGGCGGGAAAATTCCCGCGCTTTCTGCAAAATAGTAACTGTGATTGGCTTGCTCAGGGCATAGCTCCGTGACGTAGCAAAATCAGCGCAGAGATTGGCGCCAAGAATCTCCATTGGTGGAATGGTAGTGCTCCGGCAATAGAGTGGAATTTTCCGCCGGTTTTCGAGTTGCTGATTGGAACGTTTAACCACGGCCACTGTCGTGGGGGCGGGAATGTTGTGTGTGTTCGGCCTGTACGGGTGCTCTAGGTAGTCAGCTCTCGCCTTTCGGTCGAGGACGTTGAAGCAACCAGCCATCGCCTCTGGTACGCCAAATCGTGTTCTTGCAGTTAAGAAGACAGATTGGTAATGTATGTCCGCAGCACCGGCAGACAGGAATTTTCCTAGGTGATAATCAGAGCTCAGCAGAGCGCGCCTGTTCGTCTTCTTCTAACTTTGTTCTGTCTTAGGTAGCAGCAATTAATGTTGGGTTGGCTATGTGTTTTCTCTTAAGATTTGAGTTGCAAGGAATTGGCTCCACATACCACTTCGTCATAATCCTCACAATCTAGTTTAGGAACAACTTCACATTCACAGCGTTTGTTTGAGTAACCAATTTGAGCCAATTTGATGTATTGTAAATGTTTCATGTGTTTTTGTTTATTATTTTGTGTTTAGTCTTAATAAATCATATTGCTATTTTGGACAGAATTTTCATTCTGTTAATCGGTAGAGCAACCCTATCATTCCTCACTATGTTAATGAAACCTTCGTTTATTTAACTTATTTATCAAAATAAATTATTGCAGGTGCCAAACTCTCTTCTACTCCACTGGCAGGGTTGATTAGTCAGTTCGCGTATTTTTTTTAAACCTTGTGCAACAGCAAAAGTCGGAGTTAGAATAGGGGGGCTTAGAGCATCATTTACATATGTAGATTCTAGAAGAATTTAGTGTTAAATACACTGCTAGCCCCGGCACCTCGTATAAAATGGCGACCCTTAGCCTCGGATCTTTCCTGTGAATCGCTGATAAGCAAGTATTATTAGTAGTAGGGACACTCAGAAATTCTTTTGCTTAATTTTTTATTGATTAATACCCAAGTTTTTTTTCTGGTAGTTCCGCGTTTAGTTTTAAGTAGCGGCGCAGGATTACAGTTTTTGTTTTCAGTGTATATATTATTTTGTTCATTGTTTTTGTGTTCCTTTGATGGTGTGTGCATATCACATCACACTTTATCGGGTTTGTGTGCGGTTTCTGTACCACAACAAATCGTGCGTATAATTACAGCATTGGAGAGGCGTTGTTGAAATTTTATGTCTATGTGTAAAAATATATGGAGTAGATTAATTTTATTGTGCATTTTAGATAAATTTGTTTTTCATGAATGATAACGAGAAGTAAGGCACGACTATTATCGAGCGAAGCTAAAACAAAAGAGGATAGCATAATGGATAAGGGGCAGTTTACTGACGGGAATAGGTTCGGAGATGAGATGGGTACATTTTTAGCAGGATAGGACGCCAGGGTCATTGATGAGGAAGGTGATTTGGACGCGATCTCAGAGCAGCGTTGCGGCTGTGATTATGATAGTGAAGTAGAGGATGAAACAGAGACAGGCACACGGGTCGAGACGGTAGCAGAAGTTTATAATCAAGCGAACGAGAGCAGACAGGGGCTAGCTCGGCCACGTCAGAGCTCTAGCGCCCAGGTGTCCAGAGTTACATCTCCCACGTTTGAAGAGGATGAAAAAGATGACGTAAACCCAATACTGAGCTTCCTACGATCAATGAAAGAAGAAGCTGACGAACAACGTAAGAAGGAAAAGGAAGAAGATGAGAAACAACGTAAGAAGGAGAAGGAAGAAGATGAGAAACAACGTAAGAAGGAGAAGGAAGAAGCTGACGAACAGCGTAAGGGGGAGAAGGAAGAAGAGGAGAAACAACGTAAGAAGGAGAAGGAAGAAGCTGACGAACAGCGTAAGAAGGACACTGAGGCAATAATTTCGCATATAGGGAAATTCGTGGGGAATTATTAACAGTAAAGAAAGAATGTGGAGAAGCAAAACAAATGTCAATGGTAGCACAAAAAGTAGCAGGCCTAGCCAAAACTGCAGCAACAGGGGCAATGAAAATCGCAAAAGTAACTTCTCAACTTGCAGGTCGCTTGCGACTTGCGACACAAGCCCACGCAAAATCCCTAGCGTTCTTAAAAACGCAAGGTAATATTGCGGTTACGAACATCACGAAACGAATGAAAGAAGTAGAGAGTCGGATAGCAAAACTAGAGCGAAACGGGCACACGAGCACTGCGCGTTCGGATACCAATGATGGAGTACACAGAATTGTGCCTCCGAGGAAAAGCCCGCCGTGCTCTAGCCCAGTGACAGAGTGCAGAACTAACAAGGCACACGCAGAAACAGAAACACCTAGTAATAGCTCCAGTAATTGTAGCCCACTTAGGAGAGTGAATTCGGAGTGCCACTTCCACTGTGATACAGATGTAGCACATCACAGTTATCAGCAAGATAGATCAGGACACTCAGCAGACGTGCAAGTATCGGAAACGAGTGACAACACCAGTGCGAGGATCGGACAGGATTTTGATCAGAATCACTTCCTATCGATACTAAAATTCCAGAAGTTCAAAGATAATGGAGGGTCGATGCATCCGAAGAGCTGGGTGATGCAGTTTACAAATCCATTACCGTCGTCATGGCCAACCCAGGCAAAATTAGAATTCATGTGTGGACACACCGAAGGCCAAGCCGCGGAAAAGATGCGGGGTGTGGTAGCGACGTGTCGGACTTATGAGGAATTTGTTGGTGCATTCCTGCAGACCTACTGGTCAAAGGAAACGCAAGACAGGATTAAAGAGGAAATAATATTTTGTCCTGAACTGGAAGTGTCCGGGCATAGGAGCGCAACCAAATTATTTGATGATTTACTCAAGAAGAATCAGTTTTTAGATAGTTCATATAGCAATGGAGAAATCATCAGATTTTGCTTTTCCAAATTGCCAGTTAGGTATCAACAGACACTTGTCGGGAAGTGTGGATCTGACATAGAAGCATTCAAGAGTCTATTGCGCGAACTCGAAGTAGTCTTTGATAAACAAGATGCAAAGGACAGGAAGAAGGCACAAAATAACAAATACCACGGGCCAGCAAGGGAAGACGACAACAGATCGCATAATCGCACTGGTCAGTTGGGAAACCAGGGTTACGGAAATCAAGGTTACGCTATTCAAGGTTATGGAAACCAGAGACACGGAAACCAGAACGTCAGGAAACAAGGTCAATCTAGACAAGGAATCTGGGACAGGAGGAATAACGAACGGCAAAGCGACCGTAATTGGAGAGAGCGAAACCAAGGACAACAGGAGAACCAGGAGATTGAAACTAGACCCGCAAATCCTAATGCACGTCAGAGGAGGGGTAGTCTGACAAGGGATTGGCGCTAGTCCATAGGACTCCACCACATCTCTCACACAAAGAAGTTCGTGGAATAATAGTAGTTTAAGTGGTGTACATAGTAGAATAGGCAAATATATGAATCTTTCTTCGGGGAACAATAATCGTTGCATTAATAGATTAAGATTGTTAAAGTATTAACACTCTGCGTTGTCTCGCATAATAATTTACTGCTGCTAACTTTTTTTTGGTTTATGTTCGCGATCTCCACTGTCGATGGGATAAGAGGCACTACCTTTCCATGAGCAATGTTTTTGTCCTTTCCTATCTGGTGTCCATGTTAAGGGATAATGATGAGTGACGAGATGTCGCACAAACGGGCGCATACAAGAACGTGCTCTTAGAAGCGTTCTGAGAAGTCGTGATACGCTCCATAGCGGCCACAACCAGTTCGTGAGACGTTCATACCAATGCTTGCAGGCACGCGTCAGTGCACTGCAAGATTGTGGAATATTGCGTGATTTCGAAGATGAATATGGGCAGCACAGTTTTTGCAGAGCTGCGCCAGGATCGTTGTCTTGCAAGTCGGGGTGAACCTGTGAGCGTTTGACTCCAATGGTGCCCTAGACGATAGAAATGCGGGCATAAAGCCTACCATGCCAATGTGCTGGTTGGGGATTTAGCGTGCTGCTCGTGACTGACACAGATGAATAACCAAGGAATTATACTTGAAGATTCGCGACATACTCTGTAGCTGGCGTGTGTTGGGCGACTGAATCCGCAACAGGAACCAGTCCTGGCTTGGTCGTATTACATTGCCTCTGGAAAGGTGTGCTTTGATCGCGAATACTGCATAACATAGAAAAAGAAGTTGCAACTATAAATTTATTGTCTTGTATAGCCTTGGCTAACCCAGTCTCTGGAGTTTCAGTGAGGCGTAGTGAGAACTCGGAGGCCATGTCGTACGGCGCGCACATCACTGTCGTCAATAGCTGCGAGCAGCGAGACATCTCAGTGTAACAGGAATTATGTAAGAGTATTGTATAAGGTAAACTAAAAAAAATAATAAATAAATAAAAAAAAGGGTACGATATACTAGGAGAAGTTAAACTGTAGGATTTAACAATAACTAGATTAATATTGTGGGGGTTTTCTACCACAAGTGTTTGGCGCGCGCCTGTTGGGATGTTATTTTTCAGGTCATCAAATCACAGACCCGAGATGGAGGGACGACCGGCGAGCGAACGTAGAATAGTTCCATGTTCTTTATAGCCCAGTAAAACTTCAGCCTGCATAATAACATAATTTATTCAGAAGACATAGAATGTAGATCATTGGCATATGGTAGTTAATTCTTGAGCATGTCTACTGTCGATCTATATAAGTAATAGTAATATTGGTGTGGGCCCGCACATTTAATTGTTCATCCAGTATAGCGTCACACACCATGTACAGTAGTGAGATCGGTCTCTACAGAAATATCAAGATAGATTATTTCCATGTCTAGCTTAGATACACCAAGATTTGGTTATAGGTATAGCCGTAGATTGATAACTACAAAATTAAAATAAGTGTCTGAAATGACAGACCATCAATGTATTGTTATGTAAATTTATTATAACATAGAAGGTCATGGGAAAAAGTTAGGCATAAGACCTTTGTCAGAACTGTGCAGATGACGGGAATCGTGGCAATGCAGAGGCCAGGCGGAGCAAAAACAAGAGGTCATCGGCTACCTGCAAGGAGAGCGTCAGCACGCCACCTGACGTGAAGGGCGCGAGAGCATCCGGTCCTACAAGCTGACAGTCACCGGGCCGTATACCTGAGGGATTAGGCGGCAGACAGCCCTCGGGGGGCCACAAGCGAAAGTGAGGATGACCGTTGACACTGACACGCGACAGCCAGCTAGCTCTCCGGACGCGGCAGCCGTTTGGAGGGATTCCCTGCGGCAGACCACGTTGTCGTGAGTACACGAAGAAGATAACATATGGTGTCATAACCGGCGTCTCATGTGCCTCAGGACAGAAAGGGACGCTATATACTCACCTGTTTGGGTTTATACAACTCACTAGCATTGGCCGATCTGCATACACAAAGTAGTATCGTGCCACAAACTCTAACAAAAGAATTGTCTCATTTCTAACTTCTCCTCTCTATTAGAGAGCAGTTATAACACTCGTCGCTACTAGTTCGATCCTGTATGGATGACCTCACACACTTGTGGAGTCACTCCACGTGCCATCATCCCTCATCGAACTGCAATATTGGGAAACGTAAAGTACTGTCCAGCGAGAGAAGAGACCTAGATTAGTGATGTATCCCAACAAGTAGACCTCAGAGACAATTAATCGACGTGAGGAGAGCCTATCACTGTGTCTTCCTACCATACTGCCGTGATCATATGCGTGGGTCTTGGTGCAATCTCAACAGAGTACTGCAGATGCTCCAGCACACCCTATTGCCGTTGCAACAATGTAGCAACAACACCCGACGTTTAGCCCTATGTGATGTCACTACGGTGGAATTTGTGAAGTGCTTCGAATATTTCTAACAATGTGATTTAGTGTCTCATTCTCAGCACAGTCGTGAACTTTGTGCAATGTGCACGCACAACTTGATGCCCCATGAACCTTGTTTTTTTCTTAAATTTCTTTCTCTAGTGTTGTTTTTGTAATGTATGTTATACCTTGTATGTGTTTGTGTTTTACACTGTAATTTTTATTACAAATTACTGTATTGTTCTCCACACCATGTTTTTTTGTATTTGTATTTATTGTTGTGTGTATGCAAACAGTGTGCCTAAAGTCCCCATAAACTGAAGCAGGTACCACCACTGTCATTGTGAATGGACCATCAGTTCAGGGAACATTTTGTAAAGGTCATTCTTGCTGCAGGGAGACAGAATGAATTGGAGGTTGTAACTAGATTCTTTAAGCTCACAAGGAGATTGTTAACTTAAATAGTATCATGTGTGAGTGAGTTCAGGTTAGTTTAGTGATTAAAATTGTTGTAACATCTTGGGCATTTAATTACGGAGCACTCCAACTCTGATGGTAAAGAATAAATTGCTCCATATTTGGCTCACATGCCCGGGCCATATTTAGAGAGTGAATGTCTGTGTGAATCGGTGTTTGGCAGGGGCTCCCTGGGTATGGATGTGTGAAGTGAGTGTTAGTGTTCCATATTAAGAAGGTGAAGTTGGCTACATCATAAATAATCCTCCCTCTATGAGTTGCATTTTTCAGTTGCAGTGATTTTCTTTATAGAGTGCGGCATGTGCAGCCAGTTTGCGAGATTGTTCTTGGGCGATTGACTCACTACCTTGCTCCTAAGTGAGCCAACGGCTCACCAATTACAATCTAAAATGGCGTAGGGGCTATGAGAGGTGGCATGAGCCCCCTCTCATATTTCTATCTTACGATTTTCCTCTCTAATTGCATGCAGTGGAAAGTTGCTATTCCTTCACACGCGGACTTCCCACGCAGCGTCTCTCGTCACCCGGGTGATCCAGTGACAGGCGGGCTCTGTTGATTTTGAAAGGGTGTGAGGGAGTCGAGTGAATGCTTTCCAAACGCCGACATTGTCAAAAGACACGCCCGGAGGGGCCTGAAGTAGCGGCTGGGCTAGAGGTTCCGTTACTTCGCAGAAACTTAGCGAAAACACTTTCTGGCGGGCTACCAGCGAGGCGTGGGAATGACTTGTGTACCCATGCAGTTGTGGCGGGAAAATTCCCGCGCTTTCTGCAAAATAGTAACTGTGATTGGCTTGCTCAGGGCATAGCTCCGTGACGTAGCAAAATCAGCGCAGAAATTGGCGCCAAGAATCTCCATTGGTGGAATGGTAGTGCTCCGGCAATAGAGTGGAATTTTCCGCCGGTTTTCGAGTTGCTGATTGGAACGTTTAACCACGGCCACTGTCGTGGGGGCGGGAATGTTGTGCGTTCGGCCTGTACGGGTGCTCTAGGTAGTCGGCTCTCGCCTTTCGGTCGAGGACGTCGAAGCAACCAGCCATCGCCTCTGGTACGCCAAATCGTGTTCTTGCAGTTAAGAAGACAGATTGGTAATGTATTTCTGCAGCACCGGCAGACATTGATTTTCCTAGGTGATAATCAGAGCTCAGCAGAGCGCGCCTGTTCGTCTTTTTCCAACTTTGTTCTGTCTTGGGTAGCAGCAATTAATGTTGGGTTGGCTATGTGTTTTCTCTTAAGATTTGAGTTGCAAGGAATTGGCTCCACATACCACTTCGTCATAATCCTCACAATCTAGTTTAGGAACAACTTCACATTCACAGCGTTTGTTTGAGTATCCAATTTGAGCCAATTTGATGTATTGTAAATGTTTCATGTGTTTTTATTTATTATTTTGTGTTTAGTCTTAATAAATCATATTGTTATTTTGGACAGAACTTTCATTCTGTTAATCGGTAGAGCAACCCTTAATAAATCATATTGTTATTTTGGACAGAACTTTCATTCTGTTAATCGGTAGAGCAACCCTATCATTCCTCACTATGTTAATGAAACCTTCGTTTATTTAACTTATTTATCAAAATAAATTATTGCAGGCGCCAAACTCTCTTCTACTCCACTGGTAGGGATGATTAGAGTCAGTTCACGTATTGTTTTTAATCCTTGTGCAACAGCAAAAGTCGGAGTTAGAATAGGGGAGGCTTAGAGCATCATTTACGTATGTAGATTCTAGAAGAATTTAGTGTTAAATACACTGCTAGCCCCGGCACCTCACAAACATCCTAAGAGGACTGTTCGCATCTTCTCCTAAATGCCGGACGCTGTGGCCGAGCGGTTCTAGGCGCTTCAGTGTGTGATGTCCTTAGGTTAGTTAGTTTTAAATAGTTCTAAGTCCAGGGGACTGATGACCTCAGATGTTAAGTCCCATAGTGCTTAGAGTCATTTGAATCATTTTTTTCCCTAAATCGTTTATGTGGATCAGGAACAACAGAGGGCCTATGTTACTTACTTGGGGAACGCTACACATTACTTCTGTTTTACTCGATGTCTTTCCGTCAGTTATTACGAACTGTGACCTTTATGACAAGAAATCACAAATCCAGTTTCACAACTTGGACGATACTCAATGCGCATAGCTTAATTAGAAGTGGCTTATGTGGAATGGTGTCAAAATCCTTCTGGAAATCTAAAAATAGGAAATAAATTTGACGCCCCTATCGATAGCACTCATTCCTTTGAGAAAATAAAGAGCTAGTTGTGTGGCACAAGAACGATATTTGAACCCGTGTAGGCTACTTGTCAATAAATCGTTTTCGTTAAGTCGATTCATAGTGTTCGAACACAGTATATTCCAAAATCCCACTGCAAATCGACGTGAGTGATAATGGCCTGCACTTCAGCGGATTACTCCCATTTCCTTCCTGGGATATTGATGTGACTTGTATAGCTTTTCATTCCTTTGGTACGGATCTTTCTACAAGCGAGCTATTGGATCAGCATTCACTGAAAGGAAGCTGACTCGTATAAATTCTGGACCGAAATCTTTCCCTTTGTTGTTTCAAGTTGCCTCGCTACACCATCTGCTTCTAAGTTTTTCATATTGGCAATTATTCTTGAGTCGAATTGACGAGTATTGACTTTCTTTCGTGAAGGAATTTTGGAAAACCGTGTTTAGCAGCACTGCTTTAGTGGCGCTGCCATCAATACTTCCCAGCTAACCAGTGGCGCAAGTCAGGCAATGCAAAACACGTCTACGGCTTGCTTCGTTCATTAGGTCTGTCAATTTCCGTTGGTGTTAAGCACTACTTGACCGTCTACCTCTATTTCTTCTGCGATTTCACTTACAACTCTGTCTTTACCATTCAAGTCCCAGGTGGGGTCCAGAGATGGAGGAGCAGACGAAATGAAACTTTATGTGTTGAGATGGTATGTGGTATTCTTCCAGTGATTACGAGATCGAGTCAGATTTACTCTGAACTTGGTAGTATAAGCCAACTTAGTACGACGTTATACCAGTTCTGGTGTGGCTGTGAAGGGTGTGATGAAGGCACTGTATCTTCGTTCGGGGCAAGCTGATCCGCAGTCATCGTGAATGGTCCTTTATGTTCTGGATATTGGCGCTGGGACAGAGTTGACTTCCGAGCCAGTACCACCCACGTTCTATCAGCGACAGATCTGAAGTTCTTGTTGACTACAGGTGCACCTCACCAGCATGCAGATATTTCACAGAGCCATGTGCCATGAGTGGACTTGCGTTGTCTTGTTGAAAAATGGCACCATGGTAACGTGACATGAGAGGCAACACACGAGGGCGCAGGATGATCGTGATGTACAGTTGTATCACCAGAATTCGCTCAGTTCTAACACCGCTGTGCCTGTCCAAGACTTAGGAATAATTTGATCACTGCCCAGGTCGCCGCCACGCTACCCATCTGTGGTAGTAAATAACCGCGGTTCATCACTGAACACAATGCGACGCCATTCCGCAGCTATTCATGCTTCCCCACCACGGCATCACTCCAAACGCAGGATTTTGTAGAGTTACGTTGAAGGCAAGCTAAGCATGAAGCGGTAATTCATTTGTCCCATTGCTCTAGTCTTCTACCAACGGTGTTGGATGTTACAGGGAGTCCGTTGCTTGTTTTCGGATAGCAGGCGCAGATGTGAAGGTTTACGTTGTGCTTGGTGCACAAGACGGATATCCTCCTTTGTGTTGGTTAGACGCGGCCGATGTGTACCTTGACGACGAGTGTGGCTGCCGTCACGTTAGCGCGCAGCCCATAATCCGGACACTGTCACAACAGAATGTTCCACAAATCTGGATATTGCACGATTAGATCATTTGGCCAAATGAATACCACAATGAGGGTGCCTTCGATCTCTGCACGGTGCTGATAACGCTATCTCACACAAGTGCACGTCATCTCCATGTCCTTCACAGTGATCACTCAACACCTGACGCTGTTCACGTCCCTTACGCAACACACCCTACCAGGTCTGGTAAGAACAATAAATCGAACAACATCAGTGCGCAGTAGTGGCCGTTCAACCTGTCACACTGAATTGCAACTCGAATCACTTACGTACCCGCCGATGGTGTGTGTACGGAGTTACGCTGACATCCGGTAGTACCTTCTCGGTAGTTCACAGAGTAGCGGGCAGTGTATGTTGAATGAACCAGGTGTAAGGTGTTGCAGAACGATTAAAAAACACAAAAATGCTAGAAGAAATGGAACAGAATGTTGTTGCGATGCATATCAAACGATTCTGTTTGGTCAGAGGTTTACGAAACGGAAATTGGGTTTTATTTATGCAAAGTATTGCGGGAAGTATTTTGACCTTGAGTTTCGAGTGAAAACACTTAATTACATTGAAAGTTCTTTCCAAAATATTGTCAAAATTAAGATGAGCAGTACTTTATTATTAGGCTATAAATAATTAGACCATTGAAGCTATTTCTCAGAAAACTTATTATATCATTGAGAATAAGAAGTGTTGCCGGCTGGTGTGGCAGAGCGGTTCTAGGCGCTTCAGTCTGGAACCGCGTGACTGCTACGGTAGCAGATTCGAATCCTGCCTCGGGCATGGATGTGTATGATGTCCTTAGATTAATTAGGTTTAAGAGGTTCTAAGTTCTAGGGGACTGATGACCTCAGATGTTAAGTCCCACAGTGCTCGGAGCCATTTGAACCATTTTGAACCAATAAGAAGTGTTATTGACTTCCATTACATACTAGTAAAGCTGGATGTCATTCCTAAAAGAGAAGTCAAACATAAAAACTCGATCCAAGTGAAGAACGCTGATAAATACAAGTTAATAGATCGATATGGATAGGAAATTTCGAGCAATTTTATGTAGTGGTCGAAGATGTCTATTTTTTTGCACCAAAATCAAGTGTTATTACGTCTTTGTGTTATATGTTACAAAGGAGTTTCTATCTGAAGCCATCGATTTGAAATTGGTCGACTCGTCGGAATCGATCTCGGTTTTATGAAAAGAGTGATAAGTTCAGCAGGACTGTTTCACAACGTCTTATCTGATACCGTGGCGTCGTAGCGTCAGCGACTGTAAGTGACCTCACAGCAACACATCAGTGAAACGTGTACTGCAACTGCGCGGAGTCGGCTGGGCTGCATCAGCTAAGCCACAGATGATCCGCTCAAGATCCACGCCTGCATGCAGACGGGGTCGATCCTCGGCTCGTCTTGGGAAAACGTTTACTTGGCACGTGGCAGCCACGTGTGCCTCTCTCACAGGCTGCTCGTTGTTCAGAGAGTGCCCACCCCGTGCACCGGACGTACAAGCTGCCGCTTGTCCCGAGGAAGCTGCAGGGAGCGGGCGTGGGTAACGCGCCACACAGAGGCCCGTCAACAGCGCTCCTTCTTCGCAGCGCACCGTTCACTGTCTCCACTATACCCAGCCCGCGCATTTCCTTACGTGCAGTGATGCAATCGTCGCCGAGGCATCACGGTAGAGATGTAACTTAGCGGCACACGGCATGCAAGAACGGAACTTGCACTAGTAGAATAAGCGAAGAAACAGCTGTACTTCTATGCAGAATACCTGTGTTTGCATCTAAAACTGAACACACCAAACCACAGAATTAGTCGCCCCAAGAGACATGACGTTCATACCGTGTAGTAGCCGTCGTAATGGCTTAGTTCGGCTAGGAAGATAGTCCATACGTTACTTCAGGTAGGTACCATCCAACCGAAGCAACAGTTATTATTACGACCAGTAGGGCTACCAGATCATAAGCTGATTGACTCCTGCGGTTCACCGACTGCACCAAATAGCCCAATGTATTTTCTATAGGATTAAAATTGGCTGATTTAGCAAGCCAGTCGAGAAATCACGGTGTGCCTATGCGTTGTCAAACCAGGAATGTATGCGTGCAGCCTTCCAAGCACGAATGTTGTCACCTTGGAAGACGGAAACTCCCATCGCATACTCTGTTGTGTTGTCAGAGGAACGAAGTTGATGCCTCACGATGGAACCGTAAGTAATGACAGTCCCAGCCTGACGCAGCAACTAACGAGAGACGTCGGCGTAGACACGCCCTCGACAGGTTCGCTGTTGGGAGAGTTGTTCTGTGAGAGCGCAGTGCCTCTCAGCCCAGTCTGCAGCCATCGGTTGCGACGATAGCATCGTCTTAATGAGATACACCAGCGCGTGCTGTATTAGAAATCAGAACTGGATGGAAGTTTATTGACAACTAAACATTGCGATGAGACTATCATTCTATATTGCGTCAAGTGAAAAGTTACAGAGTACAGCGACAATAACAAATACGTAAGCGACATTCGTGGGCATGGCTTGTTAAGTATTTCAGATTAGTCGAACTTACATAAACTGATCTAATATTTTGTGTTTTTGTAGTATTCTCGTTCACACAGGAGGATCGTACAAACATACTGTCGTTTGACCATCTGACAAACTCCCGCATGGACAACCTGAAGTAGAGAAGCAGCTGAAAGATTTGAAAGCAAATAAATCACCAGGTCATGATGGAATCCTGGTTCGATTTTACAAAGAGTACTCTACGGCACTGGCCTCTTACCTAGCTTGCATTTATCGCGAATCTCTCGCCCAGCACAAAGTTCCAAGCACCTGGAAGAAAGCGCATCTGGCTCTAGTATATAAGAAGGGTAAAAGAACGGACCCGCATAATTACGGACCAATATCCCTAACTTCTGTTTACTGCAGAGTCCTTGAACATATTATTAGCTCGAATATAAAAACTTTCATGAGACTGAGAAGCTGATGTCCATGAATCATAAAGGTTTTAGAAAGCATCGTTCGTGCAAAACTCAGCTTGCCCTTTCCTCACTTGATATACTGCGAACTGTGGATGAAGGGCAAAGGCAGATTCAATAGTTCTAGATTTTCGGAAAGCACTTGACACGGTGCCCTATTGCAGGCTGTTAACGAAGGTACGAGATGTGGAAAAAATTCACAGTTATGTGAGTGGCTTGAAGACTTCTTAAATAATAGAACTCAGTATGTTGTCCTCGACAGCGACTGTTCGTCAGGAACAAGGGTTTCGTCAGAAGTGCCCCAGGGAAGTGTGATGGTGTGTTGTTCTCTAGATACAAAAATGATTTCGCGGATGCGTTGGGCAGCAATCTGCGGTTGTTTGCTGATCATGCTATGGTGTATGGTAAGATGTCGAAGTAGGATGACTGTAGGAAGATACAAGGCGACTTAGACAAAATTTCCAGTTTGTGTGATGAATGGCAGCTAGCCCTAAATATGGAAAGTTTGAAACGTCCCCTTAGAACAATTTATGAATGACTATGCTGATAAACCTCTTACATTATTTGATTTTCAAACAGCTGAGCCCAACTGAACGTACTCAGACATTTCGCTCTTTACCTACTCTGATCGACACTAAACTGACACACAATATTTTTAGCGCAACGCAATCTGACTTTCAAAAATCCCTACAAAAGAATGGCCCTGACTAACAATAACCTATACCTTTCATGAATCACTTACCTCACAAAAATCTTCGTTACTTGAACTACTGCAACACAGCGAGCGCCACTACTGCCAGCTAAATAAAAGATTCAAACTGCTGAAGGCACTAACTACTGATAGGCATAGTCAGCAAATGAAAGATTTTGATAGAGAACAAACAATGTATTTACCTTAATAATGTTCCAAAGTCATCATATATACATCAGTTCAAGATATCCAATATTATAAATTTACTCTTTCTGATGGACACACGTCCAGATCGTCCGCTCTCAAAATTTTGCCATTTCTCTCCCCACATTCACCACTGCTGGCGGCTCACCTCCAACTGCGCAACGCTACGCGCTGTTAACAGCCAACTGCCCAACACTACAATAGCAAATTCCAACAATGCAAACCAGCCACAGACTGCACACAGCACAGCCAGTGATTTTCATACGGAGTGCTAGGTGGCGTTACCAACATAAAAACCGAAACAGCCTACTTACAAGTTAATACAGATGAGTAGGAAGAACAAACCTGTAATGTTCGGATACAGAATTAAAAGTGTCCTGCTAGACACAATCATGTCTTTTAAATATCTAGGCGTAACGATTTGAAATGGAACGAGCATGTGGCAACTGTTGTAGGGAAGGCGACTGTCGGCTCCAGTTTTGTGGGAGAATTTTAAGAAAGAGTGGTTCACCTGTAAAGGAGACCGCATATAGGACACCGGTGCAACCTGTTCTTGAGTACTGCTCAAGTCTTTGGGATCTGTAACAGGTCGGATTGAAGCAAGACATCGTACCAACTGAGACGCAGGCTGCTAGATTTGTTACCGGCAGGTTTGATTAACATGTAAGTGTTACGGAGATGCTTTGGGAGTTCAAATTGAAATTCCTGGAGTGAAGACAACACTTTTTTCGAGAAGCACTATTGAAAAAATCAAGAGAACCGACATTTGAAGCTGACTGCCCGAAAGATTCTACTGCCCCCAACATCCATTGCCCGTAACGACCACAAAGATAAGATACGAGGATTAGGGGTCACACGGAGGTATGTAGATAGTCATTTTTCCCTCGTTCTATTTGCTAGCGGAACAGGAAAGGAAATGACAAGTATTGGTATAGGGTACCCTCCGTCACGCACCGTACGGTGGCTTGCGGATTGTCTATGTCTATGTAGTTGTAGATGTATAAGTATCCACACGACGTGCTCTAGCAGCAAATCTAGACTTGTTAGAACCCACAACAGTGCCGACGCAATGTCTCAAGAGCTTTTTCGTCCAGCACTACATACTCATCAACAAGACGTAAAAGAAAGGTCAACTCTTGATTACCGAGAACGTTGAAAGAAACATATAGGTTCATGTTCACTGTAATCGGAATTAATGCGCCAAAGTCATGACACACAGTCCGCAGATCATGGTGTAGTGTTGGGCTGTCCAGCTAAATTTCGAAGTGGGTCAGATTACTAACCTTTATCACTGTGACGGGCCACACAAAAAAAGGTTCTGTAAAAGAACTGAACCAACGGGAACAAAACGCAATTTTTCTAGGTATGCAGGCAATATTTATTTATTTTAGAATATTATAAATTTAAAATGAAACATAAAAATGCTGAAAAATAAAATGAATAAAACGAAAATATAATGAGACAAATAACATTTTTTTGCTCGCACAGTATCTCGAGATTTGATGAATTCGCCGTCGAAATCCTGAAAATTTCACTCAGATCGCCGTCCGTTAGCGAAGATCTCGTTTTAGAGTTTAGATTTTTCAGTTAGGAAAAAAATTACTCGCAGACATAAGTGTTTCCAAATATGGGCACCTGTTGGAGTGCTAACTTGGATAGTTTGGGATACTAATCGTGTTAGATATATTGTTTGTAGCCGGCCGGTGAGGCCGAGCGGTTCTAGGCGCTTCAGTCTGGAACCGCGCGACCGCTACGGTCGCAGGTTCCAATCCTGCCTCGGGCATGGATGTGTGTGATGTCCTTAGGTTAGTTAGGTTTAAGTAGGTCTAAGTTCTAGGGGACTGATGACTTCAGATTTTAAGTCCCATAGTGCTCAGATCCATTATATTGTTTGTGAAATTATATCAGTTCACTTTGCAGGTAACTATGGTAGGCTTTTTTAAGATTTTCATTACTTTTAAGTTCAATAAACTCCATCCAAAGGTGTAAATGGCATCTTCAAACTTAACCTCAAAAGAATTTTGGAACGCTTTCATATAGGGCTCTTTATTTTTAAAATCTGTTAATTTCTCCTCAAACTCATTCCTTATTTTTTTGCAGCAAAAATATGTGCTTGTCGAAATCCATTGTTTCTTAATTTCTCGTAGAAAAGATCTCGCAATGACCAAATTGTCTTTTCTCTTTATGTTGTTGACCGAGACACACTTTTTAAAAAAATACCTGTATATGTCCATACATTTCTACACATAGGTAATTTCTACCTTGGAGGTTTAGATTTAGGCCGGTTAGAAATTTAGTCATGACAACTACAAAAGCCAGAACACTCAACCAATGTTCATTCCGCAAAAATCTGAAATTTTGTTCTTTACCAGTCAAAGAGGTTTTTTATCTGTCCTAACAGAGAATAAAATCGCTTGAGCGTTGCTGATCTGACGTGCCGGCGAAATTGGCTATAGTAAAAATGATATCATCATGCCCCGGCCCTGCTTCGGACAGAAACATCTGATATTTTATATGCTTTAGTCCTCTTGCTAGTTGAAAATTTACCTTCCATACTACCTTCTCCAACACATTCTTCAGATCGAGAGCTTTGGTCCTCAATTGTTCTTGGTGAACAATGCAGTGGTGTTTTACAATCGCGTTTGTCATGTTATTACTCATCACAGTCCCAAATGCATTTGTTCTTCCCGTCATCGCTGGCGCACCATCTACTGTTATGATGGATAGATTTTCGCTTTGAAGATCAGACTTTCGCATACAACTTGTTAGTTCTTCAAATATGTCTTGTCCTGTTGTTGTCTCTTTCATTGAACACAAGTAATTCCTCGCTTACAGTGTAGTTCTGAGTCACTCCTCTCACAAAGACTACCGACTGGGTTGTATCTGAAACATAAGCAATTTCATCAATTGCTAAACTGTGAAATACACGATCCTTTAAGTGAAGTTTCAATATCTTTTGCCATGTCGTCAACTAGTGCTACTGTTTGGTAATTTCCGAACATTCTTCGATGAATTATACATCAGATGAAGATTTTCCTCTTTTGGCAATAGCTTCTACTATCTTAAAGCTTAGCACTGTCACAGTTTCTGAGGATTTTTTTTAATATTTTAAACGTAGGCTGCTGACCGGTCCTTTTTCTATTTCAGGGAATCCATCCGATCGATTCTTATTTGGCCACCGTATTCACCGTACTTAGAAACGTGTTTCGTTTAATAATGGTGCTTCACGTTTTACATTTCGAAAATTGAAATTATTTCATTATACATGAGACACAATATGTTTCCATTTTGTTCAGAATATGCCTCAGCCCAACTCGATTTCAACACACGACATTCTGTGTCAACTTTACGGTTATTTTCATAGACGAGATGACCGCATTTACAATCCTGAATTGTTGACTGATCATCAGCACAACCCACAAATATACCGATCCTCATATTCAGGAGCGTTTTCTGGGAAAAAATTAATATTCTCGTAAGTCCCATTGGTCGATCAAAAACCAAAATAAAATATAGTTAAATAAGTAGAAGAAAGGTGAATTCAGTCTCCAAAAAACGTGAACTATAGCAAAATAGAATTCTTCTTTTCTAACACTAAGTGAGCCGCGTGTACTTCCATCTTTCCACGGCTCGTTTCCTGAGCGTTGTGTGGAGCCAATATTTTAGGTAATCGACATTGTTTGGGCGCGATCGGGCTATAGCATCTCGTTGCTGTCTTTATTGCTTCGCTTCTATTTCGTTTTTCCGCAGTTGTTCAGGGTTGGTCGTTTATGAGGCTCTTTTGTTTGAACTTCCGCCCGTAGTGTACCCACTATCGATTGCGATTTCTGTCTTTGGTGTACTTAGAAACCGTAGGTTGGTAACCCGACCGACTCACGTGTTTACTGCAGCAGACTCTTTGGCCTGTATTATTTATAGGCGAGCGCGGTCACGCTGGAAGAGGTTGTCGCGCAGTGGCCTTCGCGTCTGCTCTGGTGACGTCGACATCCTCCCTTCCGCGTACGGATGTTGTTATCGAACCCGCACTTCTACCCGTGGAGGAACGCCGGCCTGGTTGGGCCCCTCTGTCCGCTCTTCACTGGTTGCCCGCGGGAGGCGGATGGCAGTCTAATCATCGCCTGCGTCGACGAAGGCAAACAAACAGTACCCATCATGGGGCGGTGGAGCCGCCGTTCGGCGAGGGTTTCAGTCCGGGAGCAGTTCGGCTGGGTCGGTGTCTGCCGGGACGACTGGCGACGGCTCAGAATTGTGCATAGCAGTCCCGGACAAACGACGAAATGCGCCGAGGGAAAGGAGAAAAGAAGTTATGTGTGAATGTTTCAAGTTGATCGTCCTTTGGGATTGAGTTCATCCAGTCGTCTGTCCCGCCTTGTGGCCACCGCTGTGGCAACCCTCTGTTCTGTTCACTGGTGCAATTAGGACAGTGCAGATTCCTCCACACATCGTTGCTAACCGGTGTAGTGGTGTATTTTGGTAGTTATTTGTGGATGTTTGCACTTCTAGATTTTGGTAGTTCATCCTCCCGCCCTGTGGTTGCAGAGTTTCGGGTGGGGAGTTAGTTTCTTGTCTCCCAAGATCTAGTGCTGTATTATTAAGGTTAAATCCAGTGCAGTCTGGTGCACTCTATTTATTCTAAGTGAGTTGCACTGACAGTAGTTGGGGGTTCGAGTCCTGTCACGGAGCTGATAAGGGGTCACATTGGTTTCGGCTTGTCAGTTGGAGGGTGTTGCCTTAGAGGTTTGTTAACATTGGCATGTCAGCGTTGTCTAGCGCTACCGGGACCTAAAGAAGAACATTGTGCTGATTAGGGAATGTTGTTACACGTTCCTGTTTTCATTTAGATACCTGTATTTGTGAAGGAAACTGCCTGAAGTAAGATCTGTTCTGAAGCTATGCTGGATCTTGCGCTCTTGGGATTTTTGGTTTGTTTTGATCCCGACTATTTTGGTGTCAGGAACATGGAACAGTGTTGTTAATGTTTGGCTTGAACAGCGGATACGCGGCTAGTTTAGTACGTGTGTAGCGGCATGGCGTCCTCGTGAAGGCGTGCCCGCTAGATTGCTATTGCGACTCCTCAAAGTGTAATTTCCACCTTACTAAAAGCCCCTCGTTAAAAGGGAGGAAAAACATAAAACTTTAGGAATACCTTCTATTTGCATTAACTATCTTACCTGTCGCTTAAGTAAATATCTGCTCAGTGATTAAGCTAATGGGAGCACCTATCCTAAAAGCAACTAGCGCACTTCTGTTATGGTGGCCCCTGTGCCTATTTTGGTCCGAAAGATTGTATAAACAGGCTTACATGCTCCGTCTCCAACTTCTCATGTTGTTTTTTGAGTGATGGTGGATTATTAAAATTGATTATAGTGCGAACGTTGTGTTTTACCAACCGTGCTTATAAGTTATTAATGTGATTGGCTGGAGTGTAATACGAAAGTTTTAGGACCATAGGTTGTCCAGGTAGAAATTTTGAAGCCATGCTGTGTTGTGAATTCATGTATTTATGTTTTATATTGCAATGAGAATTTAAATGTGGCAAACCCACGTTTTGTGATTAATAATTAAAGATTTAAGAGTGCGTTCACTTAGCGCTTACTTATGTGTTGTGTTATTATTATTTTTCAAATTTATAAAGGGGGTTTTAGTTTCTTAAATTAAAGCCTTTCCAATTCGAAAGTGGTGACCCTCCCATTTTGGGCAATTGTAAGCATCGAAGCAGGATTTACGTAGTTGGTGTTATGTACTGTATGTTATGAATAAATTATTTATGTGATAAATCACGTCTGATATGTCAATTCCTTGGCCCCGTCCACACCTTGCTCGTAGTCTTTCAATATTAAATGATTAGACCACCGTTCCACTAAGTGCGTCAGAGGGACAAATATATGTATAATTTGAAATTGATTCGCAAGGTAACAGAGCGCTGCCGGTTTCCAATGCTTTGGACCATCACGCGCAACAGAGATAAAGTATGCGAAAAAGTTGAAAATAAACGACAGTTGCTGTCTATGTTCGCTGAACAAGCGATATCATCGGCAACATGGCCGCCATACTAGCCGGCATCTCTGCAGCTCAAAGCAGTCCCGGAAGCATTGCGTATATACGCCGGGGACTCATCTGTATCACCCAGCCTTACGACCACATTGCCGGCCACAGATTGCTGGAAAAATTATGATCGCGTGATCCCATTGTAAGCACATACACACGCGGCCACACATACAGCCACCCAAACTATACCAAACACACATGTCGCTTTTGGAACTAGTATGTTGCCTACTTAAACTTTGTCCCTGAATTAAGACATATTATGTATTTTTACATACCTCTAATCACCCGTGCCAGAGCGATTTGAAATATGTGACCTTGGAAGCTAACTATTAAGCAACGCCCAACCACTGCAAGGGGAAAGAGTGAGCCTCACTGATTGACTGAACTGAGACAAAGAAAGCGAGCGAAAGCGGGTGAGAACGCCTTCGCTCGTCGCCCGCGTGCCCTTCGTAATAATACGTGCTTGAGTAACTGGTTGGGAAACGCGCGGCAAGTAGCAGGTATGGAAGAAGACAGCTAGTAACTTAGCAGGTAGGCACCCAACCCCTCGCCCCATATGCGTTTGCGTCCGCTCGGAATCGACAACGCAGGTCATTATTTTAAAACATTGTCCTCGCTTCCTACTGCTTCTTAGAAAACAACAGCTTCATCGGGCTGTGGTGGGCCGTATTCTTCGTCGTCGGTGTTGTATTTTGGATAGCCCTTGTGTAGTGGCTAGCGTTGCTGTCTCCAGATCACGGTGTCTCGGTTTCGATTCCCGGTCGGAGATTTTCTTCTCTCGGACACTGGGCGTTCCCGTTGTTTTCATAATTTCACCTCGTCTTCATCGACACGCAAGGCACAGAAGTAGCATCAAACAGATAGACTTTTATCAGGCGGTCAAACAACCCCGGAAGGGATCTCCTGGACAATAATGCCATTATATCACTGAATTTCATGGAACACAGAACCATTTCCGACCAGAACTACACCCTCCACACGTTGCAGGTTAAAAGCACCATTGTGCCGTCAGAGCAATAGACACCTTTCATCATTTGAAAATGGCCAAAATCGCTACTTGTCGGATTACAATATACGTCTCCGGTCAACTAATGTCCAGTTTCTCTGTTATTTGTCCCATTTAACATGTGCAGCTTTATTTGCCGCAATGAGCAATGGTCTTTTGTGAGTTACTTTAATCCAAAGTTCACTTCACAATGTTCAAACTGGTTGAGATGGACCTACTTTCACTGACAGCTGAAATTTCTGTCGGGTTTAAAACCCATTGACACTGAAAGAAGTGACACTCGTTTGCCGCTGTGGGCCAGGATCTACCAATAACACCTCCTACCCTCCCCACCTCCTTTCTAAAAGGAATCGAACTCCCATATATAAAACGTATATCTCTCAAACTATGTGTGAATTTTGCAGGTACATTCAGCGATATATGTGAATACTATCTGCAAAATGTGTTGCTAATAGAGTTGATAGCAGAGAAGTCATAAATTAAAATGTCATGCCTCATGAAGTATTACTGCACGAAGAGCGCGCGAAAAAGCTTCGAAAAGGTATGGACCTCGCTAGGTACTCTAGTTGTCAAGAACAGTCTGGAAAGAAATATTGTAGGGATAAGAACCACCAGCCTCCTAATGTGGTGAGCTTGATGACGTGGAGAGAGAAGGGGGGATGAGAAATGGACAGACAGATAGGAGGAAAGAAGGGATAGGCACAAATAGGAGGAGGAGGAGATGGACAAAAAAGGGAAGGGGGAAATGGGCAGAGAGAGGAGAGGGAAGGAGAGGGACAGAGAAAGGAAAGAGGAGGAGATGGGCAGAGAAAGGGGGAGAAAGATACAGGTAGAGAGATGAGGGAGGAGGAGATGAAGAGAGAGAGGGTGTAGAGGAAAAGGAAAGGGAGGACGAGGAGGCGTACAGAAAGGGGGGAAGGAGGAGGTGGACAGAGAAGAGCGAGAGAGGAGATGGGCACAGAAAGGAATGGGGAGAAGATAAACAGGGAGAGGGGAAGAAGGAGATGTACTGAGAGAAGGAGAAGAGAAGATGGACAGAGAGAGTAGCAGGAGAAGATGGAGAGGCTGGGGTTTGGAGGAGGTGGATAGGGAGAGGGTGTGGTCGAGATAGGCAGACAGAGAGGGAAGGAGGAGATGGACTAATAGAAGACTGGAATAAATACATACCCAGACAACACAAGATGCTCAGCTAGTTGAAAATTAAACTTTTGTTGCCCTGGAAGAAGTTAGATACGCTATCTGTAACTGGGATTGTGCAGCATACACTGCTTTGCAAAACTTACGGACGACTTAAATAAAGTAACCTAACACGTTAGCAACTCCGTGGAAATGAGTGAAAGTACGGGAGGCTCTTGCCACATGTCTCCCAGTCGTGCACAGTACGTCGAATGTCGCATGGTGTGAGTTCAATGTGACGATACTGCTTAATGTAGCTGGAGCCGCAAAAAGAGGTAGCTGAAGAAGCAGGAAACCACGGTGTAAGGCTTTCAGTGAGCAGTTACAGTGGCCTGTGGTGCTGTTCTTCATTGCAATATTGCGCGGACACGACATTGAGGTTACTTCAAATGGGGAAGAATCATTGGTAAACTGGGAGAATGACGAAGTCTGCCAAGTTTAGCCCAGGAGTTTGGTATTGCTCATAGAAATGTTTCAAACGCGTGGGGAGCATTCCAAACCACATGCACTGCTGCCCAAAGGATAGGAGGTGGTCGATCATGGTCAACTACGGGAGCAGATGACCGCTACATTGTGGAACAGGCAAGGAGGGACCCCTGTCAAACATTGGGTGCAAAAGGGAGGCAATGTTCCACAGTGGTACCGCTACTGCACGGGGTTGATGTCTGTAGAAGATGACTAGTTAGGTTCCTTTTACGCTCGCTCATTCTCGGCAGTATTTGGGATAGTGTACTCAGGGACCGGACCAACGAGGAGTGGTGCTGTGTGCTCTTCTCAGCCGAGAGCAGGTTGAACGTCCGACTAGTGACTCTGGCGAGAGGAGGGAGCACGTAATGTTGAATATGATCGTTTAGGTGGTTCAGTTGTTATGTTGTGGGGAGGCATAGTGTTGCATGGCATGTTGACCTTCAAGTTTACGAAAACAGTACACTCATAGGTCAGTGTTATTATGACACTGCACTGCTTCCCCCTGAGCGCATTTTCAGGGACGCATTCAGCCCTGGCTTCATTTTTGTGGATGATAATGTGGGACCGCATCGAACACCGCAGGTAGAGAAGCTATTCGAGAGAGATGATATTCGGCAAATGGACTCGCCTGCCAGTTTTCCCGACTTAAATCCCATTGAGCACGTGAGGAACGCGGTGGGAAAATGTACTGCAGCACGTCCACATGGATCAACGTCCATCTAGCAGTAATCAACCACGCTGGTGGAAAAATGGAAGGCCCTACCACAAGAGCTCCGTACCAACCTTACGACCAACATGGGAGCACGTTGTAACGTCCAAGGGACCATCACGAATCGCGATGACTTCATTGTAATTATTGTTTTTGAATAAAAGTGTAATTTCTGGTTGTATCACTGCGTATCTTCTGGTGTACGCTGCAGCAGTTCTTCCTGCGTATGGTCCAAGTTTCATCTAGCTATTATACATGGCAGCGAAACCCTATGAGAAAGTTACTTTCGTTCTTAAGTTTTGCACGCCAGTGTAGATTTACAACACTGTCCTTCCGCAGAATTTCATGCTTGCGAGTAATACACCACCTTTTGTAGACACTTTGAACAGCCGGTGTTGAGACGCCAACAAATCGGACAGTTTCATTCACTTGAGTCGTCTTGGGCACTGAGCCGTGGTAAAAATTGCTGTTTTGAAGAGCGCGCCGCAGCGCGTAGCGTGAAGCAGTCGCCCTCCGTTTCTGGCGGTGGCGCCGCTGTGGCAATCGCCGCTTTGGCGTCTCCCTCTGGTGGGAAAGGGGAAAGGTTGCCTGTTCACGTGCATTTCAGGGGCGCTACGAGCTCGCCAGTCGGTCAGTCTGGGTCAGTCTCTCGTCCCCAGCTTGCTAGTCTGTCTCTCGTCCGCATTTGTTAGGCAGTTAGTGTCTGTCTGTCGTTCGGATCAACCTTTAAAGCCGGCAAAATGAGAGTCTTTTCACTCCGCCAGTAAGCGAGTGGTCGCCCGGTCGGGGCTTAGTTCCTGCATCTGAGTCTGCGCGTTAGGCCGCCAGTCTGCTCGAGTTTGCTCAGGCAATGGTCATTGGAGGTTGGATCGATCGGTTGGTCAGTAGCGCACTGAGACACAAGATGACTTGTCCGTCTTGAGCGTCGGCACATGTGAGGTCGCCACGCGAGTCCAGTGGGCCGCGGCGTATAGCGAGGGGTAGTGACTTCGCGGTTGACACGAGAGCAACAGGAGTCAATCCACATCAGTCTGGCCGGTGCGAGCTGCGACGCAGTGAGACGGGAGATCGGCGCGCCTTCCTGCGTCCGTTGAAGCGGCTGGCAGCGGACGGTTTGGGAGAGCGATTTGGGGGTGCTGCGCCAGGTCTTCTCGAGAAATCGCAGTTTATTATAAGTTAAGTGATTGGTGATATGTTGTTTGATTTACTCTTGTTAAATTCTACTTGTTTTCTTGGTGAGGTCACCAGCAGTTTTGCTTTGGGGTCGTCCCGCCATTCTTCTCCGTTTACCCACCCGTCGGAACGTGGTTGTATATAAATTGGGTGGTCCGTTTTTCCTTTGTGGAGTAGGGGGGGATTAGAGCAACCTGCGGTTCGAATTGTTCGGTAATCTCCCTATCAATCTACCGTACGTTAGTAGCTGCCTCTGTCTGGTTTGTCGGATTTGGTGTGTTAACGAATTTATTGCTTGGAGTTTAACGGCCTAATACCTGAAATATGTTCTGATCTTTGGAAACTTTGATATTATTGCCTATGATCTTGAGAGGCGGTATCTGTGTACTGTAGAGCATCTTAAATATTGCTTGGCCAACCTTGTAGAATTTTATTTAAGATTGCATTTCATGGGATTTTATTTAAATGATATTTTTAGTATATAAAGTTGACACCCTTTCACCGTAAGACTTTTCTTAGAAGTTAAAATCATGTTTCACCTTCGGTGGCAAGGTTAATAATTTAATTGTTAGTGTTTTGTACCATTTCCATCCCTCCTACCAGGGTGCATAATTTGTGTGCTTGTGTAAATTGTTAAAACTCTTAGTTTAAAGTTATCTGGTGTGTTGCAGATTTGCACCAATGTAGTCTTTCAGAGGCTGTTGTGAGTGGTCGTAACAACGGCCGTGTCAAAAGGGAGCGGCAAGGTTCTCTGCCCGAAAGCTCATACAGTCAAAACTTGTTTCTTTCTGCCTCTGAATAAATTGTAACGTTGATATTTAGAGGGTGCTTTTTGATTACAATTTTAAATGTGTTTCTTTTAAAAACTGCTTTTAGGCACTATTAAAGTGAATAAAATTCCCATTTGTTAAAAGGAATTTGGTTATGATTTCATCAGTTACTCCCTGGCAACTACTTCCATGCTTACATAGTCTGATTAAATGAGTTAATGTTCTTGATGAATCGCTAGTAAATAAAATAAATTCTTAAGAATATTCTTTGAAAATAAATCACGGTTCAGGCACGATCAAACAAGACAGCTTCTTTCTGTCATTCTGTCACGTCTACACATCGATCCATCTTGCTGTGTTGATTCCATACAGTCGATTCACACATATGCACTGCTGTACTGCCATTCCTTACGTCAGCGATGAAGGGTCCCATGACCACCTGGTACCAGTCCTACACTATCTACAGCGCTACAAAGTGATCAATTTGCCCATTAAAAAGAGAGTAACTATTATTTTGCTGTACACGTATCGAAAGGTAGTGAAGAGAATTAACTGTGGACAAACACAATCGAACAATGTTTCGAATCCATGGCTCCACACAGGTAAAGCGAATAAAAATTTGATAAATTCTGTTTTTAGCAGGAATTCTCCCTCAATACTGTGGATGTGATGGACAAATTGTAGGATGCAAAGTTAACAATTTCGTCGCTTTTCTTGGTATGCAATTTAGAAAACGGACTATTTCGATTTCTTTCAACAGTTAATCAGATATCAACAACCATTACCCCACTAATACCGCAGTTCTCCTTCATCAAAATACACGGCAAAAAAGGAGAAAAACAGTAAACATGGGACATGTCGGCACCAGGGGATTTTCTTTCCGTCTGCTCAGTTGGAAAGTAACTATGTGTGCAGACAAGCAGATGAATAATGTAGGTGAATGTCAGTATTTTAGACAGGACGTGTAGTTGGGCTCAGATACGCCGACCGGAGCAATCGGCGAATCGCCTGACATCTGAATAGCAGTGATATGACTATCCGACAATGTCGACAGGAATGGGTGAACCATGACCGAACACAGAGTCAAGAAGGAAGCGGTCGATCTAGAGAGACGACAGAATGTGAGGAACGAGCAATCGTCACAGACGTACTCAGAGCCCCTCGTTCATCATTATCATCGCTCCGAAGTGCAACTGGTGCTTCAGTGATCTCAAGGACCATTAATTGGCGAGTCACAGAAGAGTATTGAGCTCAGGGCGCCCATTGTAATAATAAAATTTTTGAATAAATATAGTCTTATACTAGGAATACAAACGTCTCAAAAATGAGATCGACAGGAAGTGCAAAATGGCTAAGCAAGGATGGCTAGAGGACAAATATAAGGATGTAGAGGCTTATCTCACTAGGGGTAAGATAGATACTGCCTACAGGAAAATTAAAGAGACCTCTGGAGAATGAGAAGCACTTGTATGAATATCAAGAGCTCAGATGGAAACCCAGTTCTAAGCAAAGAAGGGAAAGCAGAAAGGTGGAAAGAGTATATAGCGGGTCTATATATGGGCGACGTTCTTGAGACCAATATTATGGAAATGGAAGAGGATGTAGACGAAGATGAAATGGGAGATATGAAACCGCGTGAATAGTTTGCAGAGCACTGAAAGACCTAAGTCGAAACAAGGCCCCGGGAGTAGACAACATTACATTAGAACTACTGATAGCCTTGGGAGATCCAGCCCTAACGAAACTGTACCATCTGGTGACCAAGATGTATGAGACAGGCGAAATACCCTCAGACTTCAAGAAGAATATAATAGCCGGCCGCGGTAGCCGTGCGGTTCTAGGTGCTGCAGTCCGGAACCGTGGGATTGCTACGGTTGCAGGTTCGAATCCTGCCTCGGGCATGTATGTGTGTGATGTCCTTAGGTTAGTTAGTTTGAAGTAGTTCTAAGTTCTAGCTAGGGACTGATGACCTAAGATGTTAAGTCCCATAGTTCTCAAGGCCGTTTGAACCATTTTGAAGAATATAATAAGTCCAATCCCAAAGAAAGCACGGATTGACAGATGTGAAAATTGCCGAACTATCAGTTTAATAAGCCACGGCTGAAAAATACTAATACGAATTCTTTACAGTTGAATGGAAAAACTGGTTGAAGAGGACCTCGGGAAAGATCAGTTTGGATTCCGTAGAAATATTCGAACACGTGGGGCAATTCTGACCCTACATCTTATCTTAGAATGTACGTTTTTAGCATTTGTAGACTTAGAGAAAGCTTTTGACAATGTTGACTGGAATACCCTCTTTCAAATTCTGAAGGTGGCAGGGGTAAAATACAGGGAGCGAAAGGCTATTTACAATTTGTACAGAAACCAGATGGCAGTTATAAGAGTCGAGGGGCATGAAAGGGAAGCAGTGGTTGAGAAGGGAGTGAGACAGGTTTGTAGCCTCTCCCCCATGTTATTCAATCTGTATATTGAGCAAGCAGTAAGGGAAACAAAAGAAAAATTCGGAGTAGGTGTTAAAATCCACGGAGGAGAAATTAAAACTTTAAGGTTCGCCGATGGCATTGTAATTGTCAGAGACAGCAAAGGTCTTGGAAGAGCAGTTGAGTGGAATGGACAGTGTCTTGAAAGGAGGATATAAGATTAACATCAACAAAAGCAAAACGAGGATAATGGAATGTAGTCGAGTTAACTCGGGTGATGCTGAGGGAATTAGATTAGGAAATGAGACACTTATAGTAAAGGAGTTTTGCTATTTGGGGAGCAAAATAACTGATGACGGTCGAAGTAGAGAGGATATAAAATGTAGACTGGCAATGGGAAGGAAAGCGTTCCTGAAGAAGAGAAATTTGTTAACATTGAGTATAGATTTAAGTGTCAGGAAGTCGTCTCTGAAAGTATTTGTATGGGGTGTAGCCATGTATGAAAGTGAAACACGGACGATAAGTACATTGGACAAGACTGGAGTAGAAGCTTTCGAAATGCGGTGCTACAGAAAAATGCTGTAGATTAGATGGGTAGATCACATAACTAATGAGGAGGTATTGAATAGAATTGGGGAGAAGAGGAGTTTGTGGCACAACTTGACTAGAAGAAGGTATCGGTTGTTAGGACATGTTCTGAGGCACAAGAGATCACCAATTTGGTATTGGAGGGCAGCGTGGAGGGTAAAAATCGTAGTGGGAGACCAAGAGATGAATACACTAAGCAGATTTAGAAGGATGTAGGCTGCAGTACGTACTGGGAGATGAAGCAGCTTGCACAGGATAAAGTAGCATGGAGAGCTGCATCAAACCAGTTTCAGGACTGAAGACCACAACAACAACAAATCTTATACTGCGATTACCTATAAAATACCTGAAACACTAAGAGACGATTGTATGACCTGTAGGAAAAAAGCCAAGAACAAAAATAAAAATAATGTAGATAAAAGAAGCACAAGCCGCTGTACAGGGCACAAGGGACTGTACGTAGGCCATGAGAACCAACTCCATCTACTGTTCCATTCGCGAATGGCACGAAGTGAAAATCATTGCTTTCATCTCTTTGTAAGGGCCTTGATCTTTCTTGTTGTGTTCTTACTCTGAGATCTACGTTTGAGACAGAAGAATTTCTGTGCTGTCTGTCGCAAAAGCTGGTTCTCCAAATTACACAATAGCTTGAATAAAACATTATCACACTTCCTGCAGCGTCATTTCTTATCAAAACCTCAAGCTTACGACGATTACCACCATCGCCTTCGTCAGGAGGAACAGATTGTCGTGGGTGCTGCAGTGGCGGACTCAGACAGCCCATGGACAGCTTCTGATTGGTCGGCCTACGTTGTCATGCGGTCATAGACGGTGTCAACGTTTAGGCTGGCTTCGTGGCGTAAACAATTTGGAGCATTTCTCTCTCTCTTCTCTGCGTTAAGAGCTGGCTTCCACCCACCACCAGGATTATATACGCTTCCCCCGGCTGAAGTTTTTCTCGCACGTTCTGACTTCTACACTCTCATTAACAACAAAATTGTCGATTTTTTACGTGCAATTGATGTTCTGCTTCGCTGTCGGAAACGGTATAGACGAACTGTCCGATGCAACTGCTTCCACGCCAATAAGGGATTTCATTAACCTGAGGGATCATGAGGCCGAGATTGTCCTTAACAGGTGTTATCATCTCCTTGGTCTTCTTAGGTAGTCTTCTTTCCCGTTGTCCTAGCATACTTTATATTTTACTAGGTATAGCACCGGAGATTAGAAGAAGCACAATGAGTGGCTCATCACGTGACTGTTCAATATTTTTAAGTTTCTGTTTCTGGCGAGTGCCAAAGTTATTGTTTCGGAACACGTACTCCAGGTCATGATTAATTTCGGAATGCAAGTGGTTCTCGTCAGAAACAGTTGTAGCTTTGTTTATCCAAAGTATTTGAAATGATTCTCTTCTAGACTGAATAGTGGAAACTCTGCCCTCTGAAATATAAATCAGTGTGTGTTGGTTTGCGATACACAGTGTGGCCAAGCCGATCATCCTACTATCGTTTTATCAACATATCTCTAAATGGTAACTTTTTTCTCTCTCTCTCTCTCAACAGTGATCTGGATATTTGGGTGTGGGCTATTCATGTTCTCAAGGAACTGTTCAAGAGCTTCGACGCCGTATGGTAGGACCCGTAAACGCGTCGTCAACATAAAGATCTAATGAAGACGACCGAACTAAAGAAAAATTTAATGAACGTTTCTCAAAATATTCTTAAGGTGTCAGCCACTGCTGGAGACAATACAGAACTACGCTGAAGAGCCAAAGAAACTGGTACACCTGCCTAATATCGTGTAGGGCCCCCGCGAACACGCAGAAGTGCCGCAACACGACGTGGCGTGGCTCGACTAATGTCTGAAGTGGTACTGGAGGGAACTGACACCATGAATCCTGTAAGGCTGTCCATAAATCCATAAGAGTACGAGGGACTGCAGATCTCTTCTGAACAGCACGTTGCAAGGCATCCCAGATATGCTCAACAATGTTCATGTCTGGGGAGTTTGGTGGCCAGCGGAAGTGTTTAAACTCAGAAGAGTTTTCCTGGAGCCATTCTGTAGCAATTCTGGACGTGTGGGATGTTGCATTGTCCTGCTGTAATTGTCCAAGTCCCTTGGAATGAACAATGGACATGAGTGGATCCAGGTGATAAGACAGGATTCTTACGTTCGTGTCATACCCGTACACGTCCAGCCAACCGATATAATTTGAAACGAGACTCGTCCGACCAGGCAACATGTTTACAGTCAGCAACAGTCCAATGTAGGTGCTGACGGGTCAAGACGAGACGTAAAGCTATGTGTCGTGCAGTCATCAAGGGCACACGAGTGGACCTTCGGCTCCGAAAGCCCATATCGACGATGTTTCGTTGAATGGTTCGCACGCTGACACTTGTTGATGACCCAGGACTGAAATATGCAGCAATTTGCGGAAGGGTTGCACTGCTGTCACGTTAAGCGATTCTCTTTAGTCGTCGTTGGTCCAGGATCTTTTTCCGGCCGCAGCGATGTCGGAGATTTGATGTATTACCGGATTCCTGATATTCACGGTACATTCACGAGATGGTCTTACGGGAAAATCCCCAATTCATCACTACCGGCCGGCCGCTGTGGGAGAGCGGTTCTAGGCGCTTCAGTCCGGAACCGCGCTGCTGCTACGTTCGCAGGTTCGAATCCTACCTCGTTAATGGATGTGTGTGATGTCCTTAGGTTAGTTAGGTTTAAGTACTTCAAAGTCTAGGGGACTGATGACCTCAGATGTTAAGTCCCATAGTGCTTAGAGCCATTTGAGATCCTGTGTCCCATCGCTCGTGCGTCGACTGTGACACCACGTTAAAACTTACTTAAACCTTGGTGACCTACCGTTGTAGCAGCAGTAACCGGTCTAACAACTGCCCTACACACTTGTTATCTTATACAGGCGTTGCCGAAAGCAGCATCATATTCTGTCTGTATCTGAATAAGCATGCCTACACCAGTTTCTTTGGTGCATCAGCGTCATAGTCATTCCGTTGGTCATTCCATAAAATTTAGCGCCATACAAGAAATAGATGGTCGTCATAGCATGCCACAACAACTTACTAGTTTCAGGAGGAACGTACTCTGTTAACACTTCCAGCGTGTCGTCCATAGGACCTTTTGTATCCTAAATAGAGAGACCGCATCCAGGTTGACTAAAACAGAGTTCCTTCTTCTTCTTCTTCGTCCTATCCAGTAATGGGCCTTACGAGCATCTTTATTCTGTGAACTGTAGCATTTAGCAGCTGGTATGCACTTTGTAATCCTGTGCAGTGGTTTAGGTCCTACGTTATCTAATCAAGATATTCTTCTTCGCCCTTTTTCTTCCTTTACTCTCGGTCTTCCCTGCTATTATGACCTGTGGAAGTATGTTGTTGGTATTCAGTAAGGTATGTCACAGGTACGCAGTTTTTCTTCTTTTAAACGTTGTTAACAATTATCGCTGTGTGTGAAGTTTTCGCAATACTTAGTGTTAGTTACTCATACTGCCCTCGGCATTTTAAGCGTTCTGCGGCAAATCCAGATTTCAAAGGCCTCTATCTTCCTTGCTTTTGTCATATTTAGTGCCATCCTTCAGAACCGTATAGAATTACGGACCACATTTAACACCTTACTAATCCAACTCTAAGGTCTTTTAGTCTACGGCTGTACTTTCGTGAATTTTCTTAAATTTTTATGAAAGTATTACGGGAGTTCTGTATGTGACATTTTATTTCTGTGTGTCATCTTAAGATTTCACAAAGAAGTATTCCATGGTACTATTCAGGAGTCACTGAACCATCGGGATGTAGTGTGACAGTCATAAAATACATCTTTTTGATGGTAATATTCAGACCGAGATTATTGCTATAATGTCCTAGTATGTTGACAAGTTGTTGAAGATAATATAAATTGTCAGCAATCAATACTGTGTCATCAGTGTAACGAATGTTGTTGATGCAATCTGCGTTAACCTTTATGTATTTTTCTACATCAACAATTGCTTCTTGAAAATTACTCATTGTGTACAAATTGAATAACAGGAGTGACAGAATGCATCCTCATCATACTCCTGTGTAGATATTAACCAAGTTGGTAACTTGATTGTCAAACTCAGCCTATGCTGTCTGGTTCCAATATAAATTCTCTTCACAGCCAGTGTCTTAATCTATGAAACTGAGGCCTACATTTTCATCCTGATGATAGCGGTTTTGTAGTGTAGCTATTGATTTTCTTGTACTTAAACTTTCCTAAACCCAAACCGTGCCTCATCAACGAATTCCTCACAGTTTCACATAATGTTCGAGGAAAGCCTTTATGAACTATTCTAATGAGTCTTTTGTATAGGTTGGACTGATCCTAATTTGTTAGATTTCTAATTCAATACCTTTGTGTTTTTAACGTGATTTCACAGCAGCCAACTCTCAGTCATTACTTTGGTTGGCTAGGTGGGACAATCAGTAGCACTAATTATAGGTATTAATGGTACACGTTCACGTTCTCATATTACACAATAGCTTTTCGCAACAAAAAGAAAAGGAAACTTCTTTCTTCCAGGAATTCCCATACAAGCTCACGGCGCATTTCTGTAGCATTCCAGAACTGGTAACAAATTTCGCAGCATGCTTCCAAATTTCTTCTATATCTGCCTTTACTACAGACGTATTCAACCTGTGGTCCATGGGCCACATGTGGCCCTCGCCTACATTGTTTGTGGCCTGTGGAACAAAGATAATTTTTCCAAAAATCTTCAACTACGTCCAACACAAGTGTTTGGGAACTTCAGATTACGAGGAAAGAAATACTGTGTGTTAATGGAAGCGACAGTGACTTTCTAAAGCACCGACAGGCACAATAACGTCGGTATGTGTGGTGTCTGTTCGTTCGAGCACGTCCAAAACCACAGACACCGTTCATGAATTTGCACCTGTATATACATGATGAAAGAGAAATTCCGACTCCTGTTGCTATTGGTGACTGAAATAAATCCAATGGCGACAAATGAAAAATTTGTGCCGGACCAGGTCTCAAACACGGATTTCTTCCTCAGTACAAGCGGCCACGTTGACGACTTCGGCTATCTGAGCACGCTTCCTGTCCAATCCAAGCCAAATTCCTATTGTGGTATCACGCCATGCAATATACGAAGCAGGCAACTGCAGTTATGGAGGTTATCGCGAGGGACAGCCAAGAGACAGTGCTTCCTCCACGCGCTGGTTGCCTGAAGAACACACCTCCCTGGATCGGCGCCTCCACTGCCACACAGCATGCCGATAAGAGGTTGCCACAAGAAGCCTCCAGTCTCTAGTGTTCAGGCTCCAGCCTTCTGGCTACAGCATTCAAATCTCCAGATTCTTCAGTCATCGGTCTACGTCCGAAGTAAGCTTAGGTGAGATAGAGTTGCGAGTGCAAGTTTAAGAGACTCAGGCCTCTGGCTGTTATCACAGTGATTAAAGTTCAAGTAGAACTTGTTTTTAGCAGCGTACATGTGCATGCTTCGGACTACTGTCAGGGTTTAGATTAAGACATTCAGTGGAATCATTGTACGAAGCTAAGTATGCAGTATTATATTAAACTTTTACCAGGTTATGTGCCTTCTAATCTATATTTCTGTTATAGAATATAACGTCATCCCAATGAAACACAACACCCATGTATCACCTTCTACATACGTAGTGTCCCCTGTCCATTATCCTCATTGCTCGCATCCTCTCCTGATTCCCGCAAGGTATCGAACAAAGAGTGCATCTGCACTGAAGGTGTAATTATTTGCCTCGAAGGCACTTATATTTATGTGTGGTGTCTTTTCTTTCTGACTTGTTCGAAAGAACAGACACCATTCATGATTCTCCCTCCGCATATGCATGACGAGAGGGTAATTCTGACACCAGCTGTTATCGGACATTGAAATAAATCCAGCAGCAGCAACAGAAAATTGGTACCATACTGTGACTCGATCCCGGATTTCCCGCTTATGGCGAGCAGTCGCCCTAACCACTTCAGCTATCGAGCATGTTTCCTGTCTAACCCAAATTCTCATACATCGTTCGCTACATACGTAGTGTTCCCTGTACGTTTTTCTCACAAAACTCGAAAACCGCGGCCTCTAGTGAGCTCGTGTTACAGTGCAAAATTATCCGTCATTAAATTTCCTACAAATATAGTCCTCTACATTTTTTCTTTGGGGCTAATAGTTTGCTCTAAGAGAGCGAGAGTATCCTGAATCTCGCGCGACGCGCATAAACAGTAGTTTAGGTAGTTTTTGAAGACCAGTTTGAGGTAGTTTCCAGACTTGGTAGAACATAAGTGTCTTATATCAATTTGTTCGTATCGAAATCCTCTACACTACTGTGGTACGTTGTAAACAGTGACAATGTACTGAATAATATAGAAAAGAAATAACAGTGTGTATTAAATGTGTTCTATCTCGGAAACGATTAAGAATAGAGTGTATGCCAATTTGAAGTTTTTTGTTCAGAATCACCAATACTCGTAAAGCACGTAACTTCCCTCCCGACTCATCATGTGTGTACTGTGACATTTAAATTCCATATATAAGGAACTTTACTATCTTTATCCTTCAGTTTTAAATAACAATAAAGTTGTTATGTACAATGATGTGCTAGCAATATGGAATATTAGTTGTCACAAAGCTACACCCCCTCCTCCCCATCCCCCTTAGGACAAAATTGTGACATGAAGTCTAACACAGGAAAAGTAGAGTTAAATTTATCTGTCACAGAGATGAATTGACCTAGCGTTCCCTTATGATAGACAGTTGCGATTTCGTTACAAATTTGCCCAATTTTATAAGTTTTGTTTTATCCGTACACATAAAGTCATTTGTGACAAAGTGTGCTAAGGTGATGAGATTTATTTTTCAAGTTTTCTTAAAACCGTGATTGTACACCTATCTTCAATGAAACAGAATAAGAATAAAAGATTAATCTGTGTTAAGCAAGGTAATTAAACAAAACCGTTCCACACGTATTTACATATCTGTTGATGTAACCTTATGACAGGAAAACAGGTGACAGTACCTACATTTAACGCAGTATTCTCTAAGCAAGATAATCAGATCAAAGAGCTAGACACTTACAAGTTCACTGGTATGAGAAAAAGCACAGACATGGCATTTAATACAATATTCTGAGCACCAGTGTTATATTGTGAAATAATACTTCTTCCTTTTTCGAACTGAACACACTTCTTACGGCGCGATCGCAGTGTAGACACTTTTACTGTTCCAAGATGACGGTTGCAGCAGTCCTTTGCTGCCGTCATCTGATCTTATGGAACTTGTTATAAAATTGTTGCCAATTTCATAACAAGTTTCGAAAGATCAAATGGTGGTAGCATAAGATCATTGAAACCTCGATCGCGCCGTACGAACTGTGTTCATTTCCTGACTTAACGATCGCTCCATGGAAGAGCGTGTGTTTTTTTTTTACTAAACTGTTCAAAAATAACCCTAATATTGTTAATGTTATTTGACATGCTGTCACAAAGGTACTCGTATAGCTAAAGGAAATAGATTTTTTCGCTTTCGAATGGCTAAAGAAAATTTTAGAACTTAAATCGTGTACATAATGGTCTGCATATATAACTTACTTATATCGACTTATCTTCAGTTAATTAGCTGTTCAAGGTTATCGGCAGTAGGAGACAGTTTACAAGAATCCTCAAACACGTTTTTCCACCTACGAACAAATGAATTTGAGACTGCTCAAGTATATTGTAGGTACTCGTAGCTGTCACCATTAATGGCAGTAGTTTGCAAGTACACACAGCAGCAGAACTGTCTCTTGAATGTTAACCCGAAGTGCAAGACTTAAGAGCAAAAAGCTAGAGAGCGCTGTCGTCACAAACTAATACCTCAGTCACAAAATTACTCTGTTTTACGGTAAACAAAAAAGCAGTGTGGTTACACTGAGGTGACAAAAGTCGTGTATACTCCGTAATATCGTGTCGGTCCTCCTGTTACGGCAACTCGACGTGGCACGCACTCAACAAGTCGTTGGAAGTCCCCTACAGAAAAATATTGAACCAACCTGCCTCCACAGCCATCCACAATTGCGAAAGTGTTGCCGGTGCAGGAGTTTGTGCACGAAATGACCTCTCGATTGTGTCTCATAAATGTTTAATGGGATTCACTTCGGGTGAAAAAAATGGCTCTGAGCACTATGGGACTTAACTTCTCAGGTGATCAGTTCCCTAGAACTTAGAACTACTTAAACCTAACTAACCTAAGGACATCACACACATCCATGCCCGAGGCAGGATTCGATCCTGCGACCGTAGCGGTAGCGTGGTTCCAGACTGGAGCGCCTCGAACCGCTCGGCCACCGCGGCCGCCGTGGCCAAATCAATCACGAACAACAATGGCCCGGTGACATGGCGCATTGTCATCCTCAAGAATTCCATCGTTGTTTGGGAACATGTTCATGAACGGTTGCAGATTGTCTCCAAGCAGCCGAACATAACCATTTCCAGTGCATGGTCGGTTCAGTTGGACCAGAGGACCCAGTGCATTCCACGTAACCACGGTCCACACCATTATGGAGCCACGACAGTCTTGCGCAGTGCCTTGTTGATAAGTTGGGTCCATGGCTTCGTGCGGGCTGCACCACACTCGAAGCCTACCTTCAGCTCCTACCAACTGAAACCGTGACTCTGTATGGTGCCAGGCAAATCCAACACCTTCCATGAAAACCCTGACATGAATAGCAAATCCAGTAGTATGTCACATAGCTCCGAATAAATCGTGACATTAAATTAACCAAAGTAATACGAGTAACGAGTGAGCAAATGGAATACCACAGACTAATACAAGAATGCCTAAATGCATGTCATACCTTCCCACCGTGAGACAGGCGCAGTTCCGAGGGGGGAAACGAGAACAGAAGCCGAGAGCAGAACCGTGTTAAGCTGGAAGGCCCTACGATAAGGGACGGACGGACACCCACGTCGCCAGCTAACCGCTAGGACCACACCACCCGCAAGTTTTAGCGTGAGATATTTTCGCGTCTCTGTTACGTCAGGACCACCCCCCAGCCAATGTTAAAAGCTAGAGCCCTCCAGAAGAACAGTATAGATCTTACGATAACACAATAAGGGCTACACCACCCGCAAGTTTTAGCGTGAGACTTTTTCGCGTCTATGTTACGTCAGGACCACTCCCCAGCCCATGTTAAAAGATAGAGCCCTCCAGAAGAACAGTATAGATCTTACGATAACGCTAAAAGGACCACACCAGCTGCAAGTTTTAGCGTGAGACTTTTTCGCGTCTCTGTTATGTTGCAAAGTTTAAAAAACATTGCCCCACCACGAAAAGTATAACGTTTCTCATTGGATAGACAGAATTTTTGTAGGCGGAGCTTAAGGTTAACATTGAGAGCCTGATTGGTCAGATGAAAACACAGCCAGATAGTTTTTTTTAAACCAACTTCGGTAAATTGTAGTAAGGAGAAGTTAGGAGAGAGTTGCTTCCGAGACGGTGAGGTGAGCGGAGCTGTGGTGCCCGCCGCCCTCTGACGAACGACAAGGTAATGAACGCACGCGATGCCGCATTTTTGAGCGCATAAGGCTTCACTCAGAACTGCAGAAGTCTCATCTGTTACATCATCTTCTTGCGTAATACTAGTGTCGATCGTCAATTAAAGCTCATGGTGTTCACATTTGCCACTTGAAGTAAAAATCTGAAACGCGATGATTTTTCTGTTATATAGTTATTGAGAAGCCACATCAGCCACTGTAATTTACGACAAGTTAGATGAGTAATTAAAGATAATTGAGGGCCACTGTAGACCATTTTGATAGTTTTCTCTTTTGTGAAACTTAATTTAAACCTAGATTATAGATGTGATATGGCATAGGTCATCCTTCGATCCATTGCAGAACTTGGAAACCCATTCATGGAATATTCGTTCACATTTTTGTTGAACGCAGTTGGTTTTTACCATCCTGTATTAAAACGTTTCCTTTTATCAATAGTGCAATTTATAAACGATATTTTGTGAGTAGAACAAAATTTCCAATGGTAAACTTAACTGCTTTTTCGACGTTGGCAAATGGTTCAAATGGCTCTGAGCACTATGGGACTCAACATCTTAGGTCATAAGTCCCCTAGAACTTAGAACTACTTAAACCTAACTAACCTAAGGACATCACACACACCCATGCCCGAGGCAGGATTCGAACCTGCGACCGTAGCAGTCCCGCGGTTCCGGACTGCAGCGCCAGAACCGCTAGACCACCGCGGCCGGCTTTTCGACGTTATTTTACCAGCTAACTAAAAATAGGAAAGCCTTGAACCCCTTCCACTAAACTTAGTTAGTATTAAGATTTTTTTACAGGGAGTGTAGTGGAGCTGACGCTGAAATCATTAAGTATTTGGTTATATCATCGCTAGTCTCACTGAACTCTTCTGAATTCTACATGTCATGTGTGGTCTGGCGTCTCGTTACCAGCAACAGGTCCCAGGTTCAAACTAGTCAATTCCCTAAAAAACACGCTCAGAGCGTCGTTGCGCGAAAGTAGTTGGGAGACACGATATAGAACAAACAGACACCACGCAGAATGTTAGAACTCCTCTGACCAGGTCACAGTTTTTCAGTCGTCTAGGGTCCAAAGGATATGGTCACGAGCCCAGTACGGTCCCTGCAGGTGATATCGGGCTATTAGCAAAGGCATTAGAGTCGATCGTCTGCTGTCATAGCCCATTAACGCCAAATATCATTGCACTGTCCTACGGGATAGGTTCGGCGTACGTCCCACTTTGATTTTTGCTGTTATTTCACGCACTGTTACTTGTCTGTTAACACTGACAACTCCACGAAAACGCCGCTGCTCTCAGTCGTTAAGTGAAGGCCGTCGGCTGCTGGGTTGTCCGCAGTCAGATGGTTCAAATGGCTCTGAGCACTATGCGACTTAACATCTGAGGTCATCAGTCCCCTAGAACTTAGAACTACTTAAACCTAACTAACCTAAGGACATCACACACATCCATGCCCGAGGCAGGATTCGATCCTGCCACCGTAGCGGTAGCGCGGTTCCAGACTGAAGCGCCTAGAACCGCACGGCCACACCGGCCGGCCCGCGGTCAGAAGTAATCTTGAAATTTGGTGTTATCGGTACACGCTTGACACTGTGGATCTAGCAGTATGGAAGTCCTTACCAATTGAATGGAATGTCCCATGTGTCTGGCTCCAACAACCATTCCGCGTTCAGACTCCGTAAATCCCTGTCGTGGGGCCATAATGAAATCGGAAACCTTGCCACATGGATCACCTGAGTACAAATGACTGCTCCGCCAGTGCACTGTCCTTTTATACCTTGTTTACGCGATACTACCGCCATCTGTTCAAATGGTTCAAATGGCTCTGAGCACTATGGGACTCAACTGCTGAGGTCATTAGTCCCCTAGAACTTAGAATTACTTAAACCTAACTAACCTAAGGACATCACACACATCCATGCCCGAGGCAGGATTCGAACCTGCGACCGTAGCGGTCGCGCGGTTCCAGACTGTAGCGCCTAGAACCGCTCGGCCACTCCGGCCGGACCGCCATCTGTATATGTGCATACAGCTATTCCATGACTTTTGTTACCTCAATGTAATTTCTTGTGAAACAGTTTCATTTCACAAGGTTTGCAACATGAAGCATTAGAACTTGGAACCTGCTTCATTATATGATAAATTTGGCAGCCAATTTCTTGATGTCAATGTGTTGCTTCTTATGAAAATGTACTCGTGGTACTAGCATGTTAAAGTTGCGGAAATTTCATCTACGGAATCAAAACCATGTCGAAATGCCGGATTTGTCAAAGGCTTTGAAATCGTCGCTGGTGTTTTAAGCCCTGACAAGAAAGCGCAGTTTGCTAAATTAAACTTACCACGACAGTTTGGAGCTCGCCGTATTGACTAAACCCTTCCGTGGTTGATGGGTTACGTGTATAGCACTGAAATAATATGCAGTTTTGAGCGTTGGCACAGGACATATGTATCTCTTATTTGTCTACTGATAGCATGTAGTGAGATGATTTCGGAACTTGGAGAAAAATGTTACGGACCATGGGGTGTGTGTATAGAAGGCTTTGTGCGACCAAATGGGGTGGCGTGTTCTTACAGTCCGTCTGTTTCACGAAAATCAAATCAAATCGCCAGCTTCCATATTCCAAGACTGTGTGAACTAACTATGTTTTCTTATACATCACAGACCTTTTTTGAAACATTACTACACTACTCACTAATTTTACAAGTTTGTAGATAGTTTGTATATAGTGGGACATGTATGTCCCACAAAACTTCATAGAATGTAGAAAATATTGTTGTGCAATATGTTGAAACCATCTTCGAATGTTATGTTGAAAATTTGTGCGTAAAATTTCATTTTTTTCACTGTCAGGAGAATAAATGTGTTTTGGTACTGGTTTGTTATACTTTCTTTCATAGCTTCCATCCTGATCAAATCTTTTTAAAATTAAACATTTATCTCCAAAAATCCTAGGTTCACATGAAAAAAGTTTCATAGGACACATGTGTCCCACTTCACCGATTTTCAAAACCGGTCAGCTTAAAATTTTTTGGTAGTGAAAGGATACTGTTTACCACAAAGAAAGACAGGTTTTGACTTTTTATTTGTCAAATATATGCTAAATAAATTTTAATCATGAAATAACTGAGAAAACTTTAAAACGGCAACCATGGAGTTTGAATTTTATTTCCTGGTACTTTGAAGAGCGGGTGTATACTGCGCATTTAGTACTTTCCGTGAAGGTAACCCATGACGACTTCAGTATTATGAAACAATTGGGTGCTCTAATTCTTCTTACATGGAGGGCGTTATTGGAACCACATCGGGCCACATCATTCGTGTGCCTGAATATCGTCTACCAAAGCAAATTGTTTATTCCCAGCTAAAGGATAGTCAAAGAAAGCTTGGAAGACCATAGAAACGATACAAAGCTGTATTAAAAGACACATAAAAACATGTCAAAGTGGAACTGGTAACTGAGAAACTACTGCACTTAATCATCTAATAAGGCTTTGGGAAGAAATTCAGCGCTTCGAGTAAATTACACGGGACACAGAAACTGAAAAATGCAGTGTTAAGCGCTTCAGTCGGGAACCGCGCTGCTGCTACGGTCGCAGGTTCGAATTCTGCGTCGGGAATGGATGTGTGTGATGTCCTTAAACCTTAGGTTAATTAGGTTTAAGTAGTTCTAAGTCTAGGGGACTGATGACATCAAATGTTTAGTCCCATAGTGCTTAGAGCTATTTGAATTTTTTTGCAATGCTAGGAAAGAACGGTGATTACTGAAGATATGCAATGCTACGCAGCCTGTCCCCAGCAGAACAAACCTGCGTCAACAACGCTGAAATATCTACAATCCGTGATTGTTCTTGTAACGGCGACCGGAACAGTCGCGGGGTTGAAGTGACGGAAACGCGGCGGGAGCCGCGGAGCGGCCCGCGAACAACACAACAGGAGAGGACGGACACCACCAACGAAGGACCTTACGACAACAACAAGAACGGACAACAGGGTCAAGAAAACCAAACAAAACAACCACGTCCACCCGTAAAGAAAACACAAAAGCAAATACGCTGTCTAATGAGAGGTGATATGTCCTGAGACGTACGCAAGGCTAGACTAGCAGACTGAGTGACAGGCAGGCGCTAAAGTACTCGGTCGGGGACGCCGCTACTCGCCGTTGCAACAACGTGTTCCGCTGTGGCGCCCCCACTCTAAAAGCGGGCCAGGAGGCGCGCGCCGCCACAGCTTAAGATGCACAGACCTCTATGGGTCTTCGACGTCCGCGACGTCTGGCGGGGATTCAAATTTCGCGTCTCGTGGTACCAGAATTGTCATCTACAGTCACTTAAGATCTCACAGAAAGGAAGGAAACAGTCATAATCGTCTGCGATTAACAGCCCATCATCATTGGGACCATAATCAGACTTGGTCTGAAACAAATGAATCTGTCAGCAGTCACGACTGACGGAGCCATTTCATTTGCGGGACAGCGGGAAGGACTAGTTAAATTATTCCAGGCAGAAGCAGAAAAGGCACGAAAGAATTATGTAACGCAGCATAACCTCTTAGTTCACCAAGAAAACTTGTGTCCTCAAACTTTAAACTTGTACAGTGTCTTGAAAGCTGTCACTCATGGTTTGTGGCACAGAGAAATTCCTAATTTTCCATCGACTCTCGATTTACTCTTAATTTGGGAAACCTGTTTATCATATCTACATCTAGTGGCGTCGTTATTTATCATATCTACTTCAAGTGGCTTAACCTTGGGAAAATGTTGAAACGAGAGTTCGATCTCAGTGATAAAATACAGCATGTGGTGTTACATCTCGCCCGTCCAGCGACTTTACTAACAAATGGGACCCAATGATGGTAATGCCATACCACGTGGCCTCATAAGCAACTGACTCGATCCTGCTTGCAGGTGTGAATCAGGTGCCTAAATCTGACTCCTCAAATGCGATATGTTCCGCATGCAAGATTTGTGAACCTAAAGAAAATGAATATTTAGTTCATAAGTCGGGAGAAAAGAGTGGTCCAGTAGTCAGTATAATTTTTACGTGTTATCAAGGATCAGTTGAAATAAAAGTTACAAAAATGTAATCAATGAAGCACCTATATGGAGACAAGCGAGAGAGAGACAAAGGCTGCCAATTAGGGAAACAGTGGAGCATGGTGACGTGTTAGAGTCTATGCAGAATATACTGTGGCCAGTAGAAGTGCAGTCGGCAGGGACTGGTAATAGTCAGGCTTATGGACAGGCGCTGTAGGGGAAACGCTGAGCGCTGGAAGGGGAAGTGCCGCTCTAAACTGAAGTCTATGCTCACATTTTTTGTGAATATTAAGTGGAGCCCCTCCACGCCCACACTTGCCTGGTGACAACTCAAAAAGTTCTGTCACCTCTGCTCTGATTAGTTTTTAAACAGAGTACCACTGAAAATGCAGCAATTTATTTCCGTTTCACTTGTTAACTATTTGTAGCTCTCAGAGAAGCGTCATGAATGGAAAATTTTGAGTAAAACCTACACATTTCTCTTTCTACCATGTTAAAATTTTCTTCTTTTGTCAAAATACAGCGGAGATTACACAGCCTCACCTCACTAACATGTTGTGCAGACGCAATTGCGACAGAATTATGAAAAAGTGTTTTATTAATTTCATTAAGTGAATAACTGCAGAAAAGTAAGGTCAGTAGCTTATTTAAAAAAGCACATCCTCGGTACAAAGTAAACGTGTAAAGTCTTCACTTATGTTACTCCAAAACGCATACCATTTTTCGTTTCACCAGCTATCGATGGCTCCCAAAAATGGGATTCTTTCATCGAAAAAGTCTGTAGTTGCTGAAATAACACGGTGGATAACGAAGTTTTGCATAATAACTATATGATAAAATACTCTCTTTGTGTGCTGTCATTTGCCAAAATCTAATTTCGATACCTCAAATCGTTAGTGAAATGCGAGAGATGTTGTGGACGATTCATTCTGGCCTTATCACTGGCGCAGCGCGATCGCAAGTGAGTGTTCTACATCAGATAAATTTTCTCAAGGTTGGTGATATATGGAGATCTCCATCCAAGTCTAAACAAAAATTCTGTACGTTAGATAAATTACATATGCAGCAACATATTATGAATTCGCACCAAACACAAAATCATAGCGACCCCGAATTTTCATTGGAAAATTTTTCAGATTTCGCGCACTGTGTTACTTCTATGTATCACAATAACTATGACCATTAACGAAACGATGGATAAGAAATGCAAAAATGATTTTTTTTACCGAATGGTTTCTGTAAAATCGTTTAAGAAATATTGCAGTGCGTGCACCTCTATTCTGTCATCGCCGACCGGCCGAAAGGTAGCAAACACTGTCGGCTTCCCCTTCCAAACAATGGAATGAACTCGGCCAGCGCTCTGGACGTAAACTGGTCACTGTGCATCAGTCACCTTATCCTGTGCGGACTCTGCCTAGTGTTCTGGGACAAAAGGTTTTGCCATACGAAAGTGCTTTACTTTTCGCCTCCACCTTTGGCAAATCCACTCGAAGAAACGTAAAGAACTAAAGGTATTCAAGTAAAATATTGTTTTAATGTTTGTCTGATCATTTGTATGTAACTTTGTCGTAGAAAACCAGAACGAGGACGGCTGGGTGTTAACAGCTATCAGGAAGGCAGAGACAGTGCAGCAGCTATAGTTGATTCCAAAGATCACCACCAGCACCGCGATCTGGCCGCTACATGCAGATGCTACAACTAATCCTTTCAATGATTTTATTATAGTAAAATTTCAAAATCCCTATGTGTTTGCCTCAAAGTACAGCTCATGCTCTGGTTAACAGGGAGAGACTACAGTATTAGGTAGATCGTCTTATTTGGAGGACCTAGGTTAGGGATTACACGTTTCGGCGCGGTAAATCTAACTGCACATAGAGACTGTGGTTAGCACGTTGTGCTTGAGCATGCTGGCTCGGAATTTTGATGGATTCCAAGTATTTCTTATCGGGGAAATTGAGGTTAGGGAGATCTATTTAAGTGACGACGCTAATAATTGAAAGAATGGGTTCACTTACGCGGTATTATTGAATTTCATTTGCTGGAGTATGGAAATGAATGTTTCACTTTGTCAGATGGAGGCTCAGATTGTTTCCTGTAAGTAAAAAAAAAAAAAATGGCTCTGAGCACTATGGGACTTAACATCTGAAGTCATCAGTCCCCTAGACTTAGAACTACTTAAACCTAACTAACCTAAGGACATCACACACATCCATACCCGAGGCAGGATTCAAACCTGCGACCGTAGCAGCAGCGCGGTTCCAGACTGAAGCGCCTACAACCGCTCGGCCACAACGGTCGGCTCCTGTAAATAAGGCCAGTGGAGCTGTAGGCCAACTTTAAGGTACTTGAGTGTGAGCTTTATTTTTGTTTCAAGATTAATGGGGACGTGGTGTACCCGAGCAAGGCAATGTCTCGAGGTGAATAGACTGTTGTTGCAACACTCCCTAGCGAGAAGAAATCAGGAAAAGTTAATATTTAGTATTTATTAAAGCGCATGGCATTTTTAAAGTTGAGATCTACCCTGTTGTATACAAAGATTTTGTCCCTTAAACTTTAGATCCATGACGCGAGATGACGTTTGGCTACTTCGTAATTTAGGAATACACTGTGTGATGACTGACCGTAATTAAATTAGACTGTGTTAGTTGGCTTGTGATTGCCAATGTTTGGAGAGGCAGAGTTCTGTTTTGCATTATGTAACTATAAATGAAAAGTGAGAGTGACACTTAAGTTTTTTGTTTTATTTTTCTTGGGTAATTCGATTCCGACAGTGGGGATTAGTTTTCTTTGCTGGTACTATGTCACATTCGCAGTAAGCAGTGTATGAATTACACACAAATAGTCATCGAAAAAGGATATGCCCTGACCGAAGCAAAAATAAAATAAAATAAAGTAAAATAAAATAAACAAAATAAAACGTTTTATGATTTGGCAGTTAGATTCCCTATGTGTACGCCATTACTGCTGGAGGCTGATAGGATTTGGAACAGGTGAAAGTTTTTTGCATCACATATTCGTTAATGAAAGACATTTGCGATAATTAGTCTTCAAGGAAACGACAAACTTGCACTTCAAGTTACAATCAATATTTGAAAAGAAAAGAAAAAAAACAAAGAATTAAAAACATTTAAGGAGTACATTCATCATAAAGTGTTGTATCCGCATCCTCCACCGAGGATGACACGGCGGTCGGATGGTCCTGGTAGGCCTCTTGTGGTCTGAAGACGGAGTGCTTACATAAACAAAAAAAATATTTCTATTCAACGACTAACTGACTTACTGTAAATAAAAGTAAAGTTTATAAGAAATATTAAATAGCATCCTATGAGAGAAGTCAACTCGGTATAGGGCAGAGGACTGGAATTTACGTAATTTATTTTAGAAGCACATTCAGCGGTTACATATATTACTGATATATCAGAAGCTCGGAGGAAGGCAAGGGCAAACCACCTCCGCTAGGACCTTGCCTAGTCGGCGGTGCGGGTCTCTTGCATCGTCCCCTACGCTCCACGGAGTATGGGACCTCATCATCAATATCAGTCGTAGTGAGCTACGCTAATAACATCGCTGGTAGAAACACAGTCAAACAAATAATTTACACTGAAAAGAATAAAGGCATATTTACTATTTACTCAAGCAGCATATTTTTGAACTATGGATTCTGTTCAACTTATCACTGAGATCCCTTTTCCCCTTCACTCTGTCCCCACCCATACCTCACATACACCTTGTCACCCACCACTTCTGACGGTTATAGGCGCGGGTTTCTCTCTGGTGGGCGACAGTAATGTTTCTGCTCCCTGCCTCCCAGATCGTCAGGATCAACACGCTGCCGCAGTAGGTCGCTGAAGGACCAGAGGTTGCTCAATGGAGTGTTTACCTCGGCTGCAAAGATCAACTTGGCTAGGGTCGTTCTGCGAGCTTCGTGGCAAGCTGTGTTAAATGCCAGACTAAGCCAATTCCGCGATGAATTCCACCTTCTTTGCGAGCCAGAGTGATAGAGGACGAGGGCATACTTGAAGTTCCAGTTAATGCGCTGAGCCAGTGAAGGTTGAGGGTAGTAGTATGTGGTAGTTATTTGCTTGATTCTGAGGCTAAAGCAAAAACCCTGGAACTCGCATGACATGAACGCCGGAACATTGTCACTTACAAACAGGCTGAAGCTCGAAGAAATGGCTGATAGGTGCCGTCGTGGGAAAAGTCCACAAGCCACAAGCTTGCTTGGGATAAACCACACGAACCGCGTAAACGCATTGACGACCACGAACGCAAAACGATTACCGTCCTTGGTGCGCGAAAGTGGGCCGAGATACTCGATAAATAATTTGCTTAAGCGATGAAGCTGAAGGGTGGGCTGCAAAAGGCCTCTTCTGTCTTCGATGTCGGGTTTCCCTCTCTTACACTCCTGATACCTACCCACTGACTTCTGGATTTCACTTTTCATGCTCTTCCACACTGAGTGCTCGCTAATGTTCATCAGCGTCTTATGGATGGACAAGTGCCCGTCACACAATGATTGGGAAAACATATCTGAAAGCAGCTTGCACAAAATTCCTGGGTAGGCAGATCTTCACCTCTCCAAAATTTCTTTCTCCATCAACTACCCCTTCACCGGAGGCCCCTTCCTCAAATTATTTCAGATGGCATTTAACTCCTCATTTGTTTCCTGCTCTTGCTCAAGATCACGAATCGACTCACTGATTTCGGTCAGTACAGCAGCGGCATCTTGGCGACCAGGCACCTCTGACGCACCTGCAGATGACGATGTTCCTAGCCCACCTTCCACGACTCCCTTCTTTTTCCTGGCCGAACATATTAGTGCGTCGGCCACTTGGCTCAGTGTCCCTGTAATACGCACAACGACAAATTGGGAGGCCGATATTCTCACTACCCACTGTGCTATTCTTACCATTTTGTGTGGGCAAGTCAAGACCCAGCTTAAGGCCATTTTTAATTGAAGCTTCCTATGCTCTAGGTAGAACCTGAACTTTTCGAGAGCGAACAGCATAGCAAGGTCTTCAAGACCATACACCGAATTGTTGTAGTAGAACCGCCACAATGTCCGAATCGAAAGTGTCCGTCTGAACAACAAATGGCAGATTAAAGTTAGATATTGCCAGTACCAGAGCGTTACTGGCGGCAGGTTTTAGGATTCGAGGCCGGCTTACTGCCTCTCGCCGTATTTGAAATTTTCTGCTTTTCGTTGCAGCTGACTGAGCGGAGCCGCTAGCTCAGCAAAGTTGGACACACACTTCCTGAAAAAGTTGACCATGCCGATGAAACGGGTGTCGTACCTTTTACTTTACCAGGTTCTCGACTGATCAATACTAAGAACTTTTGCCGACACAATGTGCCCTAGGAAGGATATTACGCTACTAACTAATGTGACCTTATTTGTCTTGAGCGTCATACCCGTCTCTCTTAATCGAACTGAGACTTACTCTTGAAGTTCCAGATGTTTTTCAAAGTTAGCCCTATAAATGATTACATCGTCCAGGTGATTGCACGCACATCGAAATTTTAACTCCCTGAGCCCAGCAAGTGGCAGAGCACCGCTGCCCCTGTGACAAGCTGTTATTATATTCGTACAGGTTATCTTCAGTACAAAAGGTGATCAGTGGTTTGGAGTCCTATGATAAAGGTAACTGATGATAAGACTGATTTAAGTCTAAGACCGACTGACGACTATGGGGGCACCGACTGCCTGATCACTCAAGCCTTTAATAATCGATTCAGAATGTTGCGTAGGTGTTTCATTTTAGGGGGTGAGTCACCTTTGTAATTTCAAAATATGGTTAAATATAGATCCCTATAATCTTAGAAAGCAGTATTGGGTTGGTTTCTGGCACACAACAGAATTCAACCTACTTGTCTGGACGTAACCGCCAATCCACTTCTCTTAATTGCCGACAGACTAGAAAAATACTAAATTAAAAATGGGTCGGTTACAAAATGTAAGCAATATTGACCGGTACTGAAATAAAAATATGAAATATTACTCGGTTAAATAATACAGATTAAAAGCAAAATGTGTAACTGGATTGTACGATTCCAGAACTTACGTTATCAAGAATAAGATTTCATAGTCAAATGTACTAATTAAGTACAATCTAGCCCATCCATATTACTCTTCAGATTTAAACAAATTTATTGATTCCAAAGATCATGCACTCTACACTACATAAAGTTCGATATATGCACTTTTTTCATTAAAATGTAACACTGTGATGCTATTATCTTTAATCTAATTATTCTCTATTACCTTACTACTTGACTGTTCAATAATGCAGTCATATTCAACAGATGTCTGAAGAAGGAACATTAATCTTCTGAAACCAGTAGGCTTCGATAAAACACATCAGCTCAGAGATGAATTTTGTTTGCAGCGATTGAGAACAGACAAGGTCGGCTCATGAATGAATAAAATTTTCATGCTCAGTTTTGTAAACTACGACTAATACTGCCTTGAAGTTATGAGTTGTTTTAATCACTATTCCATAAATGATGTACGTGATGAAAAAGTATCTTTGCCTAAGTCTCAGGGACAACTGAGAAAGTAACGGCAAAGGAATATGTTTGAAAAATCTCGAAATGACTCACTGACGACTTCACGTCATTTTTATAGCCAAAGGTAATACAAATACCCACTATTGATAGCATCTGCAGACTGTTAAAGGCTCCCGACGTTATCTGAGTTATCTCACTGTTTCAGTGATACTCTGCTCATCAAAGTCCACTGGTCATCAGGAAATACCAGGAAGTCTGATTTTCATCAAGGAGAACTCCGAACGTATTTCCCAGACGTTGCGCTCAGAAGTGAAAAAGCAATCTAATTAGCTGAAAGCCTCTCTTTATTTCATATTTCTTTTAAAAATGTGTATCCGAATGCAATGAAACCTCATTAGCTTCGACTAATTGGGGGGAATCCCGGTCCGAATTACTGAATGTCTGAATTATAGAAGTGTTCTCTAAAATAGCTGTCCAAGCTATAATTAGGAATATAATATACAGTGGATGTAGTGATTAAATAACAACTGTAATATAATGCGAAATACTGTACAATATACTTCATTTAAAAGCAGCTAACGTTACTGTATCATAATAATGAACAACAGGAATCAACGCATTAAGCGTATTCAAAGATTACACTGAAGAAGCTTGATATTCAGGATGGTCAGAAATAGTCTGAAAAGCTTGTAAGGGTATTGCAGGGTAGGTTGTGCTGAGAAATAATTCTTAAGAAAAAATTCAATACGTAGCGCCATTTCCGAGTTATACAGCATTGAAGTTAGTCTATCAGGCCGTTCCGCGCATAAATTCAAAAGGCTCGCGAGAGATGGTGTCACCAAATGTGTTCTTCACTTGGTTTTCAAAAACCGAACAAGAGAGCGAACAAAAATTGGGCGTGGGACGCAGTAAGGATCGAATCCGAGAAAATGCCTGAGCAATCTCGTGTGCCTATCATCTACACTATATCTCGCAGACCGTAACTGCCTGATGGGCAATTTCAATGCTTATTAACTCGGAAACGGCACAACATATCGAATTTTTTCTTCACAGTTATTTTTAAAGCATATCCTATCATGTAACACCCTTACAAGATTCTGAGACTGTTTTTGACCACCCTGTATGCGCTGCTACACGTTTACGTTGCTGTATGTTTTCACAAACAAAAGTCTCCACTGTGATGGAACTTCGTACACGTATGCTACGTTTACTGTAGAACGGTACATACTTGACCAGTTCTACTCTCACCTGGATCTACAATGATATGGTTCACAGCATTCAAAGAGGCACTACTAAGCCATGCTGATTTCATGACAAAGTTTTCACCCACAATATCTGTTGATGATGGCTTAAAGATGGAATTTATTTGTGGTTGAGTCTCTTTTGTACACTGTTCTTTTAGCGATTGTTCTTGGCTATCTTTTAGTACACGGTAATACTTTTGGTAACTCGCATTAATGTCAGTAAAGTTGACAGTGAGTTCGACTTTTACCTTACGTTTGAAAGTTTAAATTTATTCCTGTTGCCTGTACATTTACTGACACCGCTGACTTCCTCTTCTTCGCGAGAAAATCTCTGAGTCTGGCACTCTGTTTCGCGCACAGTCACGATTTAGTGGCCAAAATCTTCTTTTTCTTCTTCCAGTCAGTCACAACGATCTTCCATGCGTATTGCTCCAAATGTACCTTGTGAAGTCTGAGTCTTATAACCCTAAAAGACGAAACTCTGTTTCTTTGTTGCTAAAATGAGTATTCTACGCGTTTGGAAGAGTCGCAGTTGTTTTTACTCCAGCTGCTCCTCCAGTCGAAGATGTCACGCTCCATATTATAAGCTTCCAGTTTCATTATAGTCTATTCGCCTGCTTTGCCTTCGCCATTGTCAGTACTGAAGAACACCGCACATTATCAAACTGCTTTATCAATAAATGCGCCTATAACTTAGGATTTCTCCTTAATCCAAAGGCTGTATCAGCAAAGCAGTGTTTGTAGGCAGAAACATACACTTAATCGCTTCATTATCACCAGACGCAACAGCAGTATAAGCAGGAGCATTGTGCATAATCACCAACAATTTCACATTCTCAGGTTTCAACTTTACTTCTTCAATATGGAATTTCCGAAAATCAGGCACAAAGCCATTCTTGAACAAATCTGGCAATATCTGTGTGGCAACTCAATTTTTTCTTTTAGCTTAGTAGATGACTGGGAGATGCTACGTGACAGCGGTGTCCATGAATTATGTTTACAACTTAAGACTTCGATAACTTTAAAACTATACTAGATATAAACAAATGGTTTTCAAAATGTGATGAGATAACTCATAAAGACTCTTTTACCTTCCATGTGACAAAATTCTGACGTAAAATTAAACTTTAAACCAGAAATGTGGACGTCACAGGGGAGACCTCAATGTGCTGCCTGGTATATACAGACCACGTCCAATACGCAAGTGCAGCTAAACTTTGGAACACCGTGTGGGTGGCAACCATCGTCCCGACCAACTATTCGGATCTGACAAACGTCATTTATGGAAACGGGTAGTGTGCTCCATAAAAAGGGAGGGAGGAGGTCGCCAATCTGTTTCAGAAGCCAAAGTGAACAAGGTACGGCAGGTGTTTGCAAGGAAGTCCGACAAAATTGGTGCGTACGGCAGATAGAGGGTTGGAAATGAGACGATCAACAGTGCACAATGTCTTGCATAAGAGGTTACGGCTATATCCCCACAAGGTGCAGCTGCTCCAGACATTAAAGTTTACGGACAAACCAAAGCGCGTACAGTTTGCAGTGGATACGATAGGCAAGATTGACACAAACAATGATTGCTCGGAAAATATTTGCTTCTCCGATGAGGCAACGCTTCATGTATCCGGCAAACTGAATCGTCACTGCGTTCGAAATGGGGTTCACAGCATCCTCATGAAATGCAAAGAGACAGTACCAAGGTCAATGTTTGTTGCAGACTGATGCAGAATTGTATAAATTGTCCATTTTTTTCACTGAACCTGCGTCATTGATGATGTTTACCTGGACCTGTTACAAGAGTCTGCTGTGCCACAATTAGAACACCTGAAACGTGATGTTATATTCCAGCAGGATGGGGCACAACCCTACTGGTCCCTGAAAGTCCGACAGCTTCTGGATAAAAAGTTACCGTTTGGGTGGAATGGACAAGATGGTCCAATTCGATGGCAGCCACGAACCTCTGACCTCACACCACTAGACTTGTTCCTATGGTACTTTGTTAAGTATATAGTGTACCGAACAAAGGTCAGAGACCTACAGGACTTGAAACCACTCACTCGCACTGCATTTGACCGTGTCACCGTGGAGATCTTGAATCGTACATGGAGAGAAATGGAATTCTGACTAGACATTATCCACGCCACTAAGGATGCACTTGTCTATGAGTATGAATCAGGAAACAAAACTTTACGAGTTATCACATGTTGAAAGCCACCTGTTAGTATCTAATATAGTTTCAAAGGCCTTGTAGTCGTGAGCTGTAAAGATAATTTATGGACACCCTTTATTTTCGATTGACCTAGGTTTTATAGTTTTCCTAAATACGAGTAATTTCAAACAGTGCGCACTATCCGCATTTCCACACAAAAGAGGAAATAATTTGTTCGTTACTTGCTTTACGACTGGATGTTGAATGTCTTAGCAGCTGAATCGCATGCAGTCAGGGATGGACTTTTTAAACACACTTGTTTCATCTACGTGGTGAACCTGTCCCACATATAGTTTTCCACCTTGTAAAACAGTCTTCAATTCTTTAAGAAATGGTTCAACACTTTCAACGTCCTTATTCTAACTTTCTTCACAGTCCTGTGCTGATTTCGGAATCTGACCAGCCATTCAGTAATAGCCTTGAGGCCTGTTTGACCTTCTTTATCTGCTACTCTTTCCAATGCAGGGAGGAGGAGGTATACTTGGAAAAGGCCGAGAGATACGGGAAGATTTCAATTAGATTACATCATGGTCGGACAGAGATTCCGAAATCAGATACTGGATTGTAAGGCGTACCCAGGAGCAGATATAGACTCAGATCACAATATAGTAGTGATGAAGAGTAGGCTGAAGTTCAAGACATTAGTCAGGAAGAATCAATACGCAAAGAAGTGGGATACGGAAGTACTAAGGAATGACGAGATACGTCTGAAGTTCTCTAACGCTATAGATACAGCAATAAGGAATAGCGCAGTAGGCAGTACAGTTGAAGAGGAATGGACATCTCTAAAAAGGGCCATCACAGAAGTTGGGAAGGAAAACATAGGTACAAAGAAGGTAGCTGCGAAGAAACCAGGGGTAACAGAAGAAATACTTCAGTTGATTGATGAAAGGAGGAAGTACAAACATGTTCCGGGAAAATCAGGAATACAGAAATACAAGTCGCTGAGGAATGAAATAAATAGAAAGTGCAGGGAAGCTAAGACGAAATGGCTGCAGGAAAAATGTGAAGACATCGAAAAAGATATGATTGTCGGAAGGACAGACTCAGCATACAGGAAAGTCAAAACAACCTTTGGTGACATTAAAAGCAACGGTGGTAACATTAAGAGTGCAACGGGAATTCCACTGTTAAATGCAGAGGAGAGAGCAGATAGGTGGAAAGAATACATTGAAAGCCTCTATGAGGGTGAAGATTTGTCTGATGTGATAGAAGAAGAAACATGAGTCGATTTAGAAGAGATAGGGGATCCAGTATTAGAATCGGAATTTGAAAGAGCTTTGGAGGACTTACGGTCAAATAAGGCAGAAGGGATAGATAACATTCCATCAGAATTTCTAAAATCATTGGGGCAAGTGGCAACAAAACGACTATTCACGTTGGTGTGTAGAATATATGAGTCTGGCGACATACCATCTGACTTTCGGAAAAGCATCATCCACACAATTCCGAAGACGGCAAGAGCTGACAAGTGCGAGAATTATCGCACAATCAGCTTAACAGCTCATGCATCGAAGCAGCTTACAAGAATAATATACAGAAGAATGGAAAAGAAAATTGAAAATGCGCTAGGTGACGATCAGTTTGGCTTTAGGAAAAGTAAAGGGACGAGAGAGGCAATTCTGACGTTACGGTTAATAATGGAAGCAAGGCTAAAGAAAAATCAAGACACTTTCATAGGATTTGTCGACCTGGAAAAAGCGTTCGACAATGTAAAATGGTGTAAGCTGTTCGAGATTCTGAAAAAAGTAGGGGTAAGCTATAGGGAGAGACGGGTCATATACAATATGTACAACAACCAAGAGGGAATAATAAGAGTGGACGATCAAGAACGAAGTGCTCGTATTAAGAAGGGTGTAAGACAAGGCTGTAGGCTTTCGCCCCTACTCTTCAATCTGTACATCGAGGAAGTAATGATGGAAATAAAAGAAAGGTTCAGGAGTGGAATTAAAATACAAGGTGAAAGGATATTAATGATACGATTCGCTGATGACATTGCTATCGTGAGTGAAAGTGAAGAAGAATTAAATGATCTGCTGAACGGAATGAACAGTCTAATGAGTACACAGTATGGTTTGAGAGTAAATCGGAGAAAGACGAATGTAATGAGAAGTAGTAGAAATGAGAACAGCGAGAAACTTAACATCAGGATTGATGGTCACGAAGTCAATGAAGTTAAGGAATTCTGCTACCTAGGCAGTAAAATAACCAATGACGGACGGAGCAAGGAGGACATCAAAAGCAGACTCGCTATGGCAAAAAAGGCATTTCTGGCCAAGAGAAGTCTACTAATATCAAATACCGGCCTTAATTTGAGTAAGAAATTTCTGAGAACGTACGTCTGGAGTACAGCATTGTATGGTAGTGAAACATGGACTGTGGGAAAACCGAAACAGAAGAGAATCGAAGCATTTGAGATGTGGTGCTATAGACGAATGTTGAAAATTAGGTGGACTGATAAGTTAAGGAATGAGGAGGTTCTACGCAGAATCGGAGAGGAAAGGAATATGTGGAAAACACTGATAAGGAGAAGGGACAGGATGATAGGACATCTGCTAAGACATGAGGGAATGACTTCCATGGTACTAGAGGGAGCTGTAGAGGGCAAAAACTGTAGAGGAAGACAGAGATTGGAATACGTCAAGCAAATAATTGAGGACGTAGGGTGCAAGTGCTACTCTGAGATGAAGAGGTTAGCACAGGAAAGGAATTCGTGGCGGGCCGCATCAAACCAGTCAGTAGACTGATGACAAAAAAAAAAACTATTTATATACCTTCCCCTGCTAGTGCTGCCACGTGCCGTGTGGGAGTGGTTACTGCATGTTGACGTCGAACATAGGTGGTGGTCGCATTAATTTGGATGGACCATGTACGTGGTACATACATTTTTCAATTTTTTTATATACAAATTGTTTCAATAGTTTTATGTTGCATTTCTGGTATTTGGCGAATGTAATTTTCATAAGTAAACCGACTTTTTTCCTTAGTGTTTGCATGTGGTTCCAGTGAGGATTGTTTTAAATGTAGTGGAGGAAAAAGTCAGCAAGATTCCAGATGGAGTTGAGCATAAGATGGTGGAAGCACTCGAGATGCTCCTCTTAGTAACCGAGAAACAGTCGAACGAGAAGTCCTTAAGGTGAGAGAGAACATTGAATGTATGCAACCTGTTCCTGCTGTGGAAACAGAGGAAGTATGGTCCTTCCTTGAATTTCAAAAACAATCAGGAGGTGATGAACAAAAAGCAGTGCAAGCGCACTCACGCAATGGTATATGATAAAAAAAATTTCAAAGAAAAGTTTGCTGCAGTTGAAACGATAGGCGTGATGGAGCTTCAGATAGGGGAATGTCAGTGCACGCACTGGGATGTGCGAGTACAGAGAGTCAAACCAGGATTATGATCATTCTTCTGCCCATCACGCGCAACGAGAAAGTCGCTGCCCTCCTATGGGCAGCCATATGATTTACATGAAACTGAAACTTTCGATTACAAATATTTCTTATTTGAAGAAAAGCTGATCGTTTGGAGACAATGGAAACGCGCTACACCCGCACACCTGAATAGTGAAGTTTGATTATTCTTCGCCCCTTACTTTGCCTCCGTGCCACTGATTGGAATTTGTGTGCGAATACCATGGAGGTGGATCTGCTATGTGAATGGGACCTGTGGCACAAGAATGCCTATCAGACAAGCAGTTCAAGGGAGTGTTCTTGGAAATTACTGGTCATGCACAGCACAAGACAAGGTGGACCATGATGGCACGTTGATAAATTTTGAAGGTTCAGGTTTGAATAGTCTAGTAAATTTTTTCGAAGGAGTGCTAAGGAAGAACCAATTTCTGGATGCGCCATTCAGTTCCGCTGAGATAATTCGACTCGGTTGTATGAAGTTGCCTACAGTTAGGTTCTCGCACGATGATGTATGTATGACATAGAAGCTTTTGAGAGGTTGTTGCAAGAGTTAGACTTTGTGAGGGAAGTTGAGACAGCTTGGTATAGATCAGAGGAATTGTAACAAGCCATAGTGAAATGAAATTTCACTCACACGGTGGAGCTGACTTCAAGTCTTACGATCAGAACCAAGGAAACTAATTTCCATAGGATTGAGACAATTTCCATAGGAATAATGCGTGTCATATTTGACAACAATTGTGTGAGCCAGAGTGATTCAGACCTCCGGTTCAAACTATAGAAATACAGTCTCTAGATCCAAGGAACAATGCACGTAACAAATTCGCACCACCCCAGAAGTTACTTTGGTTGGAAGCGTGGATGTGATATCCAAGGACCCCGACGAATTACAAGTTAAATCAATTCAGTGTACTGAACTTTGAGATGTATTTGACTGTAATTAGAAGCAAAATCGAGTTTGAGCACTAATAATATGGAGCCTAGGATTATTACAGCTAAACGTAGAATAAATTTGTGTGACATTTTTGACAACTGAAGCGAGATATTGGCCATTTCAGACGAAGCTTTCTTGAAATGTGAAGGAATTAGCAGCTGACCTGTGCTGTCACTACAAAAAAAGAAGACAAAGTGGGCGATTTTTTGGAAGAATGTTGGAGTAAGGAAGCAGGTGTAGCATGATTTTCTTGTGAAGGCCGCAAGTTCGAGTGGAACCTTGTAGTCATCCTCCATCTATCAATAGATATGAGACTGGGTGTTTGGGAAGCTTCTTCAGCCTAGCCGAAACGAGCTTGGAAACATGTGGTTGGGCATTATCCAAGAACCAAATGATGCCATCGGCCGGCCGAAGTGGCCGAGCGGTTCTAGGCGCTTCAGTCTGGAACCGCGCGACCGCTACGGTCGCAGGTTCGAATCCTGCCTCGGGCATGGAAGTGTGTGATGTCCTTAGGTCAGTTAGGTTTAAGTAGTTCTAAATTCTAGGGGACTTATGACCTCAGATGTTAAGTCCCATAATGCTCAGTGCCATTTGAACCATTTGATGCCGTCCGTCAACATTCTTGGGTGTTTGGAATTGATGGCGCTCTTCAATTTTTTCAAAGTCTCCATGTACCACTGTGCCATATTCCAGAAAGTCGGTGAGTAATGGGCTCTGGCAGTCAAAGAAATAGGTTATCATGACTTTTCCGGAGTTAGCATTCCTGTTGTTTCGACTAAATAATGGTTCCATAGGCAATCGCAAATATTTATTCATGAAGACGTTGACAGTCTCACAATGAGCTAAATATATGAACGGCTATGCCGATTGTCTTTGAAAAAAATGAACAGTTTACTTTTTCTCACCTGTCTCGTTTTAATTTGACTGCTCCTTATATACATCGAAAACAGTAACGGCTTTCATATCTCTCCGTTGAGTTACTTCCGAAATAACTCTTTCATGTGACGATGTCGCCCTCTTAAGAAGGACGTGTTGTGTTTTACCTTCTAGTAAATCCTAAATACAGCCATTAAACTGGTCCTTTTGTCCGTAAATTCTTATGTGACGAGCAATCGCATACTTTCCGCAAGTTAAGGAACGCTGGATTAACTTGGACGCTACAGTTTACTGCCCTCAAGAACTCACGAACGAACAGAGCGATTTGAGTTTCACAAGATGGTTGCGTACTACGCATTGATAGTGACGGATGTGGTCCTCCCAGAATGAATACTTTTAAATGGAATGAAACGTAGAATGGCGGCAGGAGTTGCAGTGATAATAATCATTATAGTTTCACCGAGTAGTTCTGATTATTTACTCCGCAATAGGCAGGCAGGCTGTTGCGGGTAGACTAATGCGAGCAGTTCGCCAGAAGTCACACCATAGATTTTCAGGGAACTAGTGAGGTTTTGTGATAAAAGAAAAACAAATATAGTACTCCAATTATGCATGTTGGAGACAAGGTCTGTAGGGCGTGTCTAGTTCAAGTATTATATTACAATTTGAATTGGTCAGGTAATGGGCGTTGCTAAGTGGAGCTTGAGGTAGTGTGAAGAGTGACTGGACTGTGGGTGGCTGGGAACAAGTGGCATGAATGACGCCATATCCTGTGGCATTCCGATGAAATGGTTTGGATCAGGCGAATAGCTGGAGGCCGTTACCTGCCATCATGTGTAAAGACATCAATTAAATAAGGTGGAGATCGTGTTACGCTTTTTTTGTGTGTCTATAGGGTGTAGTCTTCTTATTGTGCTTACGAAAACGCTAAATGCGATTGGATATGAACACAATATACATCATCGTATAAGGTATACAACAGAGGGACGGTTTTAGGTCATGACTGTGTTAGGATGACAATCTACATGTACATCTACATCTACATAGATACTCAGCAAATCACTGTATGATGCGTGGCGGAGGGTACCCTGTACCGCTGCTAGTCATTTCCTTTCCTGTTCCAGTTGCAAATAGAGCGAGGGAACAATGACTGTCTATATGCCACCGTATAACCCCTAATTTCTCGTATCTTATCATCGTGGTACTTGCACGCAATGTATGTTAGCGGCAGTAGAATCGTATGGCGGTCAGCTTCAAATGCTGGCTCCCGAAATTTTCTCAATAGTGTTTCTCGAAAAGAACGTCACCTTCTCTCCAGGGATACCCATTTAAGTTCCCGAAGCATCTCCGAAACACTTACGTTTTGTTCGAACAAATCTAGCAGCCCGCCTCTGAATTGCGATGTCTTCTTTCAGTGGAACTCGGTACGGATCCAAAAATCCGAGCAGTACTCAAGAATACGTTGCAACAGCATCCTTGGGTGCGGTCTCTTTTGCAGGTGAACCACTTATTCCTAAAATTCTCGCAATAAACAGAAGTCGACCACATTTCCTGCAACAGTTCTCATATTCTCCTTCCACCTCATGTCAGTTTGCAACGCTACGCCATATGTTTAAACGACTTGACCCTTGTCAAACAGGACACAACTAATACTGGATCCGCACATTACAGATTTGTTCTTCCTACTCATCCGCATTAACTTACATTTTTCAACATTTAGGACTAGCTGACGTTCATCACACCCTGTAGAATTTTGTCTGCGTCGTGTTATATCTTCCTACGGTCACTAAAAAAAGTGGTTCAAATGGCTCCACTATGGGACTTAACTTCTGAGGTCATCGGTCCCCTAGAACTACTTAAACCTAACCTAACCTAAGGGCATCACACACATCCATGCCCGAGGCAGGATTCGAACCTGCGACCGTAGCGGTCGCGCGGTTCCAGATTGTAGCGCCTAGAACCGCACGGCCATCCCGGCCGGCTACGGTCACTCATCTACTACACCTTAGTCTACACCACAACATCATCAGCAAACAACCGCAGATTGCAGACCACTGCGTCCGCCAATTCATTTATATATATAGAGAAAAAAAGCGGTCGTATCACGCTTCTCTGGGGCACTCCTGATGATACCCTTGTCTCTGACGCACACTCACCGTCGACGAAAACATACTGCGATCTACACACATCAAAAAAAGTTTTGTACCACTCAAGTTCCCAGAAATCCTGAAAATAGACGTCGACTGTGGATTATTGCATCACAGACACAGTCCCTTTGACTGTTCAGAGATGTCACTAAACCTCCCCCCAGAGATGTAAACAACCACTCATGAGTAGCACCTATTAGATGGAGGCGGGTCCGACAGCCGATCAGTTCCTGTCATTCCACCAGGGAGGAGGTACACGGATCGTGTTGTCTGTAGTTCAACCATGCCTAGAGGGTCACTATAGCAGTTTGATCGCGTCCGTATTGTTACTTTGTGCCAGGAAGGGCTCTCAACAAGGGAAGTGTCCAGGCGTCTCGGAGTGAACCAAAGCGATGTTGTTCGGACATGGAGGAGATACAGAGAGACAGGAACTGTCGATGACATGCCTCGCTCAGGCCGCCCAGGGGCTACTACTGCAGTGGATGACCGTTAACTACGGATTATGGCTCGGAGGAACCCTGACAGCAATGCCAGCTTCTTGAATAATGCTTTTCGTGAAGCCACAGGACGTCGTGTTACGACTCAAACTGTGCGCAGTAGGGTGCATGATGCGCATCTTCACTCTTCACTGCTGACGTACATGGCGCGTTACAGATGGGTTCAACAACACGAAGAATGGACCGCTCAGGACTGGCATCACGTTCTCTTCACCGATGAATGTCGCATGTGCCTTCAACAAGACAATCGTCGGAGACTTGTTCGGAGGCAATCCGGTCAGGCTGAACGCCTTAGAGCCGACCGCGGTGGTCTAGCGGTTCAGGCGCTCAGTCCGGAACCGCGGGACTGCTACGGTCGCAGGTTCGAATCCTGCCTCGGGCATGGATGTGTGTGGTGTCCTTAGGTTAGTTAGGTTTAAGTAGTTCTAAGTTCTAGGGGACTGATGACCACAGATGTTAAGTCCCATAGTGCTCAGAGCCATTTTTGAACGCCTTAGACACACTGTCCACCGAGTGCAGGAAGGTGGAGGTTCCCTGTTGTTTCGCGGTGGCATTGTGTGGGGGCGACGTACACCGCTAGTCGTCATGGAAGGCGCCGTAACGGCTGTACGATACGTGAATGCCGTCCTCCGACCGATAGCGCAACCGTATCGGCAGCATATTGGCGAGGCATTCGTCTTCATCGACGACAATTCGTGCCTCCCTCTTGCACAGCTTGTGAATGGCTTCCTACAGGATAACGACATTGCTCAACTAGAGTTGTCAGCATCTTCTTCAGACATGAACCCCATCGAACACGCCTGGGATAGACTGAAAAGGGCTGTTTATGGACGACGTGATCCACAATCACTCTGAGGGATCTACGCTGAATCGCCATTGAGGAGTGGGACAATTTGGACCAACAGTGCCTTGATGAACTTCTTGATAGTGTGCCACAACGAATACAGGCATGCATCAAGGCAAGAGGACGTGCTACTGGGTATTAGAGGTGCCTGTGTGTACAGAAATCTGGATCACCACCTCTGAAGGTCTCGCTGTATGTTGGTGCAAGATGCAATGTGTGGCTTTCATGAGCAATAAAAAGGGCGGAAATGATGTTTATGTTGCTCTCTGTTCCAATCTTCTGTACAGTTTCCGGAACTATCGGAACCGAGGTGAAGCAAAACTCTTTTTGATGTGAGTATTACTTAAGAAGTCTTTGAGACACTCACGTATCTGAGAACTTATTCCATATACTCGTACCTTCGTTAACAGCCTGCAATGGGGCATCGTGTCAAATTTTTTCCGGAAGTCTAGACATATGGAATCTCCCTGTTACCCTTCATCTGTATTTCGCGGTATATCATGTGAGAAAGGGCAAGCTGAGTTTCGCACGAGCGATGCTTTCTAAAACCATGTTGATTCGTGGACATAAGCTTCTCATTCTCAACAAAGTTCAGTGTGCATCCTATCATAAAAACGGCATCCGAGAGGCAATGATTTGTGGAGAATAACATTACCCAACAGAGTTCAAGCCGTCATAAAGACGAAGGATGGACAAACCCATAAGTCAATTGAAATGGACAGAGTTCGTAGTATGACTACTGAGTCACCTTTTTCTTTTCTGATTAATATTCCTGCTTCTGTAGTATTGTTTAGCAGGTTTCCTGCGAGAGTATACTGGGAATAATGAGTGAACTTAGGAATTCTGTTGAGAAGTTTACGGTTTCGTCTTGGTTCATCATTACATCATTGATCAAAAATATCCGGACCCCTATTAGTAGTTGTAGTAGGTATTCTGCCTACGGCAGGCCTTGTCGTGTGTTAAGCTTCTTCCTCTTTTGCCTGTCCATAGTCAGTCATTTCCAGCTTTAAAATGGTTCAATTTTTGGTAATATTAGCGTAGAGTATGACAGTAGAGTATGCAGCACAAGGGAAAATATTCCAATGTTGCGGAGAGATTAAAGCGAAACGTGTTTGGCGCACGGACAACTATATGTTGCGTGGTCGAGTGTTGGTCAGCCAGAAAACTAATTCGTTTTTGCACACGAAAGCAAAAAGTCAACTGTAATTTATAAAAAATTTACTTTGAATACGTTAGATGGGATACAGTTGAGGTGATAACTGCATACACTTTTTAGTTCAGAAAAGAAACAGAGTAAAATAATCGAAGTGAGACCTCTTCACCTTGTTCCTACATAATAAACATGCTGCATAGTGGTTGGTAGCGTCCAATAATTTCCTGCGATGCAAACTTTCCTGGCTACTTGATGTTGGCGTACTAGCCTTCCTATGCTCTATTCAACACTTTCAAAGCTATTGTCCATACCGCGGCCGGAGTGGCCGAGCGGTTCTGGGCGCTACAGTCTGGAGCCGCACGACCGCTGCGGTCGCTGGTTCGAATCCTGCCTCGGGCATGGATGTGTGTGATGTCCTTAGGTTAGTTAGGTTTAAGTAGTTCTAGGGGGCTGATGACCTCAGAAGTTAAGTCCCATAGTGCTCAGAGCCATTTAAACCATATTGTGCATACCAAAGTATGCTCTACCACGACGAAGTAGCGCTACGAATACTGATGTCAATATTGTTGAACATGATTAGACGCTTCTGGACGCCAACAGTGTCCCAGTCTCGTCATAAATCGATTTCTACCATCATCTCAGCTTTCCTTAGGTTGTGGGGAACGGGATTACATCCTTCAAAACTATGTTGCCACATAAACGGCAGTATGCTTGCAAGCAGGACAGAGGCCAACATGACGGTAAAACGATTGAGCCAAACGTCCCTGATGGATACTACTAAAGAGATGGATCCATGAAAAAAATTGGTCTTCGTCACAGTGTTCACTGTCTGATCACAAGTATCCAGACACTCCTACGTAATGCGGAGTTGACCACTAGGAGTCACGAGAGACGCACCTGCCAATATAAAAGAGGATAGAGACTTGTGTTGTCAGAGTAACAACTGAATGTGTCGGTCAGGAGAGTTCGGCGACTTCGAGCGTGGTCTAGTCATTGGACGTCACCAGAATAATAACTCCAGCATTGACTTTCTATTCCTTCTATAACTTCCCAAGTCGACTGTTGGTGATGTGACTGTGAAGTGGAAACGGGAAGGAACACGTGCATCTGCACCAAGACAAAACAGACCTCATGTACTGACGGACAAGAATCATAGAGCATTGCAGAGGGTGGTTGTGAAAAGTCGCATGAAATATGCTGAAGACATAACGTGTAATTGCTAAAGTGCTACCAGAAGTCCAGCTAGCACAATGAGTGTGTACAGGGAGTTCAAAAGAATAAAGTACAATGGGCGAGCAGCTCCTCAAAGGCACACATTACAGTGCTCAGTACTAACCGACGTTTGACGTAGTGGTGAGAGGACAGTGGATGAGTGGAAACAAGAGATTTGGGGTGATGCATCACGCTGCACCCCGTACCAATGCGATAGAAGGGCTTGGATTTGGCGAATGCCAATGTTGTGGCACAGGGGCCTTTTTAGTGGTTAGTGTGTGGCCTCCTTATTCTGGCTACGGAAACGGTAAATGCGGAAGGATATAAACACAATTTAAAGTATTGGAGGTATGAATTAAAGAACGCCTGAAGTCACAACTTTTTCGTGTTTTATTAACTACACGATGCACTTCGGACCCTGTGGGTTCATCGTCACGTGTAATTTGCCTTAAGGAACGTTTTATTTCTTCTCTTGAATGAGGTGAAATGCATATTCCTGTCACGAAAAGGTTTAATGTTAGGTTATGAATTTCGTAAGTCGAACGTGGAAAATATGTGCAAATGAACAGTGTAAACTTACCACATAATCCAAGGAGAGCATTTTTAACGTTTTAGTACCAGCAAACATTCTTTTCTGCGTCGTTTTAGTACATGTCACTTCATTCAAGATGTACATTTGCACACACATGTTTATAAACGCTTCACAGACGTTTTGTACATGGCGTTGTCAAAGATGAATTTATTCGTAGTGCTAATGATATAACTATTAAACAATTGATATATACCAGAAATAACTTAAGAAAATGTCTTTAAAATTACTGAAATAACTATTGCTTGCGAAATCCGTTTGTTCATTTAACATAGACTCTGTTTTTTTATTTTGTGTATGTATATCTCCAGTTGTTCTAACAGACTTAGGGTCTTACCATTGGCTTCGTTATGTAATATTACCAAATTGTTTTCGAGAGTGTTGGTGACATGTTTCGTTTCCAACATATCTTGTGCAATGACTGATTTTTCGTAATTCTTGAGCCTGAAAGCATTTACATGTTTTTGAAAACGGGTCTTGAAGTTCCTGCCTGTTTTCCCTACATAGTAGGCGGGACAACTGTGTACACTCCGCTGTTGTTGTATGTTTGTGTATTTGATTTTACGTTATGGATGAGTAGGTTTCCTAACTTATTATTGGTTGAGAATGCAACTGTTACATTTGTTTTTCTGAATAGGTTGGCTATTTTTTTGTGATATGGGGCCTAGGTGTGGGATAGTGGCGAATATTTTCTCTTCTTTTACGGTGTGTCCAATGGCTACAAGCCAAAACAATTCACAATTTAAGTAGACAAATACACAAAAGCCAGACAACGAATGGACACACTGTGAAAGAAGAGAAAATATTCTCCAGTATCCAGTACATGGGCTCCGTATCAAAAAAGCAGAGCCAACAGTTATTCTTTTGTAGATATACCACGTTGAACTAGTAAACAACGAAGAATGGTTTGCAAATACTAGGCACATACTCAAGAATTGATTTAATTAGAGTTTTGTAACTTTTTCGTGAGTCAGCTATACTTCGTTAGGATACACTGGACAGTACTGGAAGTAACACCTGACCTCGCTACGGCGAGATTTGTTGGTTAGTTCCGCCTTAAATCATTCCAGAGGTTCACAGATATTTGACGGCTGTGACCAGGTCCAGTGACTGATCGTTGTTCAAAAGATATCACGCCATTTAGAATGAGAATTCCATTGCATTTAAGAGTTTTTATGGCAATTTGTCAATCTTTACACCAATCGTTGGACACCTGTAAGCCTTTTGCATTGAACAAACATTTTATAATTACGTTAATTCCCTGTACAAAACTTCATAGTCTGCGAACCGATTCAAGAGGAGAAAAATTCCAACAAAGAGAATAAACGATACATTTATTCTGCAAAGGAAATGTGGAGAGAAGTGCTGGGTAAACTCGACGCCACATGTAAGATGATATCGATGTAGTGGCGCTATCGCATCTCTTGTCAAGGACATCCGATTAATATAAGAAGCTAGCCGCACGACGTGATAGAAATTGCTTTCCTGGCAGCATTGGTGACGACAGGCGTACGGAGGTAAGCTAGCGCTTATCGCGAAGTAGGGCTGTTCAATGATCGATACACTCAAAACACCAATGTTCAGAGTTTATACATTGATGTTTGCATATCGATACTGAAGACTTTGTGGTAGGTCGTAATATAGATGTTAAAGACAAAATTTCGACCATCGATGTTAGCACGAAACCAGTCTACCTGCTGTCACTGGAAATAACTGTTTTGTCATTTAAACCAATATTTTTCTGAACGTATATCGTAACGACACACTTACTACTTGGCAAAGATGGTCGTTAGGGGGGTAGGGGCTGCAAGGGGTTCAAGGGGTTAGTGGAGCGGGAGGGAGGGAGGGAGGGAGGGAGCGAGGGATAGAGAGAGAGAGAGAGAGAGAGAGAGAGAGAGAAAGATTTTTGAATGAACTAAGGTAGGAACAGTGCCTATTTTTGTATTTAAGCGTGGACTAATATATTGCATTGTTCATTTAGTTCAACCTTTAGCGGTGTCAAGAAGTGCTGTAAACACTTGATAAGTTACAGAAAACAGAGGAACGAGATTTTATTTACGAAATGATCATTATAAAATAACAGAAGAAATAGTAATTTGCAAACCGGAATAGAAATGGACTTACCGTCAGAAAGAAAGCATTCTAGAGCTTAAACAATATCTATTAGAAGTATGAGGTTACATCTTCGATACCTCCTATTCAACGCTAAAAAAGCTACAGAAAGTTGCACTTAAATATTTGAGCTGCATAGACACATTGCTAGTTTCTCAAAGACTGATGTTCAGTCTGTCAACAACGTAGTAATCTGGAGGGGAAATTTCTCTCAAAAATGTTGTTTCTTCAATCTGCAGACATAGCTTTGTAGGGTATGTAATATTAATTATTGCTGTATTTATTGGTTAATAAATATATTAAATGTATTTGTGTGTTGATTTTTATGCCTTTTTATAAATTCATCTTTTAGCATACATGTTAAAAACACCGCAATTTTAGGAAAGATTATTTCTGGCCATCGAAATTTATACATCGATGACGAAACCGATATCAGCGTCGATGAATCATCAGCCGTGATGATATATCAGCGTAAACTATTTCTGACCCTCGACGTACATACATCGATGATGAAATCGAAATTAGCGTCGATGATTTGCCAATGTCGCACATCCCTATTACGAAGTCCATATTCCAGTTTCATTTAACACAATGTCACTTAAAAATAAACAGCTGCAGAACTCACTTTACTCCGGTGGTATCGATCATGGGAACAGTGTTTTCAGCGTATATATTCACCTAATGCCCCAGTTTCAGCAATTAGTGTTCCATCTATCATGCTGTAACGCTTGGGTAGACTACATGAACGAAAGTGGGTTGGATATCATAAAGTCCAAAACGTTAGCAAGAAATGACGAGAGTGGGAAGTGGAGTTCACAAAACATCGTACTTCATAATACGAGAAGATCTGTTTTACGACTAACGTGTAAAAATAAGATTCGTAGATGGACAGCGAATTTTACAGAGTTTAGTTTTTGAAGAGAAAGGTATCAATAATTGTCACTGCAGAACTTTAAGATTCATCTGGTTCGATTCTCGGAATTCTGTATTTCTATTTTACATTAGACGAAAGTATCATTGTAGGCAAAGCAAGGGATTCCCGTGGAGAAAGTTTAAGGATCATTGAGACCCCATATATCGCCAGTTACATTTATGAGTTTGTGCAATAAAGTACAGGGAGCGAAAGATTATTTACAAATTGCACAGCAACTAGGATACTGTTATAAGAGAAGAAGGACATGAAAAGGAAGCAGTGGTTGAGAATGAAGAAAGACAAGACCGCCCCAGATGTTATTCAGTCTGTACATTCAGCAAGCGTTAAAGGGAACTATGGAGAAATTTGGAAAGGAAATTCATGTTCAGGGTGCAGAATTAAAAACTTGCTGATTACAATGCAATTCTATCAGAGACTTGGAACGTGAATTGTGCCTTGAAAATGGGCTATAAGATGAACTTGAACAAAAATGAAACAAGAGTGATAAATGTAGTCGAATTAAATTAGACTATGCTGAAGAATTAAATGAGGAAATGAGACACGAAAGGTAGGCGAATTCTACCCTTTGGGCAGCAAAATAACTAACGACGGCCGACATGGAGTGGACATAAAATCTACTGGATTGGCTATAGCAGAAAAAGCATTTCTACAAAAGAGCAGTCTGTTAACATCAAGTATAACTTAAGTGCCAGAAAATCTTTCTAGAACGTATATATGTGGGGTTCTGTTCTTTCCGACATGTCTGTTTTCGCTTCAGCGGCCGCATACAGGGTGAATCACTTAAAACTTGCACCGCAAATGTTGCAGAAATGCTGTGCGGCCTTTGCAGAATGGATTGGTAGACAGGGGCTCATATTGTTAGCTAATAAACAGATTGTAATAATAGTTTGAAAGTGTATCTTTTGTGCAAACATACACTTTTCATGTCTATTTGCATTAACAAACTAAAAGCTGATTAGATTGCAATGTCATTGGTGTTTGTTGCAGGATGATAGAGCAAGTCGTTTACGAGATATCGTATTTTGAAAAGTTTCAACACCGACACTTGTTTGTGCCATTCAATCTGCGTAGTTGCTAGGTACGATGTTGTTATCTCTGCTTTCAGTGTGCTTGTGCGTTCCTTGAGTGCACTGCAACTTGCTAGTCGTTTAATGTGTGGCAGTTCAAGCGGTAGGTCGTGAGTGGACGATGAGATTTACCAATGCAGAAAAAACCGATTCCGCGCGGTTAGGGGCGTCATGTCACTAATCGTGCGGCCCCTCCCGCCGGAGGTTCGAGTCCCCCCTCGGGCATCAGTGTGAGTGTTGTCCTTAGCGTTAAGTTAGTTTAAGTAGTGTGTAAGTCTAGGGACCGATGACCTCAGAAGTTTGGTCCCTTAGGAATTCACACACATTTGATCATTTTGCTGGTGGTGTATGAAGAGTGTATGAATCTTCTACGGTATATGAGGCTAGATATCTTAAAAGACGTCTACCATCTCGGCAGTTCTCGACATTTATTTCCCAACGTCTTCAACCAGTTACGTGAAGGTGGCGGTGTAACGCCTACACAACATAACAGACGGAAAGAAGTGGTGGCAGAAGGGTAGGAAATTAATCTTCTTGATGCTGTAGAAATTGATCGGCACGTTAGCATCCACATGAGGAAGTGGTATGTATCAAGAAAGTGTCCTGCGCATTCTCCATCGACATATTTTCCATCCCTATCACTTCTCTCTCCATCAAGAGCTGCATGGAAACGATTATGTGCATTACGACAAGTGATTTCCGAATTACCAATCATGGCCATCGAAACATGCGCTGTTGGTCTGTTGACTATCTCCGTTGGCTTCGTCAGGTTGAACATCAGTGTCCATGGACGTTGCATGGGGGCTTAATTAAATTATTAATTGAAAATGTTTTTAATTTTAGTATGTCCGATTACGCAGTCTCGTAATCGGTTGGCCCTGACTAGAATTGTTACGCTATCTGACTGCAGAGAACAATGTAAGAAAATTTCAGTAAACACAGTTAATTAATTAAGTCCCCAGCAACTAAAAAACCAACAAAACCAATAAGCACAAAAGTAACTGTTCTGTATGTGGGAGTGTGACTCAACGTCCACATCTGGCACGGTTCTTCTCAAACAAGACAAGAATTCTTAAATACCAATTATACCGACGTGACAAAAGAAATTTAGAAAAACTATAATTACGCAAGAAAACCAAAATTCACTCTAATACAAGAACACGAGCCAGATGCTTTGTTGACTGAACCTGTAGTGACACATTATTTCAGATACACAACTAATAAAGGAACATTATAAATTTTACCTTCATATATATTGACGAAATGCACTCATTACAATAACATCTGCTATCTCTCCCATCAAATAACTGCATAAGACATGGACTATACTCTTTACTACAACATCTTGCTCCAACTTCACAACAACCACGAGCTCTCGACAAAAACTGTCCTCTACGATCTCTTCACAAGCACTGACTGCTATGAACTCTCAACAACCACTGACTACCACGAACTCTAAACACGCACTGTGGAGGCGGCTTAATAGTACTCTTTGGCGCAATCTCTGGCGCAGTGGCACAGTGTAGCCACCTTTCATATGCCCCTCCTCCACAGGCCAGAATTTGATGGTATTTTTGCCAGCATTGGTGGTGAAAATACCACCAAATTCGTCCAGAAAAATACAGACAAAAATAAAAGATAATATTAATACCTAAATATCACATAATTAGTTAAAATTTTGGCTTTGCACTGACCTTACAGTAACCTAATATATGAAATACAGTAAGCAATACAACTTCTTTTCATGCATGTGGCTTTACATAATAGTTTACACAATATACAAAAAATCAGTTTATACAAATGTTCACATAAAATGCCTTCAATGATTAGTTTATACAAAAAAAAGATACTAACAGGTTACATGTTTTCCGTAGAAGCAGTCCATCAGTTGCACCCAGTAAAGTTTAGCAGGTACACCCAGCAACAAGTCACATTAGTTCAGTAGAAGCAATCCATCAGATGTACCCAGCAATGTTAAGCAAGTGCAGACACCAACAAGTGACTTCATTTCAGTAGAAGCAGTCCATCAGTTGCACCCAGCAATGTTGAGAGCAGGTGCAGACGCCAACAAGTGACCATCATTTCAGTAGGAGTAGTCCATCAGCTGCACCCAGCAAAGTTTAGCAGGTACACACAGCAACAAGTCACATTAGTTCAGTAGAAGCAGTCCATCAGTTGCACCCAGCAATGTTGAGAGCAGGTGCAGACGCCAACAAGTGACCATCATTTCAGTAGGAGTAGTCCATCAGCTGCACCCAGCAATGTTGAGCAGGTGCAGACACCAACAAGTGACATCATTTCAGTAGAAGCAGTCCATCAGTTGCACCCAGCAATGTTGAGTAGGTGCAGACAGCAACAAGTGACATTATTTCAGTAGAAGCAGTCCATCAGAGGCACCCAGCAATGTTGATCAGGTGCACACAGCAACAGGGGACATCTTTTCAGTAGAAGCAGTCCATCAGTGGCACCCAGCAATGTTGAGTAGGTGCACACAGCAACAAGTGACTTCATTTCAGTAGAAACAGTTCATCAGTTGCACCCAGCAATGTTGATCAGGTGCACACAGCAACAGGGGACATCTTTTCAGTAGAAGCAGTCCATCAGTGGCACCCAGCAATGTTGAGTAGGTGCAGACACCAAAAAGTCACATTTCTCAGCAGAAGCAGTTCCACAAAATTCACTAACACTGATCACACTGTTCATCAGAGTTTATGAGCAGAAATTAAACATGTCCTAGTGGCACGAATCATGTAGAAACGGTACAGGTAACAGTCCATAAATTCTTTTTTTTTTTTTTTTTTTTTTACAATCACTGATCACACAGTTCATCAGCAGAAATTAAACACGACCAAATGTCACACATCATGTTGAAAAGTGCAGGTAACAGTTCAGAATATTTATCTTCACGAATCAGACAGTTCAGGCATGAACAATAGTTTGAATGCACATACAAATGCTTTTACAGTAACATACAAATCATAACAAACACACAAATGATGTCAGATAATTGTCCTATTAGCTATTACAATACACAAATACCAGTAAACCTATAATATTCATGGGTGTCAGTGCAAGCCACTACAAATAAATAAAATAATATTTAGGAGATAGGTGGGTATAATTAGTAAAGGAAAACACACAGAACACACTCACTCATCTCTCATCCACATTAAGTACTACTGTGTAACTGAATAGTGTTAATTGTGTAAATGAAATTCTGTCTAAATCTGATGTTCATCATGTGTATCAAGTAGTACTGGCAGCAATGTATAACAGTCAATAATAGTTAGTCAACGTCATAGTCATCATGTCAAGACCAATGTTTGCCAAGCCAGATCAAAATGTACTGTTGTTGAACAACTGTCAGTGAGCCAAGATATGCAATTACTTCCTCTCTCCAAAAAAAAGTATATACTGCTTAGTTATTTAACAAAGTGTGTGTATAGACTATCTTCCTTCTATTTTAGTGTTCTAGTCTGCTCTCTTCATCCTCCTTGTTCCATAAGACCAACAAAAAAAATATGCTCCTCACTTACTTTGCCTCTTATACACCAAAACTCCAATAATCATCTGCATCACATAATCTCAATGATACCTCAATAATACGTCGATAAATGTAAACCTCAGCACCAATATCACCTTACCTCTTGTCCACAAACAACTTCATATACTCTCAATACCTATAATAATACATCGATAAATATAAACCTCAGCACCAATATCATTTCACTTCCATAACAACTCTTTCCTCTCGTCAGTCTCCTCGAACAAGTACAGATAAAATCCTAATGCAACTTCAATTCAGCATCCCATACAATCCGAAGACACATTGCCAACACACAACCTCTGTGTAATCCATCTGACCCAAATTTTCTACTCATTATAAATTATAAGATACATTTTGGTTCCTTGTCCATTATTAAATAAAAGAAATGCATACCTGACCTCTAACAGACTTAGTTTGAATAACTCTCAGTAATTAAGTACGATTACGGAGTGTGAATGATCATAATATTTCACAGTGTGTACACCACTTCAAGAATCATAGCAGAAGCAAACATGTGGAGTATTTTTTATGTCAAGTGTCACTTCTTATTTCAATTGCTCACGAAAATGCAGTGTAATACTGTCAATGGTCTAAACCTAGTTTTGGTCTGTCATGTCGTTAGCTTCCTTCCTATTAGCATAAATTTATACAGCTTCCATAAAACCTCAGCTCATGTGACTTCTATGACTTTCTTGTACTAATGTCGTTCGTCGAATTATAGCAGTTCATTTTCTTATCTTAAAATATAAGGCACTGAGCGTAAGCAAAACAAGCAATAGCGAGTAAATATACTAGTAGAGAACAGAAAGTCAACAAGTGTATGCAGCACAATTCTTACAACGAAGCTCTGCCAAGCGAACAATCTATAATTAATACAGTAGTGTGACCTAAACTCTATGTTCGTACACTGTACATCAGCATTGCTATACACCAAATTAAAGAGCAGTTATGGCAACAAAACAGAATGTGTAAATATGTAATCCATACGCATAGCAGTAAACATATATCTTACGTAATAAACAGGTCATTAGCATCATATCAGCATAAGCAAATAAATATTCATATGTCATCTTAATAAGCAAACATGAAGGCACAAGCAGATAAATCACAAAGTATAACTTACATAACTAAACACATCAGCACAATAAATCAGGTTACAATTATAATTCAAATAAATAAGCACAGCAGGCACATAATAAAAAAAATATGACATCAGTGAAAAAGCATAGCACCCAAGCGATGCATAATCTATACAAGTCACAACCCAGTTCATTAATCAATAATTGTCAAAATCAGTCAGTGAAAAAGCATAGCAGCCAAGCGATGCATAATATACACAAGTTACAACCCAGTTCATTAATCAATAATTGTCAAAATCAGTAAATGTACACAAGCACGTCGCTTCACAAGTAAATCCATAGAACATAAAATTTAGCACAAAGTATGAATCACGTAATCGCGAGCAGCAAATTACGTCTAAAGTACGTACCTAAGTGGAAATATGTTACCTGAAAAATAAACTCAGTTAATAGTTACCTTTTTTAGTTAATTAGTTTCTTCTTCGAAATTACATTCTTCCTGAAAATTTCTTGATAGCAAGTCGTCTTAACGTCGGACACGCACAGAATTTACCTGAAGTTCTTAAATATTTTATACAACCGTATCCTGAAAAATACTGAATGTTAATAACAGAATTCATCAAGTCACTATAGCTTTATACTGAATTTAGTCGGAGAAATTAGACTGTGTGTTTGTTTACGGCTGTCAGTGCATTCGCACTGAGCGCTCGATCAGCTGTGGGCGCGTGACGTAGGAAGCTATTGTTCGCGGTCAACGGCTGCCTTGTGCGGCGCGCAGACTTGACTGTTGCTTTGAGTATGTGCCGCCGCCAAAACACAGCGCGGTATCCTTGTACTCTCTGCGTGTTTACATCTAGCTGTTGGTTTCTCACAAGTATGTCATTCCACAAAAATTTTAACGTTTGATATATGATGTATTCCTTTAGAGCGTCGAGATTTAAGAGTTTCTACTTCAACAGTGTTATCATGAATAATTTTGCGAATTCTGTATGGACCGTTATAAAGCAGAAAAAATTTGCGACACAAGCCTTTTCCTTTGTGAGACAAACGGTGGGACTTAATTAATACCTTCTGACCAGCTGACAAGAATTTTGAACGACCAGGACGTCTAGCTGATTTCTCTCTTCTAGCAGCCGCAGATGCAATATTTTGCAGAGCCAGGTTGACAACTTCAGAATGCCGCAGTTTCCGTGAAGGCGGAAAAGGAACGATTTCAGAAATGCGATTTGTCGGTACCTTATTTTTTAATATTAATAGAGGCGGTAAAGAAGTTGAGTCATTAGGAAGTTCATTCAGAATGTTTTGAAAAATATGAAGATACTGATCCCAAGTTCTGTGATTCTGATGACAATAAAGACGGCACAATTTATTGATTTCCTTCATCCATCTCTCTGAAGCGTTAGATTGAGGGTGAAAAAGTGAGATGAAGATTGGTTTAATTTTACGACGGTGTAGAGTACGAAGCCAAATTTTAGAACGAAACTGTGATCCATTATCTGATATAACCTTATCAACGTGACCAACTTCTTTAAGAAAATGTTTGATAAAAGCGTTAGATACTGAACGAGCTGTTGCTTTGCGTAAAGGTGTAAAACACACATATTTTGACGTCAACTCCACTGCTACGAAAATGTACGCGAAACCATTAGTAGAACGAACCACTGGACCGAACAAATCGACTGCAGCCATCTCCTTTAATTTCGCTGGAATGATGGGAAACAACGGTGCTCTGTGAGAAATCGTTGGAGGCTTAGCCTTTTGACATAATTTGCATTTGGCAAGAACAGATCGAATACGTTTTTCCATATTACTGAAGTAGCAATTTTCTCGTAATTTATGAAAGCATTTTCGGGGACCAAAGTGTGCATAACTGAAATGCGTATACCAAATCAATTTATTGACCCACTCATCAGGAATACAAACTAACCAAACAGAGTTGTCGACCGATTTTCGTTTAAAAAGAATGTCATTGCGGACTAAACAATGCTGTCTAATCGCTACGCTTTCCTTTCTCCTCCACTTCTCCTTAATGTCCTTCCAGATTGGATCCTTATTTTGCTCCTTAGCGATGTCCTGGAGCGAAGACGAAATAAAGTTCTCAAACGCAACACCTTGAATATACATCAAACAATAATTGTTTTCTATGCAATCCTCTTCAGCACTTTGTTTCAAACCCGTAGGTGCACGTGATAAAGCATCAGCAACAATATTTGAAGAACCCTGTACGTAAACAATACTAAAATCAAATTCCTGTAGATACAACGCCCATCGTGACAATCTGCCAAGAGTTAATTTTGTTGACATAAGAAATTCCAGAGCTCGATGATCGGTATAAACCTTAGTATGTCTGCCAAACAAAAATGTGCGAAATTTTGTGAAAGCCCAAACAACAGCCAAAGCTTCAAGTTCCGTAATCGAATAATTCTTTTCTGATTTAGAAAGAACGCGACTTCCAACTGCAATAGTCTTTTGTACTACAACGCCGTTTTCTTCTATCTCTTGAAATAAGTGTGCCCCTAGGCCCTTGTATGATGAGTCCGTTGCCAAACAAAATTCTTTAGATAAATCCGGATGTGAAAGAAGTGGAGCAGCAACTAAAGCATCACGAAGCTGTTCAAATTCTGACTGAGCTTCCTCATCCCAACACCAATTAGATTTCTTTCCAGATAGTTCACATAAACGAGGTGTGGCCAAATCGTCCAATTTAACAAAGCGTCGAAGAAAGTTACAAACACCAAGGAAACTACGAACATCACGTTTTGTGGTAGGAACAGCATAATTACGAATAGCGTCTAATTTTTCTGGATCAGGAAGAATACCTTCTGTAGAAATAATGTGGCCGAGAAATTTCACCTGTGAACGACCAAATTCAGATTTTTCCAAGTTCACTGTAATGCCAACTTTTGCAAAGATACGTAATAATGAATCCAAAATTTTGTTGTGCTCACTCCAAGAATGTTTAGCAATAAGAATATCGTCAACATATGAAGTAATATTGTCACGAAGATAAACAGGAAAGATTTCGTTTAAGCTATGAATGAATGCTGCAGAAAATATAGTAAGTCCAAACGGTAAATTCCAAAGTCACTTTTGGGTAAAACAGTCATATCAGGTTAATGTTTACTTACTCACTAGATAGATTGATAGTCGAAGAGTTGGTTTGACAGATGCAAAGAATAGTAAAAGAGTAGGCAGCGGTGCAGAAAACTAAAAGGGAAATAGCACCACTACAGCTCGGGGCCCTATGCTCGCTACGGCACATATTCACTTAGAGTAGTGAATCCCCTGAGGACATTAATAACTGCACATAATTTCTAGTTTGTGACTTAATGGCAACTTTGGCGGAAGTGCGTACGTAAATTGATCTAGCCATGAACATGGATGTATGTCGTTCTTCGAATTGCGAAATATCTTAATTTTCCGAACAGTTAAGAAGTGTTTATAGTCAATGTTTGCACCTCGTGGCGACAAAGACCTACCGCGTCTGTCCCAGTCCCAATGTCGATTATTGTTAAATTCACGCGCCTCGCGCTCTCTTACTGCCTCTCGTAAATGAAATAAATTACTTTCTTCATACCCTTCTGCTAAACTAACACTTGTCAATTTATCTGAGATCATCTCAACTCTTTCCGATGAGTCACTTAATTGTCCTTTCTGTTTATTTACGTCTTCCGTAAGTGTCGCGACTCGGGTTTCGGTATTGTCACATTTAGTAGTTAAGTGTTCACACTGTTGCGTTAAGTTATTTATTCTGTCATTTGGAACGGATTCCTCGATTCTTTCAATTATTTCTTCCTTGTCTTGTGCACGTTGTAAATTTAACTCTGAAAATTTCTGTACTATCACGCGATCTCTTTCTTCCTGTTCTCTGTCCTGTTCCTCTTGTCTAATTTCTGATGAAATTAAACTATTATTGTGAGAATTCAAAATCGGTTGTACTTCTTCTCTAATTTCTTTCTTTAATTCGTCATTCGTGTATTTGAAAAATGTCCCTGTTCGTGAGCCTAACTGAGTTTCCATTGTTCCCCTATCAGTTTCTAATTCAGATCGTAACTGTGATCCCACTGCTTTCATCTCGGCTTTATTTGTTCCTATTTCTGTTTCAATTGTTCCTATTTTTGAGCATAACCGTGTTGTCATTGCTTGCATCTCAGTCCTAATTTCAGATCGTAATGAGTCTAACTGCGTTTCCATTTGTGATCCCAGATTTAGTATAGCACCCATCAACTGCTTTATCTCTTCTGTCGTTAATCTCGTAATCTGTGAATTTTCTGATTGAGAAACATTTTGAACTGTTACCGGACTATTTTCCTTGCTTATTAAATTGTTTTCCACTACATTACTCATGACACTGTTTTCCTCTGTTGGCGAGTTCGCCATATTAACAATTTCGTTATTCTGACTATTCATCATTTTTGCCTGTTTCATTGACCGCGTAATCATTTACAAAATATACGAAAGATTCGTCACTGTACGAAAATTACACACAATGCCTCCTTATCTCCAACAATACTATTCACATGAAATGTCTCCCTCAGACACGATCAATCGAACAATTGAAATAATTGCACTAATTTGTCAAACGCGTGTACAAGGCAATAAAAATTAAATTTTGAAAAATACCATTAGAAGAATGCCAATTACCAAATCTACACATGCAAAATAGACTACAATTAATAAACTACAAATCACTACAATAATACTACAGTCTACAATTTTCACAATCAGAAGAATCCAAGGGACGATCCGAAGCAGCGGTCGCCACGTGCATGGGGGCTTAATTAAATTATTAATTGAAAATGTTTTTAATTTTAGTATGTCCGATTACGCAGTCTCGTAATCGGTTGGCCCTGACTAGAATTGTTACGCTATCTGACTGCAGAGAACAATGTAAGAAAATTTCAGTAAACACAGTTAATTAATTAAGTCCCCAGCAACTAAAAAACCAACAAAACCAATAAGCACAAAAGTAACTGTTCTGTATGTGGGAGTGTGACTCAACGTCCACATCTGGCACGGTTCTTCTCAAACAAGACAAGAATTCTTAAATACCAATTATACCGACGTGACAAAAGAAATTTAGAAAAACTATAATTACGCAAGAAAACCAAAATTCACTCTAATACAAGAACACGAGCCAGATGCTTTGTTGACTGAACCTGTAGTGACACATTATTTCAGATACACAACTAATAAAGGAACATTATAAATTTTACCTTCATATATATTGACGAAATGCACTCATTACAATAACATCTGCTATCTCTCCCATCAAATAACTGCATAAGACATGGACTATACTCTTTACTACAACATCTTGCTCCAACTTCACAACAACCACGAGCTCTCGACAAAAACTGTCCTCTACGATCTCTTCACAAGCACTGACTGCTATGAACTCTCAACAACCACTGACTACCACGAACTCTAAACACGCACTGTGGAGGCGGCTTAATAGTACTCTTTGGCGCAATCTCTGGCGCAGTGGCACAGTGTAGCCACCTTTCAACGTATATGCGTGGTGCGGGATTGTGAACCATTAGCTCATAGGCCCGTGTTTCATAGGCGGAACCCTGAACACACACAAGTATCGCGGCCTCCTAATAGACCATCTTCCACGGATGCTAAAAGACATTCCTCTGCAGACTAGAAGGAACTTGTAGTACCAACATGATGGCTGTCCAGCCCATAGTTCACGAATTGTTTCCAAATCGTTGGATTGGACGCAGAAGACGTGCACATGGTTGGCCCATTCCCCACATTTGAAATTGTCGACTTTTTTTTATGGGGAACTCTGAAAGACGCTGTCTACAAAGACATACTAACTAAACCTAATGACATGCAACGTGTTACTGCAGACTGCACGGACATTCTGATGAAATGTTAGCACGTGTGCAGCAGTCGTTCCGTACCAGACTGGAAGCGTATATTGCTACTGCCGATGATCATTTTGAACACAACCTATGACAGTCAACTGTCTCTTTACTGGTAAGAATCCACATAACTACTGTATGCACTTGAGTTGAACTGTAGTGTGTGCTACCACAGATATTGTACAAGTGTCGGTGTGGGAACTTTTCTAAATACAGTACCTCGTAAACGACTCGCACTAAAATCTTGCAACAAACACTACTGACATACAGAAGCTCGTATTCTCCTCTTGCCTGAACTACGTATCGTTCAGATTCCACTTCTGCACATGGCTGCACTCCAAATACATTCGGTAATACCAGTGGTGACAAGTGACTAAGACTCTAAACCGGATTTTATGATAGCGGTGCGCATGCGCGTGTGTGGGTTCTTTTGGACATGTCCGAATGCCCGAATCACACACACACACACACACACACACACACACACTCACACAATCACACACACACACACACACACACATATATATATATATATATACGCTTGATGGCTAATAATGATAGGGTCAGAGCTGATGTACACTACGTCCAAACTCTAGTGGGAATTAGGTGAAGCTGCGAGCAGTAACGATAATGGATAGTGTTCACTACAGGTAAATGATGTCGCAATTTATCTTGCTATTAGTATGTTAATGTCAATAGGCATTGTTCCTTTTATAAGTGTGTTTTTGCACAAAAAATATACTTTAGAAGTATTATTACATCCTGTTCATTAGCTAACAACACGAACTCCTGTCTACCAATCCGTTCTGTGAAAACCTCACATCAATAGCACTTCTCATTTCCGTGGCGTAAGTTTTAGGTGATGCATCCTGTATATACATGACTTAATAGGAAGTCAGACCTCAGTCGCAATCGGGCATTTAAATAATTGAAATACTGACAAATTAAGATTTGTTCCAGACTGGGACTCAAAATCGGACTTCACCCTTTGCGCTAGTGGCTGCCTTTACCGCTTAGGCTATCTGAGCACACTTTTCAGCCAACCCAGATTCTCAACTTGAAGTACACTACACATGTAGTGTGCACAATCCATTATCCTCACTGCTCGCAGCTTCACCTAATTCCCACAAGAGTTTGGACGTCGTGTGCATCTGTACTGAAGGAATCATTATTAGCCATCAAGAGTATATACAGGGTGGTTCATTGATCGTGACCGGGCCAAATATCTCACGAAATAAGCGTCAAACGAAAAAACTAAAAAGAAGGAAACTTGTCTAGCTTGAATGGGGAAACCATATGGCGCTATGGTTGGTCCGCTTGATGGCGCTGCCATAGGTCAAACGGATATCAACTGCGTTTGTTAAAATAGGAACCCCCATTTTTTATTACATATTCATGTAGTACGTAAAGAAATATGAATGTTTTAGTTGGACCACTTTTTTCGCTTTGTGATAGATAGCGCTGTAACAGTCCCAAACATACGGCTCACAGTTTTAGACGAACAGTTGGTAACAGGTAGGTTTTTTAAATTAAAATACAGAACGTAGGTACGTTTGAACATCTTATTTCGGTTGTTCCAATGTGATACATGTACATTTGTGAACTTATCATCTCTGAGAACGCGTGCTGTTACAGCGTGATTACCTGTAAATACCACATTAAAGCAATAAATGCTCAAAATGATGTCCGTCAACCTCAATGCATTTGGCAATACGCGTAACGACAGTCCTCTCAACAGCGAGTAGTTCCCCTTCCGTAATGTTCGAACATGCATTGACAATGCGCTGACGCATGTTGTCAAGCGTTGTCGGTGGATCACAATAGCAAATATCCTTCAACTTTTCCCACAGAAAGAAATCCGGGGACGTCAGATCCGGTGAACGTGCGGGCCGTGGTATGGTTCTTCGATGACCAATCCACTTGTCATGAAATACGCTATTCATTGCCGCTTCAACCGCACGCGAACTATGTGCCGGACATCCACCATGTTGGAAGTACATCGCCGTTCTGTCACGCAGTGAAACATTTTGTAGTAACATCGGTAGAACATTACGTAGGAAATCAGCATACATTGCACCATTTGGATTGGCATCGATAAAAAGAGGGCAATTATCCTTAAAAATGGCTCTGAGCACTATGGGACTTAACTTCTAAGGTCTACAGTCCCCTAGAACTTAGAACTACTCAAACCTAACTAAACTAAGGACATCACACACATCCATGCCCGAGGCAGGATTCGAACCTTGCGACCGTAGTGGTCGCGCGGAATTATCCTTCCTCCATAATGCCGCATCATACATTAACCCGCCAAGGTCGCTGATGTTCCACTTGTCGTAGCAATTGTGGATTTTCCGTTGTCCAATAGTGCATATTATGCCGGTTTACGTTACCGCTGTTGGTGAATGACGCTTCGTCGCTAAATAGAACGCGTGCAAAAAATCTGTCATCGTCCCGTAATTTCTCTTACGGCCAGTGGCAGAACTGTACACGACGTTCAAAGTCGTCGCCATGCAATTCCTGGTGCATAGAAATATGGTACGGATGCAATCGATGTAGCATTCTCAACACCGTCGTTTTTGAGATTCCCGATTTTCGCGCAATTTGTCTGCTACTGATGTGCGGATTAGCCGCGACAGCAGCTAAAACACCCACTTGGGCATCATCATTTGTTGCAGATCGTTGTTGACGTTACACACGTGGCTGAACACTTCCTGTTTCCATAAATAAGGCAACTATCAGGCGAACGGTCCGGACACTTGGATGATGTCGTCCAGGATACCGAGCAACATACGCAGCACACCCCCGTTGGGCATTTTGATCACAATAGGCATACATCAACACGATATCGACCTTTTCCGCAATTGGTAAACGGTCCATTTTAACACGGGTAATGTATCACGAAGCAAATACGGTACGCACTGGCGGAATGTTACGTGTTACCACGTACTTATACGTTTGTGACTATTACAGCGCCATCTATCACAAAGCGAAAAAAGTGGTCCAACTAAAACATTCATATTTCTTTAGGTACTACACGAAAATGTAATAAAAACGCAGTTGATATCCGTTTGACCCATGGGAGCGCCATCTAGCGGGCCAACCATAGTGCCATCTGGTTTCCCTCTTCAAGCTAGACGAGTTTTGTTCTTTGTAGTTTCTTCGTTTGATGTTTATATTTGGCCCGGCCACTATCAATGGACCACCCTGTATGTACATATGTGTGTGTGTTTCGGACATGTCCAAAAGAACACGCGCATGCGCACACATACTCATACACATACACATATACAAACACACACGCACACGTTTGCTGGAGGATAATGATTCATTCAGTGTGGCTGCACACTACGTCCAAACTCTTGTGGGATTCAGGCGAAGCTGCGAGCAGTGAGGATAATGGACGGTGTACGCAACGTGCATAGTGTGAGACATGTTGAGAATGTCGGTTGAATGGAAAGTGTGCTCAGATAGCCGAAGCTGTTACGGCTGCCGCTAGCGTAAAATCCGGTTTCGAGTGTTAGTCACTTGTCACCACGGGTATTACCGAAAGTATTTGGAGTGCTGCCTTGAGCATAAGTGAAATGTGAACGATAAGCAGTTCACGCAAGAAGAGAATAGGAGCTTCTGAAATGTAGTGCTACAGAATTAGATGCTACAGAATTAGATGCACAGAATTAGTGACTAAAGAAGTGGTACTGAATCGAATGCGAAAATACGGAATTGGTGGTACGAATTCACAAAAAAAGGGATCAGTTGATTGGGGACATGCTGAGGTATCAAGTAATCGTCAATTTGGCAATGTCAGGATGGGTCTAGAGTAAAAAGCTGTAGCGGGGCATCAAGGCTTGAGTACACTAAGTGGGTTGAAATGGACGTGGGTTACAGTAGTTATGTAGCGATGAAGAGGCTTATGCACAGTATAGACTAATGAGGAGAGCTGCATCAAACCAGTCTTCATACTGAAAACCACACAGCACAACAACAACATTTACCCTCTTGTGAAAAATAAGCCAAAATTTTGAAAAAATTTGTGTTTGCTGAACTGGAATAGCTTTTTTACACAGTTAGCATCGATCTTATAATATCTTTAAAATTTAGTGACGTACGTGCAGAAAAAAGTACTCGATGTAAGGGTTTATAGTTTTTGTAATAAGGCTCACCTGATATCCTTGGGGGTTGTGAAGCGTGTGACATATAAAAACAATCTGAAACGAGTGACGTTGGTATCGACTATATACGAGTTGTTTTCGAGGCTACTACGCTGATTGATGCCAGTCCCAACGACATTTAACCACTATGAGGAGATGAGGTGATAGAAAGGCACATTTTAATGTGGCAGTCTTTGTTGGAGGAGGGGGGGGGGGTGTTTTAAACTATGACAGCTTTAGATAGCGGTAGAAGTCGGTCCTGAATACCTCGTTTACGGCAGTGCCAACATCAGCAAACAATCGCACGGCAGCTGTCACTCAATGCTTGATGTACTCCGCTTTGCTTTGTGTCGTATGTTGCTCACAGTTCTCCTTTGTTATGTTGAGTAATGTTGCCATGACTGGGTTCGAGTGAGATTGGTAGTCCTTATCTATGCTCGTGTATTAGTCGGCATTACCGAAGGCCACATTGTGGCATCTGCACTATAAAGCATTACTCTGGAACGCTTGGTGCGATTTCATTCAGTGTTGGTGCATATACGGCCTATTCAAAGAAGAAATCTAGATGGCTTAGGACATCCGTGCCGTCGCTGTGAAACGCATCGTGGATGCGCAGGAGGTGGCTTGTATAAGGGGCAGTGAAATGAAAACGAGACAGGTGGGAAAAAGACAGAGTCGAGAGAACGTCCGCTCGGTTAGCCCAGTACCGAAGGCTGAAAGTTGAGGCTGTGAATAATATCTGTGACATAAAAGGCCGGCCGGAGTGGCCGAGCGGTTCTAGGCGCTACAGTCTGGAACCGCGCGACCGCTATGGTAGCAGGTTCGAATTCTGCCTCGGGCATGGATGTGGGTGATGTCCTTAGGTTAGTTAAGTTTAAGTAGTTCTAAGTTCTAGGGGACTGATGACATCAGAAATTAAGTCCCATAGTACTCAGAGCCATTTGAACCATTTTTTTGTGATATAAAAAGTTGGAATTTAGTATCAGCATAAGGAAACTAGCTGTGATAAAGTTTGTTAAGAAGCACATCATATTTCGTAACTGACTCTCGATAAAGTCTCTATGGTAAACTGCTAGAAAGTGTAAAAATAGGAGAAGCGTCGGCCAAACATTTCAGAAAATTTGAGTGTGCTTTTATACACACATACACGTCAAACTATGAGTATAAGGCAGTAAACAGAGCTTTCTTACTTCATCCATCGTGCTTTTGCTTTCTAAGCATCAAATAACGTCCAAAAATGTATTTCCCTTCCAATGGAGACTCTTTTACTGCTAAAAAATTGTTTCACCAATCTGTGTTCCTATTTATGCACGGTGTAAGTTTTTCTGTGTAAAAGTATTCCAAAATGTAAAGCATCTTTCGCTTTTACGTAGATATGTGGGGTCTCTTGTGGAAGAAAACTCGCGGAAAAAATGTGAAAGTCGTGACAGAACACTTGACTACGTCACGAGAACAAAGCATTTGTTTTTCTTTTCGTTTTCGTTTATCCTATCCAGGACGGGCTCCACTGAACTCACGTTATGTCAAAAAACATATTTTAGTTGACTTTCTCTCGCCGCAATCGTTAGTTACCTAAGGGAGGGAAGTCGTGTGGCTCACTTGTTTGTGAACTCTGTAATTGTTCCGTGTGTGATCGAATTTTGACTGTTTGCGTACCGTATTGTGTGAGGCGGGAAGTGTGGGCCAGCTTACAAGGTGACCGTAGAAACTTCCGCACACCGAGTTCATATTGACAGAACGTGTAGACACGAGTAGGACTTCAATATACACTCCTGGAAATTGAAATAAGAACACCGTGAATTCATTGTCCCAGGAAGGGGAAACTTTATTGACACATTCCTGGGGTCAGATACATCACATGATCACACTGACAGAACCACAGGCACATAGACACAGGCAACAGAGCATGCACAATGTCGGCACTAGTACAGTGTATATCCACCTTTCGCAGCAATGCAGGTTGCTATTCTCCCATGGAGACGATCTTAGAGATGCTGGATTTAGTCCTGTGGAACGGCTTGCCATGCCATTTTCACCTGGCGCCTCAGTTGGACCAGCGTTCGTGCTGGACGTGCAGACCGCGTGAGACGACGCTTCATCCAGTCCCAAACATGCTCAATGGGGGACAGATCCGGAGATCTTGCTGGCCAGGGTAGTTGACTTACACCTTCTAGAGCACGTTGGGTGGCACGGGATACATGCGGACGTGCATTGTCCTGTTGGAACAGCATGTTCCCTTGCCGGTCTAGGAATGGTAGAACGATGGGTTCGATGACGGTTTGGATGTACCGTGCACTATTCAGTGTCCCCTCGACGATTACCAGTGGTGTACGGCCAGTGTAGGAGATCGCTCCCCACACCATGATGCCGGGTGTTGGCCCTGTGTGCCTCGGTCGTATGCAGTCCTGATTGTGGCGCTCACCTGCACGGCGCCAAACACGCATACGACCATCATTGGCACCAAGGCAGAAGGGACTCTCATCGCTGATGACGACACGTCTCCATTCGTCCCTCCATTCACGCCTGTCGCGACACCACTGGAGGCGGGCTGCACGATGTTGGGGCGTGAGCGGAAGACGGCCTAACGGTGTGCGGGACCGTAGCCCAGCTTCATGGAGACGGTTGCGAATGGTCCTCGCCGATACCCCAGGAGCAACAGTGTCCCTAATTTGCTGGGAAGTGGCGGTGCGGTCCCCTACGGCACTGCGTAGGATCCTACGGTCTTGGCGTGCATCCGTGCGTCGCTGCGGTCCGGTCCCAGGTCGACGGGCACGTGCACCTTCCGCCGACCACTGGCGACAACATCGATGTACTGTGGAGACCTCACGCCCCACGTGTTGAGCAATTCGGCGGTACGTCCACCCGGCCTCCCGCATGCCCACTATACGCCCTCGCTCAAAGTCCGTCAAGTGCACATGCGGTTCACGTCCACGCTGTCGCGGCATGCTACCAGTGTTAAAGACTGCGATGGAGCTCCGTATGCCACGGCAAACTGGCTGACACTGACGGCGGCGGTGCACAAATGCTGCGCAGCTAGCGCCATTCGACGGCCAACACCGCGGTTCCTAGTGTGTCCGCTGTGCCGTGCGTGTGATCATTGCTTGTACAGCCCTCTCGCAGTGTCCGGAGCAAGTATGGTGGGTCTGACACACCGGTGTCAATGTGTTCTTTTTTCCATTTCCAGGAGTGTATGTAAACAGGAACACGCAACTCTCAGTTGTTTTCGAGAAAATTGAGTTTGAGTTTGAAAATTTCATGTGTGCTTGTATACTTTGTGTGGTCGCTAGCATTCAAGACGTCCGGAATCGAGCTGGTAAGCGTTTATTTTTATACGACGAGGCCTCTGGGTCGAATCTCCCTGTCGGCACCTTTTTCCTTCATTCCCGCGTAATTGTAACAACAGATTTGTTATGCTTGTGTAAATTATCAATATTTAATGAATCATATATTATTTTCATTTTTTTCGTAAGGAGATTGTAAATAAAAAAGGGTACACGAGAACCTTCAGTCGAATCAGTACAGCCATTTAATTTATCTAATTGTAACTACATCAGCGACAAATACCTATAATAAGGAGTACTGCACAAATCAGGATGTTAATGATTGTAGAGACACGGAACAGAATAATAATTGGTGCGTAGAGTACACGTAGTGAATGCAGAATTTTGGCATGTGCATGATTTTATCTGTGCCTATTTGGTCAGGTGAATACAGGGTTATAAATACAAAATCAAATAGGGGTAATGCAGGAGTAGGTTTGATAATGAATAAAAAAAAATAGGGGTACGGGTAAGCTACTACAAACAGCATAGTGAACGCATTATTGTGGCCAAGATAGATACGAAGCCCACGCCTACTACAGTAGTACAAGTTTATATGCCAACTAGCTCTGCAGATGACGAAGAAATTGATGAAATGTATGATGAGATAAAAGAAATTATTCAGGTAGTGAAGGGAGACGAAAATTTAGTAGTCATGGGTGACTGGAATTCAAGCGCAGGAAAAGGGAGAGAAGGAAACATAATAGGTGAATATGGATTGGGGGTAAGAAATGAAAGAGGAAGCCGTCTGGTAGAATTTTGCGCAGACCATAACTTAATCATAGCTAACACTTGGTTTAAGAATCATGAAAGAAGGTTGTATACATGGAAGAACCCTGGAGATACTAAAAGGTATCAGATAGATTACATAATGGTAAGACAGAGATTTAGGAACCAGGTTATAAATTGTAAGACATTTCCAGGGGCAGATGTGGACTCTGACCACAATCTGTTGTTTATTAACTGTAGATTAAAACTGAAGAAACTGCAAAAAGGTGGGAATTTAAGGAGATGGGACCTGGATAAACTGAAAGAACCAAGGGTTGTACAGAGTTTCAGGGAGAGCATAAGGGAACAATTGACAGGAGTGGGGGAAAGAAATACAGTAGAAGAAAAATGGGTAACTTTGAGGAATGAAATAGTGAAGGCAGCAGAGGATCAAATAGGTAAAAAGACGAGGGCTAGTAGAAACCCTTGGGTAACAGATGAAATATTGAATTTAATTGATGAAAGGAGAAAATATAAAAATGCAGTAAATGAAGCAGGGAAAAAGGAATACAAGCGTCTCAAAAATAATATCGATAGGAAGTGCAAAATGGCTAAGCAGGGATGGCTAGAGGAAAAATGTAAGGATGTAGAGGTTTATCTCACTAGGGGTAAGATAGATACTGCCTACAAAAAAATTAAAGAGACCTTTGGAGAAAGGAGAATCACTTGCATAAATATCAAGAGCTTTGATGGAAACCCAGTTCTAAGCAAAGAAGGGAAAGCAGAAAGGTGGAAAGAGTATATAGAGGGTCTATACAAGGGCGATGTACTTCAGGACTATATTATGGAAATGGAAGAAGATGTAGATGAAGATGAAACGGGAGATACGATACTACGTGAAGAGTTTGACAGAGCACTGAAAGACCTGAGTCGAAAAAAGGCCCCGGGAAGAGACAACATTCCATTAGAACCACTGACGGCCTTGGGAGAGCCAGTCCTGACAAAACTCTACCATCTGGTGAGCAAGATGTATGAGACAGGCGAAATACCCTCAGACTTCAAGAAGAATATAATAATTCCAATCCCAAAGAAAGCAGGTGTTGACAGATGTGAAAATTACCGAACTATCAGTTTAATAAGTCACAGCTGCAAAATACTAACGCGAATTCTTTTCAGGCGAATGGAAAAACTGATAGAAGCCGACCTCGGGGAAGATCAGTATGGATTCCGTAGAAATGTTGGAACACGTGAGGCAATACTGACCCTACGGCTTATCTTAGAAGAAAGATTAAGGAAAGGCAAACCTACGTTTCTAGCACTTGTAGACTTAGAGAGAGCTTTTGACAATGTTGACTGGAATACTCTCTTTCAAATTCTGAAGGTGGCAGGGGTAAAACGCAGGGAGCGAAAGGCTATTTACAATTTGTACAGAAAGCAGATGACAGTGATAAGAGTCGAGGGGTATGAAAGGGAAGCAGTGGTTGGGAAGGGTGTGAGACAGGGTTGTAGCCTCTCCCCAATGTTGTTCAATCTGTATATTGAGCAAGCAATAAAGGAAACAAAAGAAAAGTTCGGAGTAGGTATTAAAATCCATGGAGAAGAAATAAAAACTTTGAGGTTCGCCGATTACATTGTCATTCTGTCAGAGACAGCAAAGGACTTGGAAGAGCAATTGAACGGAATGGACATTGTCTTGGAAGGAGTGTATAAGATGAACATCAACAAAAGCAAAACGAGGATAATGGAATGTAATCGAATTGAGTCGGGTGATGCTGAGGGAATTAGATTAGGAAATGAGACACTTAAAGTAGTAAAGGAGTTATGCTATTTGGGGAGCAAAATAACTGATGATGGTCGGAGTAGAGAGGATATAAAATGTAGACTGTCAATGGCAAGGAAAGCGTTTCTGAAGAAGAAAAACTTGTTAACATCGAGTATAGATTTAAGTGTCAGGAAGTCGTTTCTGAAAGTATTTGTATGGAGTGTAGCCATGTATGGAAGTGAAATGTGGACGTTAAGTAGTTTGGACAAGAAGAGAATAGAAGATTTCGAAATGTGGTGCTACAGAAGAATGCTGAAGGTTAGATGGGCAGATCACATAACTAATGAGGAGGTATTGAATAGAATTGGGGAGAAGAGTAGTTTGTGGCACAATTTGACTAGAAGAAGGGATCGTTTGGTAGGACATGTTCTGAGACATCGAGGGATCACCAATTTAGTATTGGAGGGCATCGTGGAGGGTAAAAATCGTAGAGGAAGACCAAGAGATGAATACACTAAGCAGATTCAGAAGGATGTAGGTTGCAGTAGGTACTGGGAGATGAAGAAGCTTGCACAGGATAGAGTAGCATGGAGAGCTGCATCAAACCAGTCTCAGGACTGAAGGCCACAACAACAACAACATATTACAAAACAAACTTGGTTTACATTCAGGAACGGTCCTCCGTCATCATCAAAATTTCGCAGCATACCACGCATATTGCAGCATATCACCGAATGTAGGTGCAGGCAATTGACGATAGGCGACTGACTGAATTTGTAAGCGAACTGATTTACAAGCTAACTCACTATTCCGTTCGATGATATACGCACAGGTTCTACACCTACTTGTAAAAATAAACGTCTCAGAACTGTGCCAGCAGTGTATGTCGTGGAGGAAACACTTTAACACTTAACGTTAGCAGATCCGCAGACACGTTAGCCGTACAAACCTGGATTCGTTTGTACTCCCCGCAAACCGAGAAGCAAAACAAAAAGTTCTTTCCTCGCGTACGAATGCGGTTAAAACGGGCTCGCGATGAGTAGGAAAGTACTTCCAAAATTTTGAAGAAGAATCTGATTTTTCAGGGCTAAGATCACGAAGATAATAAATGATTCATTAGGTATAGATAATTGAGTCATATTAAAACTGTTGTTACCATTACGTCGGAATAAATAAGAAAAAGTACCGTCGGCAAGATTCGATACAGAAACCTTACGCTTACGGAAGCTAAGCGTTTACTCGTTCGGGTGCAGATTATTGAGTAATACCAACCATGCAAAGTGAATGAGGACGCCTAAAATTTTCAAACTAAATTTTCTCGAAAACGGTTGAAAGTTGCACCTTCCCGTTCACGTGTTGTGTTGAAGGCCTAGTCGTGCGCTACACACCCTGTCGGAACGAATCAAATCGGTGAGGGAAAGTTCTATGGTTCCCTTGTTAGCAGTTTCGTGAAAGAGAGTGTGAGTTAAAAAAGCCTCGGTTAGGCTGATGGCGCACCAGCCACGGTCGTTAAAGCGCCGCGTTAATTCAACCCTGGCCTGGCGCACTTTTCTATCTGGGAAGCTAGTGCGCCGCTTGTCACGCTGTATTGGCAGGTACGAAAACAAATGTAATACAGGGTGTCCGAAAAGTGTTTCCCTGATTACATAAATTGATAACTCAGGCTAAAAGTAAGATACAAATATGGAACTGGTGTCTAATTGTTTACAAACAAACAAAGTTTTTTTCACACATCAGTAAACTTTCACATGAGCACCCTTGGTAGCACGTAGCTCATCTAGGCGATATTTAATTTCCGTCCACACATTAGCCAACATCACTGTGGTTATCCGTTGCCGCAGGGTTTCAAGATCCGGTACATGTGTTCGGTAGACCTCGCCCTTTACATAACCCCATAAAAAGAAGTCTAATGGGGTTATGTCAGGAGAGTGTGGAGGCCAAACCGTTGGCCCATCATGACCAATCCATCGCCCAGGAATGGTCATATCGAGATAGGCACGGACGTGCAAACCCCAATGAGGCGGTGCACCGTCTTGCTGAAACAAGACATCGGGGTGATACTGAAGCGGCTGAGGAACAGCATACAGTTGCAACATGTCCAGATACACTGCAGATGTGATGGTAACCTCAGCGAAGAAGAATATCCCGGTAATTCGATCGTGCGATAGCGCGCACCAAACATTCACCTTTGGACTGCCTCTGGTGCACTCCATGATCTCGCCAGGGGGTTGTGAATCCTAAATGCGCACATTACGGCGATTCACTACGCCACTGACAAAAAAGGTCACTTCGTCGGAAAAGGCAATTCGTCTGAGATAACCATCATCGTCTCCAATACGTGATAGCATTTCGACCGCAAAATCATATCAACGTGTACTTGTCATTGGGCAACAAGGCCTGAACGATGTGGAAGTTTACTGATGTGTGAAAAAAACTTTGATAGTTTGTAAACAATTAGACACCAGTTTCATATTTGTATCTTACTTCTAGCCTGAGTTATCAATTTATGTAATCAGGGAAATACTTTTCGGACACCCTGTATAATAAACACTGAAATATGCAGAAGCACGAAATACACTACTATAGCACGAGTGAGCGTGGAGAAATTAGGTTAACTTCCGATTGGGAGATGACGTTCCGGCGTGTGTGAATGCCACCATTTGAAATGCATTGTGGAATATTTTGACGTTCCGTTCCGTCCAGTTCTGTTTCCTCAAGTGTGAATCGGCCATAACGCTGACGTCACAACTATACCGCCAGTATACTCCTGAAAACGTCTTCAGAGAGGATTTATTTGTCAGACAGCACATGGGCGCGATGCACTTCGAGCCAGTGAGAGAACTTAACGGGAAGGTGGTGCTGTGGAGGGCCGACCCTTCGCGCTGCATCGTCACTGACCACTACCGCCGCAACTGGACCTGCCTCTCAGACTTCGAGGTGCGTTCCGACGACGTGTGGGTCGTCTCATTCCCCAAGTGTGGTGAGTAATCCATCACTCAATACATTTACAGATCTCGCCATGTGACCAAGCATTTGGTTAGACATAAGTGAAATATGCAGTCGAAGTTCGCTGATGGGTCCACTGCATTGCGCTACGTGTGAAGGAAGACTATCTTCAACCTTCATAACGGCCTTAATTCGCCTGGACCCGGAAGAGACGCCTGGTTTCCAAAGCAGTAACTGCCATGCCATTATCATCAGCCGACGGAACACCCAGGCCAGGCCAACCTACCCATAAAAGCCCAGACGTTCGATGAAGAAGATTAGACTACATTAGATTAGATGTACTTTTCATTCCATAGATCCACAGTGATATAGATACAAGACACGTCATAAAACAAGAATACACAGTACACATGAGGGCTACTTTTTTTTCAAAGTCCCGTCAATCGTGCAATGGAAACCCCGGTGAACATAAAAAATGTTTTAATTTCAACGCTTAGCTAGATCCAGTTACTTCTCTACATGGCCGCCTCTCCGATGTAGACATTTGTCGCCTCGTGGAACCAACCTTACAATAACCTCTTCGTAGAAGGCAGGTGCCTGTGCTTTCGGACAGTTTTCTACTCTGAAACTTCCTGGCAAATTAAAACTGTGTGCCGGAACGAGACACGAACTCGGGACCTTCGCCTTTCGCGGGCAAGTGCTCTACCAACTGAACTACCCAAGCACGACTCACGCCCCGTCCTCACAGCTTTAATTCCGCCAGTATCTCGTCTCCTACCTTCGCAAAGGCAAAGGTCACGAGTTCGAGTCTCGGTCCGGTGCACAGTTTTAATCCGCCAGGAAGTTTCATATCAGCGCACACTCCGCTGTAGAGCGAAAATTTCATTCTAGTTCTCTACTCGGTTCGCCAGCTTGCTGTCTGTGTCAAAATGCTGTCCTCATAGCCAGCGGTTCATGTGGGCAAAGAGATTAAAATCTGAAAGAACCAAGACTGGGTTCAATGGTGGGTGACCAAACACCTCTCTTCGAAGCAGGAGCGTTATTGTTGTTGCTGCAGTGTGCAACAGAAGGTTGTCACAAAGAAGGACAACGCCTGTGTTTTCTGAATCACCCTATCGAATCGCCTCATCCACTTGCTAAATTTGGTCACTGATCGGCATTCGATTCCTTCCCTCAGTGCCTGCACCATGAATATCTGTACGCCCTGCTAAAAAGTTCTGCATCGGTGCCGCACTTTGCTGTCAAAAATGGTTCAAATGGCTCTGAGCACTATGGGACTTTAACATCTGAGGTCATCAGTCCCCTAGAACTTAGAACTACTTAAACCTAACTAACCTAACGACATCACACACATTCAATCGCGAGGCAGGATTCGAACCTGTGACTGTAGCGGTCGCCCGGTTCCAGACTGAAGCGCCTAGAACCGCTCGGCCAAGACGGCCGGCACTTTGCTGTCACCCATGACAGTTATGTTCTGTGGCTGCATGGAAATCAGGAGGAAACCCTCATCACGGACAAATCGAAGACATCACGCATTTCACATTGGCGAGAGACACTATATTCTTCTATGGATCTTTACGTGCTCATTATGCGCTCAGAACTGGAAAGTGCGATATGACGCGATCGACGGACATACCAGAGACACTGCGCAACACGTATGCGCAAAGGTTTATCGGGCTTAGATGAAAAAGAGACATATGCTAACGTACCTTCCATAGATTCCAGCTCAGATGGTCCTCATAGAAATGTAATATCAAAAAAATCTTAAACATATTTTCATTTGAAAGATAATAAAAAACTAACAATAAACTTGATGGCTGCAGTCATGTCATTCAATAATGTCGTATAGAATATTATTCTGAGGTAACTCATTTCCAAAGAAGAAAGTCTTCGTTACTCAGAAACCTGCAGTAAGATTAATTTGCGATGCTCACCAATGAACATCGTATAGCTATCCGTTTATGGAGTTGGTTATTTGACTACTGCTCCACATTATACTTATTACCACCGCGCTGAGTCGCCGCGCGGTGTCAGGCACCTTGCCACGATTCACGCGGCTCCACCCGTCAGAGGTTCGAGTTCTCCCTCGGGCATGGGTGAGTGTGTGTGTGTGTGCGTGTGTGTGTTGTCCGTAGCGTAAGCTAGTTTAAGTTTAGATTAACTAGTGAGTAAGCCAAGAGACCGATGACCTCAACAGTTTGGTCCCATAGGAAACTGCTACCAATATACTTGTTACCTCATGAAGTTTGCTGTAAATAATCAAGAGCAGTTCAAAAGAAGAAGTGGCGTGCAGAATTACAATACGTGAAGGAAAAATGAAATTCGTTACGCCACACTAAGGTTGTTTTCATTTCATAAAGGGGTGCATAATGCTGCAACAACAGTTTTTGATCACTAACTCGGTGATTTAAAATATCTGATAGGAAGAAAAGTAAAATTTCAAAACAAACAGAAAAAGTTTGTTCTGACAACTCCTTTTATTTCGTAGAAGAATCTCTATTATTATTGTGTGTGAAAGGTAGTGGATAGGGATATCGTGCAAATGACTGATGGAACAGACAACTAACTATGCCAAGCTTTCCTTAGTAAACACTACCACCTGCATCTCTTTTATGTATGTTCATGATGACCAAGTAATCTGAAAACCGAGTTGTGGTTAAATAAATACTACTTGCAGAATACCAGGAAAGCTTTTTATATTAAAATATTTATGCGAACACTTATACCCTTTGTATATTTAGCACGACGAAACAAGCCGCTGGTGCTCTCCTTTCCAACAGATGAACTTCTTGGGCGATGACATTTAACGACCGCAATGAGAGCGCGTCGGGGCTGTGAGCGCAGTGCGCCGCGCCACAGAGGAAGCGGCTCGCTTTGACGTGGTCCGCGCGGCTTCGGTAAGTGGGTCGGCGTGTGCAGCGACGGCGCGGCGTCGCCACCCGGCCGCTGCCGACGACAGACGCTCGTCACACGCGCGTACAAGGAAGTCTCTGTGAGGCGGCCTCGTTACCAGCGATTTTCATTAAGGCCAAGGGAGCAACTCGCAACAGCGGCGGCTAGAGAAAAGCCTAAGGCATTCTTCCTCTACATCTACATCTCTATCCATATTTCGCAAACCACCGCAATGTGCATGGCAGAGGATACGGCCTATCGTACCAGTTAAATGGATCAAATGCCTCTAAGCACTGTGGGACTTAACAACTGAGGCCATCAGCCCCTTGACTTAGAAATACTTAAACCTAACTATCCTAAGGACATCACACACATCCATGCCCGAGCCAGGATTCGAACCCGCGACCGTAACATGTACCAGTTATTAGTGCTGCTTCCTGTTCACGTATGGAGTACGGGAAGAATAACTGAATGAATGATTCAGTGTTTGCTGTAATTATTCAGTTCTTGTCCTCACAATCCGTACGTCAGCGATACGTAGGGCGTTGTAGTACACTATGTGATCAAACGTTGGTTGAAAATGAGTTACAAGTTCGTGGCGCCCTCCATGGTAATGCTTGAATTCAGTGTCGTGTTGGTCCACCATTAGCTTTGATGACATCTTCCACTCTCGCAGGCATCTGTTCAATGAGGTGCTGGAAGGTTTCTTGGGGAATGGCAGCTCATTCTTCACGGAGTGCTGCACTGAGGACAGGTATCGATGTCGGTCAGGCAGGCCTGGCACAAAGTCGGATTTCCAAAACATCCAGAAGGTGTTCTATAGGATAGAGGTCAGGACTCTGTGCAGGCCAGTCCGTTACAGGGATGTTATTGTCGTGTAACCACTCCGCCACATGCGGTGCATTATGAACAGGTGATCGATCGTGTTGAAAGATGCAATTACCGTAGCCGAATTGCTCTTCAACAGTTGGAAGCAAGAAGGTACTTAAAACATCAATGAAGGCCTGTGCTGTGATAGATCCACGCAAAACAACAAGGGGTGCAAGCCCCCTCCACGAAAACCAGACCTCACTACAACACCTACTCCTCCGAATTTTACTGTTGGCAGTACACACGCTGGAAGACGACGTTCACCGGGCATTCGCCATACCCACACCCTGTCATCGGATCGTCACACTGTGTGCCGTGATCAGTCACTCCACACAACGTTTTTCTACTGTTCAATCGTCCGTTGTTTACTCTCCTTACACCAAGCGAGGCGTCGTTTGGCTTATGAGCAGCCGCTTGACTATGAAATCCAAGTTTTCTCACCTTCCACCTAACTGTCATAGTACTTGCAGAGGATGCTACTGCAGTTTGGAATTCCTGTGTGATGATTTGCCTATTACACATTACGACCCCCTTCAACCGTCGGGGCCGGCCGGGGTGGCCGAGCGGTTCTAGGCGCTTCAGTCTGGATCCGCGCGACCGCTACGGTCACAGGTTCGAATCCTGCCTCGGGCATGGATGTTTGTGATGTCCTTAGGTTAGTTAGGTTTAAGTAGTTCTAAGTTCTACGGGGCTGATGACCTCAGACGTTGAGTCCCATAGTGCTCAGAGCCATTTTTCAACCCTCTCGGGTGTCTCTGTCAGTCAACAGACGAGGTCGGTCAGTACACTTTTGTACTATACGTGTCCCTTCACGTGGATCTAGGGATGTTTAGGAGTGTGGAAATCTCGCGTAAGGCCGTAAGAAACAAGTCACACCCAATCACCTGACCACGTTCGAAGTCCGTTAATTCCGCGGAGCGCCCCATTCTGCTCTCTCACGATGTATGATGACTACTGAGGTCGCTGATATGGAGTACCTGGCAGTAGGTGGCAGCACTATGCATCTAATACGAAAAACGTATATTTTTCGGGTGTCCGGATACTTTTGATCATATAATGTACATTCGTAGAGTCATCATCTAAAGTCGATTTTTGGAGCTTTGTTAGTAGTCTTTCTTGCGATTCTTTACGTCTATCTTCAAGAGTCTTCCAGTTTAGCTTTCGATCATCTCTGTGACACTCGCCCTCAGGTCAAAGAAATGTGTCACCATTCGTATTGCCCTTCAGTGTATACGTTCAGTATCCTGTGTTAGTCCTATTTGGAATATGTCCCACACACTTGAGCAATATTCTGGAACCGATCGCATGAGTGATCTGTAAGCAATCTCGTTTGTAGATTGATGGCATTTCCTGAGTATTCTACCAATAAATTGACGACTACCACCTGCCTTACCACCAACTGAACCTATCCCAGTTATCTAACCGGAAACCTGTAGTTTAACGTGAAATCCAAACCAGGTGTCTTTTCTGGCGACTTTTCACATCGTCGGCAGGTGAAGGCTAGGTTAAAACCAAGACCGAAAAATCCGTGTTCCGAGTGAAATTCTGTTCCATGACCTATTCGTTTTCAAACACGCGCTTTACGACTCCACTACCACCTTCACCCCCACCCCCAGCCCCACCTTAAACAAAGGATATACCTGTTAATGACTGAATTATGGCAGGAATTTTGTTACACCTGGAAGCAGTCTCATAGACAACAGCAACTGGATATGTGGATCATGGACTATAAACCATGAACCATAAACTGGGTTAGTTGGTTAGTTATATACACTGCTGGCAAAAAATTTCAGCACCCTCAACGACAAGGTCATATTATTGATAAGAGATGGGACAGGTAGTTCGTCATTTTCGGATATATGATAACAATTTCAGACAAGATGAGACATACAGAAATGGTTCTGAGCACTATGGGACTTAACTTCTGAGGTCATCAGTCGCCTAGAACTTAGAATTAATTAAACCTAACTAACCTAAGGACAGCACACACGCCCATGCCCGAGGCAGGATTCGAACCTGCGACTGTAGCGGTCACGCGTTTCCAGACTGAAGCGCCTAGAAGCGCTCGGCCACACCCATGAGACATACATGTCACAGTAAAGGGTGCCCAAACGTGAGCATCAATAAACAATGTACCCCACCAACACTGCCTCATTGGCGGCAATGTTGGCATATTCTGACACGCAAACGATCATAAAGGTGCCGAATGGCATCCTGAGATAGACTGTCCCAAGCATCTTGCACGTTTTATTCAATTCGTCAATGAATCCTCTATGCCTTAGAGAACGAGTGAATTCCTGGTTCATCATTTCCCATACGTATTCAATTGGTGAAAGATCTGGTGATCTTGCTGGGCACGGCAGCTGTTGTTCATCACGAAGAGAACGTTGCGTCGCTGCAGCCATGTGTGGACGTGCATTGTTCTGACGAAAAAGCACATCGCCATCCTGTCATAGAACCGGCAGTAGCACGGACGTAACGGCAATGTAGTGGATACTGGTTGCTCCACCTTGCAGAAACACCAAACGTGACTGCGAGTCGTAACTGATGTCCTCCCACACCATGATGCCTGCGGTGGTGGGGCCTGTCTATCATGGCAAATGCACGCTGGAATAGGCAGCTCACCATGTATACGTCATACATGGTTACGTCCGTACTCGCATGCAGACAGAACTTACTCTCATCACTGAAGCCGACAGAGTGCCTTTCCACTCTCTAGTAAACTCTTTCACGACTCTAGAGTAGCCACACTTGACAGAGTCACGGTGTCCAGAGGTACACATGATATTAATCGTGCTGGAAGCAGACGGCTCCCAATAGTTCATGATGCCGCAACAGGTGCCCGGGTTTCGTCGATGGATGATGTTCAGTCGGCCACTACTGCTCACACAATGTCTTTATCTTGGCGTGCGCCTACTACGCGGAAGTCTAACAACTGGTTTCCATGTGTGTGGATTTCCACAAACAACTGTAGAAAGCAAAGATACATCACAGTTACGGTGTGTCCAATATGTTTAGCAATTCGTTGATATGTCCGTCCAGATTCCCATAGGTCCACAATGAAGCCCCATTCAAATGGCTGAAGCTGTTCAACAGGAGTACGTACTCATCAGTGGGGCATGGTTGTATCCTTAAATAAATGTTACAAGCAATTCAGAATGAGATTTTCACTCTGCAGCGGAGTGTGCGCTGATATGAAACTTCCTGGCAGATTAAAACTGTGTGCCACACCGAGACTCGAACTCGGGACCTTTGCCTTTCGCGGGCAAGTGCTCTACCATCGGAGCTACCCAAGCGCGACTCACGCCCCGTCCTCACAGCTTTAGCTCTACCAGTACCACGTCTCCTACCTTCCAAACTTCACAGAAGCTCTCCTGCGAACCTTGCAGAACTAGCACTCCTGGAAGAAAGGATATTGTGAAGACATGGCTTAGCCACAGCCTGGGGTGTGTTTCCAGACTGAGGTTTTCACTCTGCAGCGGAGTGTGCGCTGATATGAAACTTCCTGGCAGGTAAAAACTGTGTGCCAGACCGAGACTCTAACTCGGGACCTATGCCTTTCGCGAGCAAGTGCTCTATCATCTGAACTACCCAAGCACGACTCAATGTCCAGACGGATAAATTCATCGTACATCTCTCACTGCGTTTGTTTTACGCAGTGCTACTTGTCTGTTAGCACTGACAACTCTACGCAAGCGCCACTGCTCTCTGTCGTTAAGTGAAGGCCGTCGGCCACTGCGTTATCCATGGTGAGAGATAATGCCTGAAATTTGGTACTATCGGCCCACTCTTGAGATTGTGCATCTCGGAGTATTAAATTCCATAACGATTTCCAAAATGGAAAGCCCCATGAATCTAGTTCCAGCTATAATTCCGCGTTGAAAGTCTGTTAATTTCCGTCCTGCTGCCATAATCACGTTAGAAAGCGTCTCACACGAATGACATGAGTACAAATGACAGCTCCACCAGCCAATGCACTGCACGTTTATACCTCGAGGACGCGATACTACCGCCATCTACAGAGTGGCCCATTGATAGTGACCGGGCCAAATATCTCACGAAATAAGCATCAAACGGAAAAACTACAAAGAGCGAAACTGCTTGAAGGGGGAAACCAGGTGGCGCTATGGTTGGCACGCTAGATGGCGCTGCCATAGGTCAAACGGATATCAACTGCATTTTTTAAAATAGGAACTCCCATTTATATTACATATTCGTGTAGTACGTAAAGAAATATGATTGTTTTAGTTGGACCACTTTTCTCGCTTTGTGATAGATGGCACTGTAACAGTCACAAACGCATAAGTACGTGGTAACACGTAACATGCCGCCAGTACGGACGGTATTTGCTTCGTGATACATTACCCGCGTTATAATGGACCTTTTAACAATTGCGGAAAAGGTCGATATCGTGTTGATGTATAGCTAGTGTGATCAAAATGTCCAACGGGCGTGTGCTATGTATGCTGCTCGGTGTCCTGGACGACATCATCCAAATGTCCGGACCGTTCGCCGGATAGTTAGGTTATTTAAGAAAACAGGAAGTGTTCAGCCACATGTGAAACGTCAACCAGGACCTAAAACAAATGATGATGGCCAAGTAGGTGTTTTAGCTGCTGTCGCGTCTAATCTGCACATCAGTAACAGACAAACTGCGTGGGAATCGGGAATCTCAAAAGCGTCGGTGTTGAGAATGATACATCGATTGCACCCGTACCATATTTCTATGCACCAGGAATTGCATGGCGACGACTTTGAACGTCGTGTACAGTTCTGCCACTGGACACATGAGAAATTACGGGACGATGACAGATTTTTTGCACGCATTCTATTTAGCGACGAAGCGTCTTTCACCAACAGCGGTAACGTAAACCGGCATAATATGCACTATTGGACAACGGAAAATCCACGATGGCTGCGACAAATGGAACATCAGCGACCTTGGCGGGTTAATGTTTGGTGCAGCATTATGGGCGCAAGGATATTTGCCCCCCATTTTATCGATGGCAATCTAAATGGTGCAATGTATGCTGATTTCCTACGTAATGTTCTACCGATGTTACTACAAGGTATTTCATTGCATGACGGAATGGCGATGTACTTCCAACATGATGGATGTCCGGCACATAGCTCGCGTGCGGTTGAAGCGGTATTGAACAGCAATTTTCATGACAGGTGGATTGGTCGTCGAAGCAACATACCGTGGCCCGCACTTTCACCGGATCTGACGTCCCCGGATTTCTTTCTGTGGGGAAAGTTGAAGGAGATTTGCTATCGTGATCCACCGACAATGCCTTACAACACGCGTCAGCGCATTGTCAATGCATGTGCGAACATTACGGAAGGCGAACTACTCGCTGTTGTGAGGAATGTCGTTAAACGTATTGCCCAATGCATTGAGGTTGACGGACATCATTTTAAGCTTTAATTGCATTAATGTGGTATTTACAGGTAATCACGCTGTAACAGCATGCTTTCTCAGAAATGATTAGTTGACAAAGGTATATGTATCACAATGGAACAACCGAAATAAAATGTTCAAACGTCCCTAGGTTCTGTATTTTAATTTAAAAACCTACCTGTTACCAATTGTTCGTCTAAAATTGTGAGCCATATGTTTGTGACTATTACAGTGCCATCTATCACAAAGTGAAAAAAATGGTCCAACTAAAACAATCATATTTCTTTACGTACTACACGAATATGTAATAAAAATGGGGGTTCCTATTTAAAAAAGAACGCAGTTGATATCCGTTTGACCTATGGCAGCGCCATCTAGCGGGCCAACCATAGCACCATCTGGTTTCCCCCTTGAAGCTAGACAAGTTTCGTTCTTTGTAGTTTTTTCGTTTGTCGCTTATTTCGTGAGATATTTGGCCCGGTCACGATCAATGGACCACCCTGTATATGTGTGCATATCGCTATCCCATGACTTTTAGCACCTCAGTGTATATTAATTAGACTAAATCGTTCACCTGCTCCCAGTTAAAGGTTGCCTATATGAATGCTTCCACAGACAATAGAAAGTGCAATCTTACGTTAAAAGTTTAATACAATAAGTTAAGTATTAAAGCTAGAAATTGTGTATGTGTCTTGAGGCAGCATGGCGCGCAAAATACCACCACTATATTCATCTAGTGTTTGGGAATGAGGGTGTCTAGTGACTTACAACAAATTTTAGACATAGTTTCAAGGTTTTGTCGGAACTTTTTCTAGCTCACACTTAGCGACTTCCAACAACTTTTGAACATAATTTGAAGCTGTTTTACGTGTGGGCGTTCGATTCTGTTTAGAATCGTGAGGAGGCAGGGAGAGGGCGACTTACTGGTGTAGTACTATTGAGGCTATGAAACTTTAGCTCTTGTATGCTAACTTCTGTCTACAGTTCTTGAAAAGGAGTGTAAATTAAATTTGCTGTATGGTTGGATGCCGGAAGTGAAGATTAAATTATCATAGCACTAAACAATGTAGAGACATGCTGTGGTCCATCAAAGGCAGCATGAATACACTATACCCATTGAGAACTTATATGGTTTTGCTGTGAGTACAGATTAATCCATTTCGCAGATATGTGGCTACCTATCAATTCACGGCCAAAAGAGGACGAGAGTTACTTACAGTTCACACAACTTACTGAATCAGCAGTGTCAAAATACTAAAATGAATGCAGCAGACAACATATAGTTTGAAGCTGGTGTGCTTACCAGGTAGCCAATTACCATCAGATGGAAGAGGCGAGATGCGACTTTCATGATGAAGCTACCCACCTCCAACGTGGATCGTGAGGATGGCAACAGGCCTTGGCTAGCAGCTTAAAGATAGAGTGTGCTGATGAGCCTCCCCCATCGCGACAGGCTGCAAACCCTTCCGCGGAACCTCAAGAACACAGTAACCCATCCTGACTACCATTGTAGACAGAAGGAGCAGCAACACGTCACAGAGGAGATTTCCATTAGAGCAACAGCCGGGTTTCCCTGCTCTTCACTGTGTAGCATAACATGCCTGGGAAAGTATCCAGAAATCAATCAGTGTAGTGAATACATAGATGAGGAAGTGCAATTGGCTAAATTCTAGGTCCACTCACTTGGCTCATAAGCTGCACTGTGACTTGCACTATATCAGTGTAACAAACAAAAGTTATTTTTGTGTACTATTCGTCTCCTTGTCAAGGGTTTACAGCGGAGTTTTGTACACAAGTGCAGAGATATTCAACAAGGTTCCATCTAACAAAAATTAAGAAACCGGTAACCTATACCAACACAAAAGAAAATTGAAAATGTCTCATTAACCACTACTTCATTCAGTAAGATTTTATATCCTACCGACATTGTATTATTCACCAAAATCTTTTTAATTCAGTTTGCTAAGTATCATTCAGACCAGCGGTGCACAAAGCCATCAGTTCCATAAAACTTGAGTTTTACGAAATGCGTAAAAAACGCCTTTGGAAGATAAAAAAATACCAGCTGGCGATATTTACGCATTTAAGGCCTGTACTGTTTCAGGTTTGCATCTGTGAATAGCATTCTCAGTCGCGCAACCATTCCGGAATCCGAACTGTGACGTGCTAAATAAATTGTTTCCACTTAAGTTCGAGACTACGCTGGAGTACATAACTATTTCGAAGATTTTGGAAAAATATCAGTAAGGAAGTCGAAAGATAACTGTTCATGTGTGTCTCATCACCTTTCTTATGAAGATGTTTAACACTCGCATATTTTAACCTGTCTGGACAATTCCCTGTACCAGTGATGCACTGTTGAATCACTAAGGCCATTACATATTATGTTGGCATAACTTTTCAAAATTGTGTTTGATATTCCATCATCATCACAAGAGGTTTTGTTTTTTAGAATTTTTGTAGTTCTTTTTATTTCGGCTACTTCGATTGATTAAAGTTTTATGGAATGACATATTTAATACGTTCTCTTTCTTCTTCTACTGAACCATTTAATCTTATTCACTATATGACCAAAAGTATCCGGACACCCCCAAAAACATATGTTTTCCATATTAGGTGCGTATTGCTGCCATCTACCGCCAGATACTCCGTATCAGCGACCTCAGTAATCATTAAACCTCGTGAGCGAGCAGAATGGGGCTCTTCGCGGAACTCACGGTCTTTGAACGTGGGTAGGTGATTGGGTGTCATTTCTGTCATACGTCTGTACGCGAGATTTCCACACTCCTAAACATCCGTAGGTCCACTGTTTCCGATGTGATAGTGAAGTGGAAAAGTGAAGGGACACGTACAGAACAAAAGCGTACAGGTCGACCTCGTCTGTTGACTGACAGAGACCGCGACAGATGAAGAGGGGCGTAATGTGTAATAGGCAGACATGTATCGAGACCATCACACAGGAATTACAAAGTGCATCAGGATCCACTGCAAGTACTATGACATTTAGATGAGAGGTGAGAAAACTTGGATTTCATGGTCGAGCGGCTGCTCATAAGCCAAACGACGCCTCGCTTGGTGTAAGGAAAGTAAACAACGGACGATTGAACAGTAGAAAAACGTTGTGTGAAGTGACGAATCACGGCACACAGTGTGGCGATCCGATGGCAGGATGTGGGTATGGCGAATGCCTGGTGAACGTCGTCTGCCACCGTGTGTACTGCCAACAGTAAAATTCGGAGGAGGAGGTGTTGTAGTGAGGTCTTGTTTTTCGTGGATTGGGCTTGCACCCCTTGTTGTTTTCCGTGGCTCTATCACAGCACAGGGCTACATTGATGTTTTAAGCAACTTCTTGCTTCCAACTGTTGAAGAGCAATACGGGGATGACGACTGGATCTTCCAACACGATCGAGCACATGTTCATAATGCACGGCCTGTGGCGGAGTGGTTGTACGACAATAACATCCCTGTAACGGACTGGCCTGCACACAGTCCTGACCTGAATCCTATAGAACACCTTTCGGATGTTTTGGAACACCGACTTCGTGCCAGGCCTCACCAATCGACACCGATACCTCTCCTCAGTGCACCACTCAGTGAAGAATGGGCTGCCATTCCCCAAGAAACCTTCCAGCACCTGATTGAACGTATGCCATCGATAGTGGATGTTGCCATCAAGGCTAAGGGTGGGCTAACACCATACTGAATTCCAGCATTACAGATGGAGGGGTCCATGAACTTTTAAATCATTTTCAGCCATGTGTCCGAATAGTTTTGATTACATAGTGCATATACCTTGACTCATTCCATAGCCCTGATGGTTCTTCTTCCTGATGGAATATGCAGAATACCACGAATGAATGAATGAATAAGTAGTCCTTTCTTCATTCACGAATGTGGGCCATTAAAACTCCATCTTAATTTACAATCAGTTAAGAACATTAGCGCCTATCCTCTCACTCTCGGTGTCGAATCTTATGAATATTTTTGTTTACAGGAATATCCTTCAGGAATTATTAGGGCAGGCGTGGAGGCTGTGTATTAAAGTTGCATTGCCCCAGTTGTGTTACACACCTTGTAGAAAGACATTTGAAATACTGCAGGAAGTTTCAGTTCATAATTTTACAAAATTCAAGAAGAATTTTGTGGCTTCAGGGTGCAAACCCTCGGAAATTTCGAGTCTAGTCGTCTATTCTGGCCATGGAGCAAAGCAGTTGACTATGTTCTTCTCATCTAAAGTGGCATAAGGAGAACCATATCTGGGCTCACCGGCACACCCGACATAAGACTATCGTACTACGCGAATACTCCAACCGCAAATGTTTCATCCACTTCCTTCCTCATTTTTAGAGATTAAAAAGCTATAAACCAAAATTAAGGCACATTTTCACGTTAACCAGAAGGAATTCGATTCTATATGTATCTCGAATACAGCAGGGCGATTGTCGGCGCATACCCTACTACTGACTGGCGACTTACCGGAGATAAATTAATAATCAGTAGCTTGCTAACGGCAGCAGGCCGCAGTTACTTTTATGCGCAAACATTTTTCTGTTTGTTCCTGTTCCAGGTAAGGAACAGCTCCTGTAGCTTTCTCCGCTAGCCACACGAATTTTTGGTTCCACCTGCACAACAAAATTTCCCTGTTTGCTGGTAAACATGGAGCGACATTCGTACAAATTTCTAAGTATCTGCTGCTGCGACTGAACCGATTGGTAAATGTTGTTACAGGAACGACATGGACACAAGAAATGGTGTGGCTTCTTGGGCACGACTGCGATTTCGAGACGGCGAAGAAGATCAACCTGGATGACAGATTTCCTCAAATTCAGTAAGTACGTTGTAAGACATCCACTTATAAACCACATCTCCACAGCGGACACATAATATACCCATTAATTCTTTCTGCAAGGGATGCCATATGCAATATATGAACTGCTGTATTTGGACACCTTACACTACAGTGTTAGCTTCTTATTAAGACCAAACCATGAGGGGTGAACTTGTGAAGCCAGTACACAAGAATCCTACCAGTTACTGCTTCGTGCCTGTTACGTAACTCAACAACCTGGATGCATGAGCAAATACAAGAACAGATGGTTTGATTAGAATGAGGCTAAATTACAGGTTAAACTACCATGGAAATAGCAAACACTCGCTGTAGAGCAATGTATATATTCTGTAGCGCATGCTTTACATGCGTTCATACAAGATTAAAATTATGATCTGGTACCATCCTGTAACTTTAAAATACCCTTATACCTAGTTAGTTAGTTTCAAGTTACATAGATATCTCGCACGACAAATCGTAATGATGTGGAACGAGTCATTTTATATTCACATCACAAATTATTTGTTATATTCACCTACATACTGATAATTGACATGAAAGAAGACAGGCAGACGTGATTAATTCCTAACCACCATGTTTTATATATTACAGTAATAGAAATTCTTCTATGGCATAGAGTGCGTGGAAAAAGGAGAAACTTTTTTCAGTTTATTCTCAAATTTTACTTTTTTGTCTCTCAGACATTTTATATCACTGGGTAAGTGATCAAAAATTTTGAGTGCAGCACTGTGCACCCATTTTTGTGCTAAAGATACCCATAATGTGGTGTGATGAATGTCGTTTTTTCTTCTAGTGTTGTAATTATATGCATCATTGTTCCTTTTGAACTGTGATGGATTATTAACAACAAATTTCATGAGGGAATAAATATACTGTGAAACAGCAGTTAAAGTACCCAACATTTTAGTCAGATGCATACAACATGCTCGTGGGTGACACCACATATTATACCTACAGTACGATTTTGAGCAATCAATATTTTCTTTCTTAAAGATGAATTATCCCAGAGCACATTCCATACGACGTCACTGGATGAAAATATGCAAAGTATGTCAACTTACTGAATTGTTGCTCCCTGAGTTTTGCAATGATTCAAAGTGACTGAACTAAGTTGTTTTAGGATTTATAGTGGACCTAATATTGAGCCTTGGGGATCACCATATATGATTTCTCCCCATTCAGAACAATGTCCCCAGGCTACATTCTCTGAATTACTAATTACAGCTTTCTGCATCCTTTTGGTGAGATATCATGGATTGGTTGATTATATCATCAATTCCAAAAAACTTCAGTTTTTGTAGGAGAATATTGTGATTCACTCAGTCAAATGCTCTAGATAGATCGCAGATAGTACCAGCCCAGAGTTATGATGTCATTTAATGCTTGTAAAATTTGAAGAGTGAACATGCGAATGACATTCTCAGTTGAGCAACAGTTCTGAAAACCATACTGTGATTTACTGCGGATATTATTGTTGCTCAAGTGAGACAGTGTTCTAAGATATGTCATCTTCTCAACATTTTGGAAAATGGTGTCAGTAATGAAACAGGTTGATAGTTATTGACGTCTCCCCATCGTCTTTCTTAAAGAGATGTTTAACAACAGCATATTTCAGTTTATCTGGAGAAACACCTTGAGTCAGTGATGCATTTCATGTTTCAAATAAGGCAAGAGCACATCTTTAGTACAGTAGTGGAAACACTCTCAAATCCAGATGAACTCTTATTTTTCAGAGGATATGTATTTTTCTTAATTTCGGAAGAAGAATTTGATGTTTTATTTATATGATAGAGTTTTATGAGCGTTGTTTTTTTTCGACATCCTGCTATGTTTTTCTTTTGGTCTGTTTGTCCCTCTGCTTTCTGCTACATTTAAGAAATGATCATTAAATATACTTGCTACTTGTGTCTGACCGTTTATAGCCCTTCCATTCAGTTTAATAGTGATTTTATCTCATTCTGCAGCTGGTTGTCCTGTCTCTCATTTCACTACATTCCACATAAGTCTGTTGTTGGAATTACTGATTTTTGAAATAATGTGTATGTTCCTTAATTTTTTAATAATGTATAATTATAATTTTGAGTAGATTTTACTATGGACTACTATGGCAGGATTTCTGCTCATTCTTGCCAACAGATGAATTTACGTTTTCCTTTCACAAGATAATTTAATGCTTCCTATTTTCCATGGTTCCTTACATGGCTGCTTAATGTCTTTCCTGATTAGCTTGAGCAGAAAGTTGTTTTTCAATGACAATATAAATTGGTCACGGAATAAATTAAATTTTATTCCAGTATTCGATTTATTATGAATTTCATTCCAGGTCATCTCTTGTACACAATTCTTAGTAACATTTGTTTTGAGTAATTAATTATTCTAACTGACTTCCACTGTGGAGTATCAGTACTGGAAGGTACTATGTCATCTATCCTAACTAACTGCACACCATAATCAGAGAGAGCATTTGTTACTGGGTATATGGTTATTTCCTTGCTGTGAGCTTCATAAAAAAAAACATTATCAATTAGGTTCCTACCACCTTTATCCAACCATGGTGCAAAGTTATTTACCGGGATCACATAGTAGGTTCCACATATGGTTTCCAGATCATTTTCCCTATCACAAAACTTTAGAAAATCTATATTAAGTGTCCAAAGACTCTTAAATGCTAGCCATTATCCGACAGATAGCATGGTAAGGGATCCAGACTCTCACAAGTTTTTTCAAAATTTCCCAGTGGGGATCTATGAATAGTTACAACTAAAAGTGAATTGTTTTCTGCATCAATTCTCAAGCACACATTTTTATGTGCTGATCACAACAAAATCTACTATCCCAGTTTTTTTGAACTTGAGTTCTGTCTTAATATGTGTAAAAAATTCTCCTTCTTCCATATTAGTTCACATCAGTAAGGTGCTTACATGTCACTTACCTAATCCTGTGGTTTTCTGGTGCTCAGAAAGGCACAGGATGCTTATCTTTTTGGAACTCTCTAAATTCTCCAAACAGACAAGAAATTCTTCTATCTTATTACTCAATCCTCTTATAACGTAATACTAATACATTCATGTCCTTATTCCTGGATCAGACTAAATATAGTTTCCGAACATAGTGTGCTGCACAATGAAATGTACGACACTAAAGTAAATTTATAACATAAACATCAACTATTAGAACACAAAGGTTTACATTTACGTGGTAAATGACATTTAGAACCAAAAGCGTCGGTTCTTGATTACAAAAAGAAGCACACCTGACATTTGTCGATTACAGTACCATCTACCACAAATGGAAAACAATGCTTTGAGTAAACTGTACGTATTTTTTGGTGTAGAATCTAAATTTGCAATAAAAATGGGGTTCTCATTTCAAAATACAAAGCTGACCCCATCCACGCAGGAGGGTTGATTAGGAGGTGGTCATCTGGCCAGTTGTAGCACGGATGTCCTCTTTAATAATATCAACTTTTCACCTAGATCATTTTTTCGTATGATGTGTGGTTCTCGAGATATCTAGTTAAAACAATAACCCTGTATACGGGGTGATCCAGCTGTCCCTATCGATAGCTTTTATGTAACCTGCAGGACCTTCAAAAACAGCATGTGAGATTTTCATATTTTCTCGCTCGCTGTGCCTAAACTATTAGTTCTACAGAAAAAATGAACGTGAACTTTAGGTAGGATTTTTAATGTAGTTAAAATACTGGTATACGTTTTCGCTAGAGGCCATAGTTTTCGAACTATTCAAGAAAACGCAGAGAAGTGGCTTTCAAACGAGTTTTCTTGGATAATTCGTAAACCATGGCAAAAGCGATAACGTATCCCTGTACAAAATGTAACTGTTAAATTTCCTACGAAAAGGTCCTGCCCATTTTTTCTGCAGAACTTATAGCTTGCACATAGCAAGTGAGAAATTATGAATATCATATGTGTGGTTTTTGACGGTGTTGTGGATTGCGTAAGACCCATCGGCAGGGGCAGCTGAATCATCCTGTATATAAGATGCCACCGAATCTCTCTTTTTCAGAGATGATTCTCTTGTTACTATCAATGTGCATTTTACATTTTAAAATCTATTTAAGATTTTGCTACCCAAAGTTTAAAACTCTTCTTCTTTCTGTGTCTCATATGTTAATGTAATAGGCTTTACATCACGTGATTTACTTTTCATTACACTTAATATACCTTTGCTTATATTCATCTTATAATCTCTTTTCAAGGTACTATCCATTCCATTCAACTGGTCTTCCAAGTCCTTCGCCGTCCATGAGAGAATTAGAAAGTTACCGGCAAAGATCTTGAGTTTTTGTTTACTCCCCCTGAACTTTATTTTGCCTTCCAAATTTCTTCTAAATTTCGTTCACTGCTTGCTTAATGTGTTGAACAACCTCAAGGATAGAGTACACCTTTGTCACTCGTTGATCAACTCCTTCCATGTGCTTCATCTCTTATAGCTGTAGTGTGTTTTTTGTAAATGTAATAGATGACCTTCCGGTGTATTTTTTTGTGGTGTATTTTATTCCTGCTATCCACAGAATTGCAAATATTATGTACCAGGCAATTTTATTAAAAGCATCCTCTAAATCTGGATGCTACAAACTTAGATCTACCCTTCTACAGTATCTCTTTTGAGATAAATCATAGGATCAGCATTTGCCTCACGTCTTTTCACATTTCTTCAAAACGCAAACTGTCGCTCCTCAGATTTTGTCGGTGGGATGGTGAAAGTCTCCGTACTTCGAGTTCACTTTGCTCTCCTCGCTACATGTACGAAAGATTACTCACACGCTTTGTTTTTGTATTTTTCATTCAGCTACGAGGTAATTAATTTAAGAAACTATCGTTCACAGCAGTGTTGTGTACGTGTGTGTGCAGGAATATGACCATCGGCGGCGACGTGGCAGATGGTGAGCTGCAATCAGTCCAGAAGGCAGCAAATCTGACTCCACCGCGCTATATCAAGAGCCACCTGCCCAAGGAGCTGCTTCCCACCCAGGTCTGGACCAAGAAACCAAAGGTGAGCCCTTATCAGACATCACTCTGTTTACAGTATACTTGAAACACCAGCTGCTCAGTTGAAATTGTTTGATCTGTCTATAAATCTATCCTGTGGCGCCAAAGATGTGAGTAATTGATTCTTTACTTTTTATGTATATCTCCTTAAAAATGGGGCTTAAAACACCAAATAAACGTTCAGTTACGAAAATGATGTCTTGAGATGGCTCTTTTGGTCTCACAATACGAGTGCTACTGTAGTTCCTCGGCACGTGGGCATGCATTTGATTGTGTATATTGTATTCCTCTCTTAGAAAAAAGCAAGTTTTATGGCGTTGATGGCTTTATAAACAAATGATTAAATCGTACTTAATAAATCGAATGCAAATAGTTGTGCTTAATTAATCAAACATTTTTGGAAGGAGAGAGATTTTCATTGGCTGGGACAAATCATGTAGGGAGTCCCATAGAGTTCAATATTGGACCCACTTTTATTCGGTATACAAAGTGTCCCAGCGAAAATGCTCGGGATTCAGGGATATGACAGGCCCACTCATTTGAAGCAAAAACTTTCGTATAGACCCATGTCCTGTTCCGAATGGCTTATGTGACAGGACATATTTAATACACACTGACGGTCAGAAAAAACAGAACACCTTGAACGACTATAGATAGGAGGTACATATTCACAGGACGTGTATATTACTGTGTTCTACAGAAATGACTAGCATTTAAACCATATCGGTCCGCGGGTTCAGGGTCAACATCGACGTAGCGGCGCAACATCGCATACCAGGAAAATGTACCTGCGGCTCTCTTTGTCGCTATAAACCGATTTCAGCAGACGAGCAGGCGGCATCGCAGACGTATGCGTGAACCGTACCGTCAAATCAGTGAGTTTGGAAGAGGGCGCATTATGCGCATGAGAGAATTTGATGTATCCATCCGGGTAATTGCTGATAGTGTGGGACAAAGTGTTTCGGCAGTGAAGAATGGTTTGCAGAAGGCCGTAGAACACGGCGAAATGGCTCAAGTCGCACCACCCAGACCACCCTCCGAGAAGATCGACAACTCATCCGAATGGGACTGCAGGACAGATCTGTGTCCGTCTGGGTTCTAGTGAAACAGTGTGCACGTCCTACACATTCCGAGGTGGCAGTCCGTCGCAGTTTATTATGGTATAAGTTAAGTGCGCGCCGTCCACTTCTCCACCTACCTTTGACGAATGTGGAGAAACATGCTAGATGGCAATAGTGTATGGAACGACATCACTGGGTACTGGAATGGCATCAGATAGTGTTTTCGGACGAATACAGATTCTGTTTGTTTAAAATGATGGCCGCATTTTTGTTCGCCGCAGACATGGGGAGCGGCATCACATTTACTGCGTTCACACAAGACATACAGCGCAAAATCGAGGCCTTACGGTCTGCGGTGCTATTGGGTACAGTCACAAATCACAGTTGGTGCAGCTCCAGGGCACTGTGACCAGTGTGACCTACGTGAATGACAACCTGATACCCTTTCTGTACAACAACCCAGACGCCGTTTTCCAGCTGCATGAACAAGTGAATTCTCCGTATCACAGAATGTTAGCACAGGCGAACTTTGGAAATAGGTGAATGCAGCATGGATGGCTTTATCACAGGACATCATTTCCGCCTTATACGTGTCGATGCAATCATTCTTTGAACAAATTATGAGGGACCATGGTGGACCTTCTATCTACTGGGCAACGGGGCACATGCTGAACCAATGTGAACTGAAATGTAAATCATTTCTGCAGTACATACTAATGTACATGTCTTGTGAATATGTAAGTCCTATATCTAGTCGTTCAAGGTGTTCTGTTTTTCTGAGCATGAGTGTACTTTTGCCGTGGCGTTAGTGGCGCGTACATGTGCGCCTTACTTACACAACCTCTTCGACGTTTTAGTCCATCCCGACCATTGGGTGTTATGAGTGAAGGAGTTTAAGGGACTGAAAGTGCAACAGAGAGAAGCACTGGTTAGTTGTGTTTGTACATGAATTGGCTAAAACGAAATGACACACAACTGCACAATGATTAACTGCAGATATGCTTTGTGTTTACGGCTTCTGATGTGTTGGAGCTCCTGGTGCTACTAACGGCAGTCAGCGACTTTCTGCACATATCAGTGTCTCATAATTCGTGTATCGCAAATATAACGCACGAAAAACTTTTATCCATTTCTCATACAGCGTGTCCACAATCTTCACATTGGCGGCAATACCACAAGACTTGAAGTTTATCACTGGTTAAACGAAATCCTCATTTGATTGAATTAATACTATTCACCAATGAAGCAACATTTATACGGAATGGAATGAACAACACACATAATAATCATCGATAGTCGCAGGCAATTCCACAGTGGAAATTAATTTCCAAATTCGTTTCTCGATCAATCAAACAGTACTCCATTAGGTCTTTTTTCTTTTGTTATGAGTTCGGAGGTGTACAAACGAAGGTATACACGAAACAAGCAAACAGCCTACTCTCTCGACAGTGTACAATTGCATTGAAGTTGACGCTGGGATATTCGAAAATTTATTGTGTACTGTATGACACCTGTAATGAGAATTTACGATAATGGTTACACGTGAATTTGTTAAAGATATGTAACTTTCCATTGATCGTGAAACGCATGTTGCAATGTTTACTAACTGTTGTAGATGTGTAAACGCGACAATATATTGAATAATAAAGCAGGGCCGGTAAAGTTTCGCATTCAGGCCCTCGACGGGGCAATGGGGCCCGACCGATCGCCATGGAATCCTCTCTCAATGGCGTCACTGGAAGCAGTACGGAGGGCCATGTGGTCAGCACACGGCGCTCCTGGCCGTCGTCGTGTTTCTTGACCTTGAAATCACTACTGCTCTATCGAGTACCTCCCCAGTTGGCCTCGAGACACTGTTGCACCCCATAGCAGTTCTCTCACCAAGAAAAATGTCTGGCAATACCAGGAATCAAACTCAGGTCCCCCACATGTCAGCCGCGCTGACCACTCAGCTACGGAGGCAGACAATCTACCGACTAAAAACGAACATAAATAACAATGTACATTAGATGTATTCTATTTCAGAATCCATTCGGAGCAGGACAAACGTCCATATGAAGTTTTCGCTTGAAATGGTCGTTCCTCCCATTTCTTGAATTTTTACCGTTCCTCCTGGGACACCCCTATAGTCTCCCCATTTGTTGTTAATGATTGTCTTCACTACATGGAAACAGTAGAATGCCATCAGCAAGATGATTCAGAGACGTTCCATTAACACTTGCTACTTTATTTTCTGAGTTTGAGGCTCTGAAAACTGGCTGTAGAACCACAGGTTTTCCTGATTCCTCTTCCAATCAAATAGAATTGGTTCTCATTGCAGACGATACTAGTTCTCATTAGAGAGAAAGCAAAAGCAGAAATTGTCAATGACGCTGTCTAAAGAATTAATAAGGGGCGCCCCTTTAATTTTGAGAAAATGCACTTTATTCATTTCTGAACGACAGAGTTACACCTACAATTAACGTAGCCCAAGAACAGTGCTGTACTGTGTTCCAAAGTTGGAATAACAGCCTGTTAAGAAAGTGGTCCTACAGTTTTTGCTCACCATTGTAAGCTATGAACATTCAGATGATGGCTCAAACGGGCGTCTGGCCATCCAGATTTAGGCTTTCCGTGATTTCCCTAAATCACTTGAAACAAATGTTGGGATGGTTCTTTGAAAGGGCATTGCCGATTCCCTACTCCGTCCTTTTTTTAATGCGAGCTTGTGCTTCGTCTCTAGTGACCTCGCTATCGACGGGACGTTCAACACTTATCTCCTCCTTACTTCTCCACAATTGTGAACAGTAGCAGCCCCAGAACACTACCCTGAGGTACTCGGTACTGACTTTACTCCTGTCGATTATTCTCCTTAAGGAAGAGGCGCTGAGTTCTGTTCCCTGGGAAGTCTTCCATGGAATCGTTTGTCTTTTCCTAATTCTGTAGGCACATGTCATCTTTTACTAGGGTGTGGTGAGGAACTTCCCAAAGTTTTCTGTTAGTCAAGAAAGACGCCATCAATCAGGGCTTCACCTTTAACTCTCTTCTGAATCTCGTGAACGAACAGAGTAATCTGGGTTTCACAAAGTCCTTACTTATAGTAATCATGTTAATTTCTACATGGGAATTCTTTGATTGCCAGGACAGTCATCATTCGTGAGCAAAATGTTTGTTCCATGTTTCAGTCCTGTAAAAAGTTTTTAACCATTCGTAAACGAGTTTTCCTCTCCCTTCGGTTCAGCACATTTGCATTAACACAACATTTATGTGTCGCCGTTTCTTCGTAACTCTTAACAAATTTGATGCTTCACTTTGCTGTAAGTATTCACCCATTGCATTGATCGGGCCGAAGAAGATGAATCTGTTTCAATTTAGTGTTGCATGATACCACATCACGCTTCTCAACATGTTGGTCCATCGATATGTACACAATTTTAAAACATATTGACGTTTATAAACTGGAACAGTCAATCAAGTTCATGGACAACTTTCAGCACAACAACACAGTAATCTCAGCTACAAAGCCATGAAAAACCAGAATAGGAGGAGGCAACCTTCTGCACAACAATCGAAAGCCACCTGCTGCAAAGTTGCTTACGTTTGTTTTCTGTTCTCTGCAGGTGATTTACGTCTCCAGAGATCCAAAAGACGCGGTACTCTCTTACTACCACTACTATAAACTGGTCTATGGCTTTAGTTTAAGCTTCGAGCACTTTTTGGACTGGTTCATAACGGATAAAAGTAAGTACAGGCCACTGCAGTTGCAAATTTGTAAGAACTATAGTGAACATAATTTTGGTTACACTGTAGATGAGTCCGAAGAGAAAGACATAATTGGACTTGGTGTAAAGTACTTCGGAATAATTAATTTCTTTCTCCTTTTATTTATCCATGTTCATAGTTCTTAAAAATGAATAACATTAGGTCCAAATTACAGTTGTGGAGACTATAAAAAAGTCTGAAAGATTTGAAAGCATTAAGCAACACCCTTATAGAATACAACTGAGCCACTGCATTTTCAAGTCAACCAAGAATCTCGACAGTACACTGAAGAAGGAAAAAAACGAAATGATGTAATGGCAACGGAAACAGTGTGGACGGAATAAAACGTCAAATTTATTACTTAATACATAGACAATTCACGAGCTCATTATAAATATTTTTTAAGAAATGATTTCTAGGGAAATTTTCTTTAAGCTGTAAACCACAGCTTCGCTGGAGAACATTACAGTGCATCCCACCTAACCGCTACCATAAAAACCGATTTTGGTGCAGATTAATTTCGGTTTTTTCGTCTTAATCTTGAAGACCAGGATGTAATATCTAACAAGAGCATACATTTTCCGAAGGATATGACATTCTGTCAAACATCAATATCGGCTATTTTTAACTCTCAAACACAGCTGAACTTTGTGAGGCTCAAAACTTATCGTATTTAAATGTCACACAAGGTATTTAGAGCTATCAATGTAACGACTATCACCAGAGTTCATATATTCGGGACTGACCTATTTCGTTGTTTACACAGGGTTATTCGAAAAGAAGGAACAGATTTGAAAAATTTATTGCTTCAAAACCACAAAAAATAGAAACACAATTCCAATGTCCCTGGAAAGAGAAAAGTTCAAATTTTTATTCATTCAATGTGAGCACTATGTGCTAAACGACAATTATCAGGACGGTGGCTTATTTCTTGCCACACATGACGCAGCTGGTCTCTCGTTATCGAATTCACAGCTTCAACAATGAAATGTCGCAGACTATCAAGAGTGTCAGGCATAGATAAGTTAGACGGTGTGAGTTCTGGAGACGTGGGAGACCACTGGCGATGAAGTTCATCTTCTGCTCCTCCTCTTCCAATCCAACATCCTGGAATGGTATCATTCAGGTAAAGTCGGGCGTGCTTGGAGAAATTCTCTAACCAAGCCGTTAATGTCTAGTTTCCCCTGGGCAGCACGTCAGGTTTTGAAGTGTGGATGTTTGAGTGGCAAACTGTTGGTCTAAACAGAAAGCTGCAATCCATTTAATGTTGCAGTTACAACTGTGCAGAAAACATCGGGGGGGAAGACTTTTCGACACACAGAAACAACAACCAACATACTGGTGTGTGTGTGCTTTAATATACCACATGTAAAAGTACTTGCCCTTGTTACACCCTGTATAATCAGTTAGTTTGTAGCTACCGCCTGTGCTTTTATATAGTTTAATTCTTAAATTCCGTGAGTGTTTTTATATTTAAGACATGTAATTTTGCGTTTTAGTAACTGTAAAGAGTAGTTTACGCGACCTGTAGCATAGTTGTGATTTCTTTTGAATGGTTGGTTACACAGTCCAGTAAGGCGTTCAGTCTCCCTTGGAGAAACATCGGGAGAGTAGCAAGTTCAATAGCTAGCTTTCTCTGTGTGCTTTTACGGTTGATTCTTAAGTTAGCAGTGACAGGATATTTAGGTTTTGTGTGGACTCAGGAACAGCTGGCAGCAATTCACATGTAGCTGAAGATGCATTTGGCCACGGTCAGCGATCGTCAGGCTCCTGCCTCGGGTGTAGTGGTGGCGGAGAATGTGACGCGTCACATCAGACACTTCAGGTGTACCATGTTTCTCCCCGTACTCTGCTGCCGAGGTACTTTGCTGTGTACACGACGCTGTGAATCTGCCCTCACTGCAGGGAAATTGGCGAATGTTAACACGTTCGTGTTGCTCGAGGCGGAGAGTCGACGTGTGGGCTGGGCCTCCGGCCTAACCCATTTTATCTGTGAGTCTAGATGAGCAGGATCCGAGCAGGCACCAGGGGGAGGTGTTTGCTAGTTATTGGGAGCTCCAATGTTAGGTGCATCAGGAACACGTTAGGGAAATAGCTTAGTATATTAAAAAACTAAAAATCCGCCTCGATTGCGAAAAAAGCACCTAGTGTTGAGTGTTAACTCAGGTTTCGGCATAGATAACTACACCTTCTTCAGAACAACAATAAAACCCACAAGTGCCTAAGAAGACATTTGTCAATGATTGAAAGAACACAATAGCTATACATTTATAAACGAAAAAGAAAAGGAAAACACAAACAGTACATATGCACAAAGTCAAAACCACTATTTAACTTAATGGTGTACGCTCCACCTCACACCGGCCTATGTTCGATGGGCCATGAACCGCCTTAAACTGCAGCTACAAACGGTCGCTCACTTACAAGCCTGACCCGCTATGTATGCATATGCGCAATACAAGGGAAGTTACTTGAATGTGCGTGCGCATACGAATACGAGAAAGTTTATCCATGGGTCAGGGCTAAGTAGCCCACATATTCCCAACCGTGGATCAACGTATATCAAAAAATGAAATGGATAGAACAAGAGACGAGCTAAATAGGAAATGAAACATAAAAATAACCGCACCCGGTTGCTTATGCTAGTAAAGAAACTTATATATGAAGCTACCTATGACAACAGGAGGAAGTCTTAAAAACCATACCTAAAGCCAGTAGTTAGCCTGGGGGAGGGGGGGGGGGGGGTTACTGAGGGGACGTAACCTAAAGACGTCGTGGTAATAAAGATATAGGGATAAAACGCGAGGTGATCAACGGGCTAAAATCACCTTCATCGTAAAAGGAAAATGAGGATAAAAAGAAAGAAGATGAACAGCTTGACCAACCACGCTCGCCAATCAGCGCGCGCATTAGATAATCCCCAGATCATCAGATATGCAAGTATAAAGAACAAAGTAAAGGCGCGAAATCTTCAAAAAAATTTCTATTTCTTAGTAGGAATAGGTCCTTGAGGATGTTGTCTTTAACATGTTGCAGATGCTTAAGGATCTGCGTTTCTTCCAAAACATCTGGGGATTATCACATGCGCGCGCTGATTGGCGAGCGCGGTTGGTCAAGCTGTTCATCTTCTTTCTTTTTATCCTCATTTTCCTTTTACGATGAAGGTGATTTTAGCCCGTTGATCACCTCGCGTTTTATCCCTATATCTTTATTACCACGACGTCTTTAGGTTACGTCCCCTCAGTAACCCCCCCCCCCCCCACCCCACTCCCCTCCCAGGCTAACTACTGGCTTTACGTATAGTTTTTAAAAGTTCCTCCTGTTGTCATATGTGGCTTCATATATAAGTTTCTTTACTAGCATAAGCAACCGTGTGCGGTTATTTTTAGGTTTCATCTCCTATTTAGCTCGTCTCTTGTTCTATCCATTTCATTTTTTGATATACGTTGATCCACGGTTGGGAATATATGGGCTATTTAGCCCCTACCCATGGATAAACTTTCTCGTATTCGTATGCGCATGCGCATTCAAGTAACTTCGCTTGTCTTGCGCATGTGAAAACATAGCGGGTGAGGCTTGCAAGTGAGCGACCGTTTGTAGCTGCAGTTTATGGCGGGTTATGGCCCATCGAACATAGACCGGTGTGAAGTGGAGCGTACACCATTAAGTTAAGTAGTGGTTTTGACTTTGTACATATGTACTGTTTGTGTTTTCCTTTTCTTTTTCGTTTATAAATGTATAGCTATGGTGTTATTTCAATCATTGACAAAGGTCTTCTTAGGCACTTGTGGGTTTTATTGTTGTTCTGGAGAAGGTGTAGTTATCTACGCCGAAACCTGGGTTAACACTTGACACTAGGTGCTTTTTTCGCAATCGAGGCGGGTTTTTAGTTTTTTAATATATTAACCAACGGTTGCTGACGCGCTGCGATGTTGAAGGTTCTGAAATAGCTTAGGGCGGGAAAGAAATCCAGTGTGCATTCGGTATACCTGTCGATGGCCTCATAGGAAATGTAGAGGAGGCCTTGCTTGCTGTTATCGAGCGTGCAGGATGCAGTCATCTGCTAGTCAAGGCACATGTCGGCAGCAATGACGTCTCCCGCGTGGGTTTCGAGGCCATCCACAGCTTCGGGGCGGCTCGCGGGAAGTGGTGAAGACTGCTGGCCTCATGCGCTGGGTGCAAGCAGAGCTCGCAGTCTGCAGAATTGTTCACAGGGTTAATCGAGGTCTTTTGGTTTGGAGCCGAGTGCAGGGTCACAGCAAAAGAATTTTCTGTGACGGTACTGTTCACAGATTTCCGGACCTGGGTTATGGCGTGGAGAATTGTAAGACATAGATAGGGCAATGGTGCACTACGCAAAGGAAGCAGGTCTTTGGTAGAAGAGTATCTGCGCACTGCACAAGGTTTTGTTTTAGGGTAGACGGTAGTTTGTGGTCCCCGATGAACGCTCGCCAGTCGATTCGCAGAGAGCGAAAGCAAACTGCGCACAGAATAAAGTTCCTGAATTTTCTGCCCTCCAGAAAAGCTGTCGTGCTCAACTTAGTCTCGGAACCGAGAACTGGCTGAAACGTAAAAATAAAATAAATAAAATAGACTGCCTACAGTACTGTAGGTACTCTACATCTACATCTACTTGATTACTTTGCTATTCACAATAAAGTGCCTGGCTGAGGGTTCAACGAACCACGTTCAAGCTGTCTCTCTACCGTTCCACTCGCGAACGGCACGCGGGAAAACGAGCACTTAAATTTTTCTGTGGGGGCCCTGATTTCTCTTATTTTATCGTGATGATCATTTCTCCATATGTAGGTGGGTGCCAGCAGAATGTTTTTGCAATCGGGGGAGAAAACTGGTGATTGAAATTTCATGAGAAGATCCGTCGCAACGAAAAACGCCTTTGTTTTAATGATTGCCACCCCAATTCACGTACCATGTCTGTGGTACTATCTCCCCTATTTCGCGGTAATACAAAACGAGCTGCCCTTCTTTGTACTTTTTCGATGTCATCTGTCAGCCCCACCTGATGCGGATCCCACACCGCACAGCAATACTCCAGAATAGGGCGTACAAGCGTGGTGTAAACAGTCTCTTTAGTAGACATGTTGCCCCTTCTAAGTGTTCTTCCAATGGATCGCAGTCTTTGGTTGGCTCTATGCACAACATTCTCTATCTGATCGTTCCAATTTAGGGTTTTTGTAATTGTAATCCCTAAGTATTTAGTTGAATTTACAGCCTTCAGATTTGTGGAACTAATCGCGTAATCGAAATTTAGCGGATTTCTTTTAGTACTCATCTTCACGCTTTTTTTTTATTCAGGGTCAATTGACAGTTTTTGCACCATATAGATATCTTACGTAAATCATTTTGCAGTTCGTTTTGGCCATCTGATGACCTTACAAGATAGAAAATGACAGCATCATCTAAGACCGCTACTCAGATTGTCTTCTATGTCGTTAACATAGATAAGGAACAATAGACGACGTATAACACTTCCTTGGGGAACGCCGGATGTTACTTCTGTTTTACTCGATGACTTTCCGTCTACTACTACGAACTGTGACCTTTCTGACAGGAAATAACGAATCCAGTCGCACAACTGAGGCGATATTCCGTAGGCACGCAGTTTGTTTAGAAGACGCTTGTGAGGAACGGTGTCGAAAGCCCACTGGAAATCTAAAAACATGGAATCAATTTGACATCCCCTGTCGATAGCACTTATTACTTCATGACTATAAAGCGCTAGTTGTGTTTCACAAGAACGATATTTTCTGAAACCGTGCTATGTGTCAATAAATCGTTTTCTTCGACGTACATCATAATGTTAGAATACAGTACATGTTCCAAAACCCTGCTGCAAATCGACGTTAGTGATATAGTCCTGCAATTAATAACTCTATTTCACTTATTTTATTCATGCCGTTAGATATACGTTTAGTTTTTTATCAAAAGAAATCCAAAACCAAGTTCTGAATTAGTGTTTTGTTTCTCCACTGGACAGTGCCACAATTTCCTCAAAAAAAAATCGTAACACAACTCACACACAAATGTCATACTAAAAAATCTAAATCCACCTTATGATGGAGGTTTAAACCTTTCAGACGCGTAGTGGAGATAAATAAAGAGTGACTGGTAACAGTAAACTTGTTGTTTCATTTAATGTCATAACAGTCACGGTAAAGAAAAAAAAAATGTTCAAATGTGTGTGAAATCTTATGGGGCTTAACTGTTAAGGTCATCAGTCCCTAAGCCTACATATTACTTAACCTAAATTATCCTAAGGACAAACACACACACCCATGCCCGAGCGAGGACTCGAACCTCCGCCGGGACCAGCCGCACAGTCCATGGCTGCAGCGCCTTGGACCGCTCGGCTAAAACCGCACGGCACGGTAAAGCCTAACCTAATATGTTTGCATTTAAAACTTCAACCTTAACAAATGATTTTGACAAGAACCCAAGGAAACTCTGACTCTATGTGAAATTACGAAGCGGATTAAGGCTTATAAACTCGTTGACCAGCCTGGTGTGGCAATAGAAGACAGCAAAAGGAAGCTGAAATTTTAAATTTGGCGTTTAAGAATTTCCCGTTGGATCATCGTACAAACATACCGTCGTTTGACAGTCGCACAGACTTCCGTTTGGAGGACGTAATAACAGGCATCCCTGGCGTAGGGAAGCAACTGAAGCTGTTGAAAAGAAATAAGTCGGATGTCATCTGAATTCGGTTTTACAGAGAGTGCTCTATGACACTGGCGCCTTAATTAGCTTACATTTATCGCGAATCTCTCGTCCAGTGCGAAGTCCCAAGCGACTCGAAATAAAGATCGGATCTGCCTAATTACAGACCAGTATCCTTCACATCGATTTGCTGTAGAATTTTCGAATACTGCACACTGTTAAAGAAGTTACGAGCATACAGAATAGGTTCTCAAATATGTGACTGGCTCTGAGACTGCTTAAGTAACAGAACCCAGTGCTCTATTGACAAAACTTACAGACTCCTCATCTGAAGCTGATGGCACAACAATTCTTCTGTTGCCAACGTTCATTTTGCGTATGGTCCACGAATATAAGGGAAATAAGCCCTCACACGGAGGCATATAGACAGTCGTCTTTCCTTGTTGCTCGTATTTATGGGTGGAACAGCAAAGGAAATGGCTAGCTGTGGTATAGGGTACCCTCCACCATGCACCATTCGATGTGTTGTGGAGTATGTATGTAAATTACTAGTACTTGCTTTAGTTATAATAAACTGCAAAGCAAATTCTTGCAATAAAATTTTCCGATAACTTATATCCAGTACTACTACTATAAGATACATTTATACACTAAAAAGTAGTAGAGGGAAAACTTAAATGCTATGTACAGTTTATGCACCATTAAATTTTTATTCATTTCCTTCTGAGCATTTCTACATACAGTATACGGAACATAGAAACTGGACGCAGAAGATGAAGAAAAACCAAACACACACACACACACACACACACACACACACACACAGAGAGAGAGAGAGAGAGAGAGAGACACACACAACCACTGTTTATCAAACAACCGCTGTTTACAAATACATACAGATCTGTGCACTCAGTCACTCGCAAATGAAGTGTGGCTATGAGAGGGTCTCAATCCTATCCACAAAGATAAAGCGTTGTCATCTCGCGACAGCTCACCTTTCACCTGTCGTGCATTACTACTTGGCATACCATATCCAGAGCGGCACCAATGCCATCGAACAAGCACCTCTTGTAATCCTCTAATGTGAGAGCCTTTGAGGTTCCACAGTGCAAAACACTTAGCCCTTCCTTGGATGGCACCTGTGTCTTTATGATATGCATACATTTTCGATGTGAACACTACAAATTCCACAAACCATTCACTTCGCTTTTCCTCAGGCCAATAACTTCCTTGTTTTGAGGTGTCTTTCAATAAGGACTATCAGTCCTATATCTGGAGATCTCGAAAGCTTAGAGATAGCATCCAATTACTTCATATGGATAACAGCTTTCCACCCAGTAGATGAAACTGTCTGTATAAAGCAAATTTGGATCAGCAAAGTACGGCTTCACAAACTCGTAGCGGAATTGATACATATAATAGTTTGACACATGTTCTTAAGACTGTGTCCCATGAGAGCCCTGGTACAGTGTAACAAAAGGCAGGATTCAGAGAGTATTTTCCTACGCGCAGATGCTGGAAAATCTCAAACAAGTTTGAGACAACTGTATATTGGCTGTCATGTTCAATTTAAGATGCGTCCTAAAATCAGAACTCCTGTCAGACGTACACTGTATGCCCATACTCAGCATCTGTTACTGCAGTATATGTGATTTTACTGCAGAATGTGGTTATGACAGCTAACATGGTTCCATGGAGTCACTCCTTCACATCCAGGTACTAAAATGGAAAGACCCCCTTCTTTGTCAAAAGCTGAAACTTTGCACCATCAGTATATGCAGCTATGGTGATATGCATATCTTGATGCATCGTCTCACCAAGGTTCCTGAAGAGACTGATTCAATGTGTGCCATTTTTTGATCCACACAAGATGCAGTTCTCGGAGTTTGTCCACTGTACTTTGGAAAATGTAAATATCTCTGTTAATCAGTTCGGTTGGTAAGCCTTCTCAAGCAAAGTTGTATACTTCGGCATACGCAGCATATCACATACACTCAATTTCTGCTTGTGTGGATCCACAATCTTAATACGATTGTGTGCCTGTATAGCGTATTTTGAAACCCACTATCATGAACCTGAATAGGCCTCATTTTAGTCTTATGATGTTTAGTTCAATTATACTCCCCAATAAATTGTGGCAGAATGTCGAGCAATTTTGTATGAACCTCAAAGATTAAATTGCAGCCTCATACCATTTTTATCGTTCTGTTCAGACGTTCCACAATACTCTCTTTCTTGTGGAAGAATGTTGAGTAGTGGTTTATTCCGCACTGTTCCGTTACCTGCTTGAAATTCTTCTTGTAAAATTCGCGTATATGGTCTGTTTTAGATTGTCATGAGACCATTTCGTCCCAACCTTTCTTGAAGCTTCGAAATATTTTATGTTATTTCATTCATTTGGACTGTTTTCCCTGCAGCAATTGACGTGTGTAGTTTAAGTATTCGATGATTTCATTCAGGTCATCATGGTATACAAGGGCTTCTGGATTTTTCACGTGGAACCTCTTAAAGCTTTTTAATAAAATAAATTTTATTAACATTCAACAACCCTTGTCTTCACGTCTATATATTTCTTTCTCAACACAGACCCCCTGGCACTGAACACGTTTCTCCCAAAGAGAGATAAATTTCTTTATACCTTCGCTTTAGAATGTTTGATTTTGTTGACAGAGCCACAACTCACCTCTGCCTGCACATCTTCATCACTATTGAAGTTAAGTCCTCGACGGTGTTCAAGTTTTGGAAACATGTGAAAACTGGATGGAGCTAAGTCGGAACTTTACAGTTGATGATCGATGACAGTGATCTCAAAGTGTCCCACTGTTGCAGATGACAACTTTCATCAGGGTGCATTGTCAAACTGGAGGAGAGGGTGCTCAATCTGTAGAGGTACTCTTCGAATTCGTGCATTCAGTTTCTCACACACTGAAATAGTTACACATCACTGTGTGACACAGTCCTCTTGCACCAGAGGGTTGAAACTTGTATAAGCGAAATGGGAAAGTCGACTGAGTAATACGTCTGACATGAATATCTCTGTCATCATAGAAGAAGGAATAAAAGCTTTGGATGATTACTTTTCATCACACCATCACGTGCACTTCAGAGGTAATGCATTCAGTTTTTATGCAGAATGTCAATTCCTTCAGCTTTGCTAAGTGCACCAGTTGATGCTGATCTAATAATTATAATGTGATTTTCTACTGTTTGTGCTTTTTAACAGCCTATTTGGGGCGTTGTCTCATCTATGCATTTAAGTCATACACAAGGTTTCAGCTATGATATTTCTTCTGGCAAAATTTTTTTGGGGTTCGTTGTTTTTAGGACTCTAATAGTCCTGGCCCACTAAACTGGGTATCAAATCAAACACCTTTTCTCCAACATGTATTGGTGCTTCTTGAACTGTATGTTTTCCCAACATATACGATTAATCCCAGCTGACCCCGAATGTCTTTTCTGATTGGCTAATATTGTGATGGTTGATGAAGTCATTGGTAGTATATCCTTCTCCTTTCTTCTTCTCCTTCTTCTTCTTCTTCTTATGCTTTCATCTGCCATGTGTGAGAAATGTTTAATACTTTCTGATAGTGGCTTAATGCTTCAAAGAGAGACTGTGGTGATTTATCTCCCTCAGATTACTCCACAATGTCTAAGAATCGGTGGGCATGCTTTTGCCACTGTAGTCAACATTCTAGAGACTGCTGTATTACATAATTGGTGCTAATTAAATTCTTATATGCATTCTCCTGTGGTGGTGAGAACTGTTTGTTGTTAAGCCCTGTAATTCTTCCAGCATAACTTATGGTGGGTCAACATTTCCATGGATAAAGCAAATATCTGCATTGATGCATTGCATATTCGAATCCCTTCATTTGCGGATAATATAACTTTGGCTTCACTAAATCGTGAATATTGTAATACAACCACCAGATACAACTCCTGGTCCAATATTGTACTCAACTGACATGTCTGCTGCTGCTGCTGTTGTTTACACTGTAACTAATGCTAAACAACATAATTTCTGCGTCAGGTGGTGTTGCTGCTGCAGTGACTTCACCTCATCTGCAAGGAAACAAAATAAACACTATTAGTTAGACACACACACACACACACACACACACACACACACACACATATATATATATATATATATATATATATATATATATATATATATATATATATATATACACACACACATCATTACCAGCGCTGGTACTTACACTGTCTTGCAGCAAGTAGTGTTGAATGAGCATCAACATCTTTATCCTTTGATGGTTCTCTCATGACGGTTTATCACTGCTAATGTGTATTATTTGCAGCAGTGGATGCCATTTAAAAAATATTTATATTTTAGGTTTGGTTTTGGTATAAAACTTGGATATGCCGGGCTCTACTGACAGCTTATTGTCAAAATGAATGAGATTATGATCTTTGACGCTACATGCAGGGTGACAGTACACATTGAGTGTATATTGCAAGTTATGACCACTGATGCTTCTGCCTGTGCTCATACAGGCATTAACAGTGAGAACATTGACTGCACAACTTTGTGTATTCAACACATTGGATTAGCCCAGATGTTACAAAGATTCCTAAATATTATGATGCTTCAGGGGGAGAACTATGGTTTCCAACAAGAAGAAGATCTCCCCCAATGGTATACAGACCTCAAATGAAGAGGGTGATGCATAGATTCTAATTATAAAGGATGAGTGTAAAGGATGAGGATGTGGACAACAATAACATGGATTGTGAAAAATACATTTCTCCTACTTAAATATAGCTGTTCTGTGTAATAAATATATTGTCTTTTTGGAGTATGTGTTAAGAATCTCCAAGTAGTTCATCGGTAAATAATTAAAATTCGGCAAACAGAACGCAATTTTTTTTCTTGTTCTTAATTGCCCAGGAAATTAACTTGTACAACAGTCAATTTTCAGGTATTCTTCTTGCATCAGTAGACAAACTGCGGAACACTGTTAAACATTACACAGCAACTGTACTGTACCTTCTTCATTAGACGACACCATGTAGAACTAACTGGCACAGTTTGTTGGGGTTTAATACACTTATAAAGTTCAAACACAAGGTCCATTCTGTAGTTGTATATAGTAGCCTAAAAGGGAACATGCAAGTTGCTTGTCGATCTTCTCAGGCCCTGGGTATCCATGACACAGCACCCTCCTCTCCACACCCACCCGCAAGCCCCCCCCCCCCTCCACCCAACTCCCCCTCCCCCACCCTCACACACACACTCTAGTGGAACTGACCTAGGAGATTATAGCTGGATTGCAAGAATAAACATATTCAGAGGATGTGATAGAAGATCATATTATTGCAAGTGCTGCTATCTTGGACCTTTAGAGTGTAAACGGACGCTTGATAGCTGCATATCATCAGTCTTTTGTGACAGCGGTAAGTGGCAATATGCATTCCTTCAAAATGCTAAACATCCTCAGCTATTAGTGAAGAAGAAGAAAGCAGCCAACAAACGCTTTGGTATGTTGTTGTTATTGAAGAATCTGGACAGCCTTGTTACTGATATTGGCAACATAAACTACACTGAAAATAGCACGCAGCTTTGCCAGAAAGAATTAAAATGTACTTACAATCATTACAGAAACTTTTGTGACGACGTTATAGTCGACCAAGAAGCATGGACAGCTGTTGAATTGTGTTCAGTGGCGAATCGCGGTTTTGGACTACCCTGGATGCTCATAATTAGCGAGTATGCTGGAGATCTGGGGAGAGGTCTCATTCTCCCAGTGTTCTGCAGAGACACAGCGATGTTAACCCTGGGGTCACAGTGTGGCAAGCCATTCGGTAAGACTACAGGTCATGGCTGACAGTGGTTTAATGAACTCTAGCGGCAGAAAAGTAAATCACGAGCCTCCTGCGGACTCTAGAGCTACCTCTCATGTACTGGTTTCAACAAGACAGTTCTCGTCCACGCATGACACAAACGTTCATGAACTGTCTGTCTGATGTTGAGGTACTCCTGTAGCTAGCAAGATCCCTCAGATCTGTTCCCAATAGATCATGGATGGGAGCATCTGCAATGCCCAGTGCCATTAAATAGGAATCAAGGACTATTTGCAACAGTTATGGACCAGCTTGCCTCAGGAGAGAATACAAGCGAATCAATACATGCATCCTGAACAGACGAGGTGCAATGTCATACTTGCAAGTGTGCTCATACTGCTGAGTTCTTTATTAGTGTGACTCGATTTTGTAACCATTGAAATCATATAGATTTTCAGTCCACGAAGTTTCATCTCATTTCTTCCTTCCTTTCTTGGTGCTTCACTTTTTTTGTCAGGCAGATTCTATTTTGCCTCGTTCACTGCATGTTTTAACTGGCATCTTCTTGTTTTACAGTACCATTCACTCCGTTCTGGGACCATGTACTCGATTTTTGGAAGATGAGAAATGAGCCGAATGTACTGTTCAACACGTATGAAGAAATGAAGAAGGTAAGCACTACGAGTACCTTAAATAACAAATGCACCATCTTTAAATTCTGCAAGGGGGTGTGAATTCCACTGTGGCTGACAGTTATAAGCTAGGCAGGAAACCGAAAATTACCGTGTGATATTTGCCATTTATTCATAGTGGCATATGATACCAATAATTAGAACCTGACGGCCACTGCCGGTTTGTTATGTACGAGTAAGTGGTGAAAAGTAATGCCTACGAATTTTTGGTGTGGTAACTCTTAAAGCTTCCTGCCGACATACACATTTCTCCCGGTTTGTTGATACCATCATTGTAGAATATTTCACTTAGTTGATGAAGCCACAATTTCACTTCTCCATGCACCACTTTATCACTGTCAAAATGAAGCCCTCGAAGGTGTTTCTAAGTTTTGGAAACAGATAAAACTCGGATAGGGGCCAAGCAGGAACGGTATGGTGGACGATCAATGACCATGAACCCAAGCACTAAGACTATTGTAGATTTCGCTTCGCTTATGTGTGGTCTGGTATTGTCATATAAAGGCCGAAGGATTTCAATTAGAAGCACGTTTTCTTCACTTAGAAACTCGGTTACAGCTCACTGTTGCTCAATTACTGAAATAATGACGGAATACACGGCCAAGTTATACGCTGTATTTCGGAACCCTCTAATGGTAGAGAGTTGCAACGTGATTCAGAGCCGTGGGAAAGTTGAACGAGTAATATTCAAGACGTGTAATACCTCAGATGATAGTGAGAACAGAACACAAAATTTCGAGGCATTAATTTTCAGTATGTACTCATAAGTTCTGTATGCAATATGCGCTTAACACACTCCAGTTACAGTGTCATAGAACTGTCAAAAGCAAATGTTTTTCCTTTTCTGAAGAAAAGTGTCTTTGATAGTATTACCTTTGGGAGTGTTTTCTTTAGACTAGGGTTATTTTAATGGAGATGAAGCGTAAATTGACCTCTGATTTTAGTAATAGCGATAAAAAAATTAGAAGAGCTCTTGTCTTGAGTACGTATTTTGTACAGTGTTGAATGCCAAATATCTGGTAATTAACCATTACTTAGTGCTTTAACCTTTCAGGCATCCTGTTCTAGAAACGTTTCCAGTTTCGGTCTTTAATGTAGTGTACAACAGAGAGTCCAAGTTCTCATTGTTATGATCGTCCTTCTGAAGAGTGGTTTGAAGCAGCTCTTCAAGCTGATCTGTCCAGTGCAAATAACTTGTTTCTCCATTAAACAAACATTTAATTCGTTAGTTAAGTCTTTCCATGTTCCACGGATCACACGAACGATTCTTTTATCAAAGTGATGTGGAATGAGTCCGTTTATAGGTTATGTATACATGATGCAATTGCACTTAAAAACTAGTTGTTTTGCAAGTTACCAGTTATTAAATAGAAACTGGTCCGTTGAACAGAAGGAGTTGTCAAGGAGAAATGATTTTAGCGTAATTAAAACTTGCATTGCTACTTAGCAGACATTTTACAATATTGGGTAAATGACCAAAAATTTTTGTAGCTCCACACCGAATTCCTTTCTGAGTGAGTGACAGCTTTAAGAATCGTAATAAACGTCATTTTTCCTCTGGTGTTGTAGGTGTGAATGTCACTATTTTTTTGAAATTGACAAATTTCATTAGCGAATATATATGTATTGTGATGATGCAGTTACAGCGCCCAGCTCTCTGAAGAGGTGCCTGCGTGACAACTGCAGGTTCACACCATATATTATTCTTACTGCTCGTTATTGTGCAATCAATACTTTCTTTACAAGTGATGAGCTAACCCAGAAAATTATTCCACAAGACATTACTGTGAGGAAATATGCAAAACATGTCAGGAGCATAATTCACCACTTTCTGTGCCAAAGTGAGATTTAATGCAGACCAGTTAAGATAATCCTTTCTTACAGTGTTGTAGATATGCACATCACTGTTATTTTTGAATTGGGATGGATTATTAATAACAAATTTCATATATGAATATATGTGCTGTGAAGGTACTGTGAATATCCAGAGTTCCTTAAATAAATGTGTGCAAGGTGATCTTGGCTGGGTTCCAGCTACTATTCTGAATACACTTCTGATTATACTTCTCTCTTAATGACGAATTGCCCCAAAGTATGATGCTGTGTGAAATCAGTGAATGAAAATAGGCATAGTAGGCTAATTTACTGATATGTTTATCACGAAAATTTGCAATAACCCTAATAGCATAAGTAGCTGAACCTAAACGTTCCAACAGATCATCGATGTGTTTCTTCCAATTCAATCTCTCATCAATGCCCACATCCAGAAATTTTGAGTATACTCCCCCTACCAACAGGAGGTTCATAGTCTATATTTATCAATGGTGTTATGCCATTTACTGTATGGAATTGTATAACTTCTCAAAATTTAGTGAGAGGCCATTTGCAGAGAACCACTTAATGATATTCTGAAATTCAGCTGAGTCTTGTTTTTTGGGTGTGATTGCTGTACTTGTATCATCAGCAAAAAGAACTAGCTTTGTATCTTCATGAATATAGAGTGGCAAGTCATTAATATACAGGGTGAGTCACTAACTATTGCCACCTAGAACAACTCCAAAATTTTGATAGGAGCTGAAAAGTTTGAGGGTCAAATGTTGCATGGGACAAAGGAGGCCATAATATGACATTGGTTTTTTTGTTGCTAGGTGGGTTCGCTTCAGAGATATCAAGGTAACTTTTTTTTAATGGGGTGCTATAGTTTGGTGTTTTTTTCTGATAGCATCTATCGAGACAAATCCAGTGATGTGTTACAGTAAGGTCTTTGAAGCTCAACGAAGGTCACAGAGGTGGCATGGACGTTCATTTGCAGAAGGTGTTCGAAGTGATGACCATTGGTATTAATGCAGTGCTGCAATCTTCTTATCATTGATTGAGTGTTATTCCTTATCACATCAGCACTTAATTGAAGCACATGCTCTGACAATTCTCTCTCCCATATCTTCAGGTGTAGTTAGAACATCTTTATAATCAATGTCTTTCAGGAATACCCACAAGAAAAAATCCAGAGGCATCAAGTCTGGCAAACGAGGCACCACGAAACATCAATCCGGCGTCCAATCCAACGATTTGGGAATTGCCTCTGCAACTCATTTCTTGCCATCAGTGAAAAATGTGCCGGACACTCATCGTGTTGATACAACATTCTGTTCCTGGTTCCTAAAGGTATTTCTTCCAATATCAGACCTAATGTTTCTTGCAAGAATGTGGTGTACTTCCTACCATGAAGATTTCCTTCGATGAAATAGGGACCTGTAATTCTGTCCTCCAGAATCCCACACCATACACTCACTGCCCACAGTTTTTGGCGTGCAACTTGCTGCAGCCAACACGGATTTTAAGTTGCCCAATAATGCAAATTAGCATTTCTATGGTTCGTGAATGTACCCCATCAGTAAATAAAATTAAATTAATCAATGTATCAGCCCTCTGAATCTGAAGTTGAGCCCATCCACAGAATTCAATGTGATGCATGCAATCCGTACCAGTTAATTCTTGGTGGAGACTGATATGGTTAGGATGATATTTATGGCGATGCAGAACACGAACAGCATTACTCTGGCTCATGCCAGATTCCCTTGTGATTTGACGTGAACTAAGACTAGGATCCGAACAACATTTGCAAGAGCACCAATTTCCGTTTCCTCGTTAGTAACTTTCCTTTCTGATGTGTTACGGATCCAGTTGTTGTCAGTGTATCATACACATGTATGACGTGTAGGGTGAGTACGTTGAGGATATCTTTCAGTGTATAAGTCTCTAGCTCTCACTGAATTTCGTTGGCATTCTCTGTAAATGAGAGGCATATGGACTTGTTTCTCGAAGGAATACATAATTCACATTCACTTGATTCGACGATACTGGCGTTACCATTCCTATTAGTGTTGTATTGTGAAACTGTCAAATTTTGTTTACATGTCAATGGTACATTAGATGGATACGCTGTATTCGGAGAATATTTTAGAATATTTACTATTTGCACGATATATGAGAGAGAATTGTCAGAGCATGTGCTTCGGTAAGTGCCAAAGTGATAAGAAGATTGCAGCACTGCATTGATACGAATGGTCATCACTTCGAACACCTCCTGTAAATGGACGTTCATGCCACTTCTTTGACCTTTGTTGACCTTCAAAGGCCTTACTGTTACAAGTCATTGGATTTGTTTTGATAGCCACTATTAGAAAATAAGTACCAAACTATAGCATACCATATAAAAAACAAAATTGACCTTTGTATTTCTTATGTGACCCCACCTAGCAACAAAAAACCAATGTCATATTATAGCCACCATTGTCCCATGCAACATTTGTTCTACAAACTTTTCAGATACGGTCATGTTTTTGGAGTTATTGTAGGTGGCAATAGTTGGTGAACCATCCTGTATATTAAGAACAATAACGAACCCAAGACTGAACCCTGTGGGACACCATTCTTGATACCTTCCCAGTTAGAGGACTCTGCTGATTTTTGCAGACAGTCTGTACTGATAATTTTAAAATTCTGCATTCTTCCAATTAGATATGAATTAAAGCATTTGTGCACTGTTCTGCTCATACCACAATACTTAAGCTTATCTAGAAGAATTTCGTGATTCACACAATTAAAAGCCTTTGAGAGATGACAAAATATCCCAATTGGCGACGTTCATTTATTCAATGCACTTAATATTTGATCAGTGATAGCATATAATAGCATTTTCTATTGAAAAGCCCGTCTGAAAACCAAATTCACATTTTATTAGTACTTCATTTTTACAGATATGTGATGTTACTCTTGAATACATTACTTTTCCAAGAATTTTGGATAAGATCGTCGGAAGTGGTAGTTGTTAGCATCAGAGCTATCCCCTTTTTTATTCAATTGTTTAACAATAGCATATTTCAGTCTATTTGGAAAATTTACCCTGTTTCAGTGAGCTACTACATATGCACCTGAAAATCCAACTTATTTCTTAGGACAAGCTTTTAGTACTCTGTTGGAAATGCCATCAATTCCATGTGAGCATTTATTTTTGAGTGAATTTATTATTTTCTTAATTTCAGTAGGAGAGGTGGGCTAAATATCAATTTTTTCAAATTGCACAGGTATTGCCTCTTCCATATGCTGTATTGCATTTTCTAATGAATAGGTGGATCCTATTTTCTCTACAACACTTAAAAAATGATTACTAAAAATGTTTTCTACAACTGAATTCTTGTTAAACTATTCACTGAGTTTGATAGAAATACAGTCTTCCTGTGCTCTCAGTTTCCCTGCTTCCCTTTTAACAATATTCTGTTACTATTTTACTATCAGATGTGCTAATTTCAGACAAATGCACATACTTATGGACTTTTTAATAACTTTTCTTAATACAGTGCTGTAGTTTTTATAATGTTTCACTGTTTTGGAATCATTACTCCTCCTAGCTATAAGATATATTTCTATTTTCTGTTTACAAGATATTTTTATCCCTTTAGTAATTCATGGCTTTTTACATGATTTCTTACAATTATTTTTCATTGTTTTCTGAGGAAAACTGTTTTCAAATATACTCACGAAGGTATCATGAAAGAGGTTAAATTTTAAATTAGAATCAGGTTCCCTGTACATCTCATCTCAGTCTAACTGTTATGAGCTTTCCCTAAGATCTGCAGTAGCTAAATCTTTAACTGAATGCACTATTTTGGAGGACTATTTTGCATTACTGTATGGAGCTATATCATATACTGTAACTAGCTATGTATCATGATCTTAACAGGAAAAGTTTTTTTTGATTAAATTTTTCTTGTCCTAAGAAAACATTATCTATCAGTGTGCTGCTTTCCTGTACCACCTGAATAGAAATATTAATAACTGGCATCAAATTGAAAGAACCAAGTACTACTTCAAGGTTAAGCTTTCTGTCAGACTTTCAGAAAATGTACATTGAAATCCCCACAAACAACAATTTGCTTTCCTCTGTCTGACAGATAGCACAACAAACAATCCAAGTTTTCTCAAAAATAGTTGAAAATTTTCCAGTGGGGGCTTATACACTGCTACTTATAAAAGTGCCACTATTTAGTTTAAGATCACATGCACATGCTTCTATATGTTGCTCTACACAAAAATTTTTAATTTCGAAATTTTGCACACTATTACAGATTTTAACATATATGGTAACTCCTCTCTATCCATAGTGTCTCTACTTACATGTGCTGAATGCTTATATCCACCTAAATTTACCATTTCTATACATTTGACTATATGATGTTCAGACAAGCATAGTACATCTATTCCACCCTCAGTTTTTAAATATTCTAAAGAAACAAGAAGCTCATTAACTTTATTTTTTAATCCCCTGATATTCTGATGCAATATACTAACACTATTTTTCACTGTGTTTTTATGAGAATCTTGTGACAGCTGATCTAATTCCATATTGACCCTCTTGACAGAGCTGTTCAATTGGGGCCGATCATACTGCATGAAAGCAGTAACCAAGCCAACATTTGTATGGTTCGTTGCAGATGCTATTTTTACCAGGTTACACTCAATAACGTAGTCCTGATCCCTATCAATATTGTTTCCTACTCCATCCACTACCAGAACATGATCCTGCTTTGTAAAACCCTTGCACAATGATCCTACATCCTCTATCACTTGGCCAAGACATACACTGGGCTTGAAAATACTTGTGACCTGGTACCTGTCACCTAATTTTTCCTGCAGGATCTAGCCCACACCTCTTCCATAGCTACTACCTAACATCAGAGCTTTCCTCCTAATTACTACTTTTTTTGAAACAGTTGGTTTTCTAGTGAAAGTCTGTTGATTGCTGATTACACTTACATCTACTTGAGCCTCTTCCTTACTTGGCTAAGGTAGCATGGCAAATCTATTGCTTGTGCCAATGCTGAAACTGTCAGATAATGTTCTCTTTCTGTGGCCCCTGTTCCTTGCTACCACTTTCCACCTGTCTTCACCCTTCTTCCCCCTTGACCTCATCAGTTCCTCCCTAGCATTATTCAGTTCAGCCTGAAGGGCTCTTTCCTTCCCATTCCGCTATCTTCCTATCCCTTGAACATAATCTGCAATACCATGGAAGAGATCCATTCACTTCCCCAATGCCCATGATACTATATTCACCCCAATGTGACCATCTGCCACAACAGCTGGACAGAAGCCCAGGACTGACTCTTCCATGGCAGCTCAAACATTCTCACTCATGGTTTTTTGCAATATTTTTACAAAATTTGCGTAGGCAATAACAGCAATATTCTATTAACTACAGGCCACAAGAGTCACTAAAGTTATGTGGAACACTTGTATACGTGTATACTATTAATACAACAAGGTAATGCACTTAAACTAACGTCAAAAATCAAAACTTATATACCCTAAAAATTAGGCCTAAGATCGTGTATGTGCAATATCTACCTTACGTGTTTTGAAAGGAAATAAAAGACAGAACTTAAAACCTTTAATTCCCTGAGTAGATACGACACTACTAAATATATTTGTAATAAAAACAACCTAAATTCTTCACTTAATACTTAAAGAAATGTCTTAAATTTGTATGTAAACCTATGTGTAAAGTATTTGGAAACTGACCCTTAGGCTATTTTTTTTTTGTTTTTTCGAGAAATACTTTGAAAAGAGTGAAACATTCAATAGATTATATGAAACAGACTCTAAATTACATACAGTGTAATATTACTTAATTGACAGTTATTATAGAATTAATTACTTATCTTCATGAGCTCAATACCCAAGCATGTGTGATCTGCACCAGGGCTGAACTTAATTATTTGAGTATCTCAGTAATATCCTTCTTCCAGTTCCAATTTTCTTCAATATATATACCCAAAAATTTGAAGCATTATAACCTGTTTACTAACTCCTCCTCAAGTGCTATATCACTTGTTGGTATCATTTTTGTACATAATTGAATGTAGTGTCTTACTCAAAATTGAGAGAGAGTTCATTTACTGAGAACCACTTGATAAGTCTTTATAAAATGTCATTAACAACCTCTTCTGTTGCGTCCTCTCTAATTGGATTTATTATGACACTACTATTGTCTGCAAAAAGTACCCATTCGGCTTGATAAATGTTATTTGGAAGTTCATTCACATATATAATTAATAAGAGTGTACCTAAAATTCAACCCTATGGGACCCCATTTGTGATTTCTCCCCAGTCATTATAGTTTTCTAACTTTCTAACATTGTCTGCATGATTCACAACTTTTCGCATTTTGTTTATTAAGTATGATTCAAACCAGCTGCATGTAAAGACAGTAATTCCATAAAACCTGTGTTTTTCTAAGATTTTAATCTACACAATCGAACATCTTGGAAAGATAACAAAAAATTCCAAATGGCGATAATTTATTATTTAAGGCTTGCAATATTTGGTGGGTGAATGTCTAAATAGCATCCTCAGTTGAATAACTCTTCTAGAGTCCAAACTGTGTTACACTAAGTATACTGTTTCTACTTAAAAATGTGAACACTCTGGAGTACATTACTTTTTCCAGTATTTTAGGAAAAATATGTCAGCAAGAAAATTGGATGGTAATGATTTAAATCTTTTATGTCACCTTTCTTGTATAGAGGTTTAACAGTTGGATATTTTAACCTGTTTGGAAAAATTCCCTGGGTCAATGATACATTGTTTGTGTTACTAGTAACATTACATATTAAATTAGAACATTTTTTTCAGAATTTTGTTTAAAATTCCATCAATATTATATGAGACTTTATTTTTGAGACTTTTGATGATTCAGTTAACACCAGTGAATGATGTTGGTGCTACTTATAGTTGCTTAACATTTTGCAGAATGGCACTTTTAATACATTATCTTGTTTCTTAAACTGAACAATTTCATACTATTTTTGCTGGTACGTTTAGAAGGAGATTGTTAAAAGTACTCACAACTTCTGAATTATCAGTCACAACATTTGCACTTGGTTTAATTGTCATGGAATGTTAGACTGGCTGTTCTGTCTCTTGGTCTACAGTATCTCAAATAGTTTTAATCTAATTATCTGCATTATTAATTTAGCTCAGGATGCACCTCATTTGCTGTACATAATTCTGAGCATCATTCAAAAGTGTGTAAAATATTTCTTTAACCTTTTTTATTTCTAACTTTCAGAAAAATCATTTCACAAATGACTTGACCAATTTTCAGTTTTTATTTTGTTTTTGAGTTCTGTTCAGAAAGCATGATGTTACTGACACTTCATTTGATTTTGTGTGTCCTCTGATGTCAGAATGTGCTAAATTTAGTACTTGATTCGGAACAAGCCTTTATGACAGTTAAATATCATACTAATGTAACTTTTTATGCGTAAAATAGGTAGACCTTGAAGACACAAACGTTTTCACACTTCATTCCCATAGCTAGCAGCAGCTGTTCATGAAATATTTCTATTTCCCTCAAACCGCTACTACGTTTTTCTTAATGACCTTGATTACTTTCAACCAGTTATTCTTTTTTATGCAAAACTAAACTTCAGGCTGGTAAATTTGAATGCCCATTTTCCGATCTTACACTCCACATTTGGCTATGAAGATTGTGCAATTTATAGGAAATCCTACTTTCACTCTGCTGAAAGATCTTACCAAACATTAAAGTTCCATATTCAGTCAGAAATGCCATCACATTTTTAAACTTCCATTACAAAAAGTTTGATCCAAGTTTGCAATAACTTCAAAATAATTTAAAAATTATTTTATCTTTGTCTTTTCAGTAAGCTAAAATCCCGATATTCATTTGTACAAAGTCACTGCCTCAGTTTATTAGCGGAATTTCTAAAATAGGTGAAATATAAGAGTTGTGACAAGAGAGGGCAAAATCTTCTACTGCAAATAGTGCAACCACTCGTTTAGATGAATCGAAAGCAATAATTTATTTGCTGCAATAGCACTGTTAAATTTTCTTGCACTTCATGTGTGTGTGTGTGTGTGTGTGTGTGTGTGTGTGTGTGTGTGTGTGTGTACGTGTGGTTGTGTGCTTGTTTGTTTCTACGTTTCTACACACAATCATACACAATATTTACAAAGGAATTATGTATTTCACAATCGGTCAAGCGTTCTGTACGAATAAATAAAGTAAATTTTGAATTTCGTCGAACCAGGCAGTGCATAGGAAGCGGTCCTAAAATTCCTTGTGGCCTGTTCCCTGGCATTTTCACAAAATCGAACATACCCACTCCTGAGAGACAGCACCCTTACGCGTAATATTGTGGAACACTCTTCTATTAATTTAATAAGAAAGTCCCACAATGTTTGCAGACACCAAAATGTAAATAGTTACACTAAGTTCACAATTCCACAATTTACGCACTACACTCAGTGAGCAGATGTATTGTAACGGTACATCTTTGATGTCATGCAGTCCTTAAGGCATTAACCACCGTCGATCAAATCCACGTCCACAGCCACTTTCAAGCCCAGTGCGAGGACGACTTCAGGCTGGCCCGTATCTAAGCACGCTGTGCACGACGAATAGTGATTAAACCGACACGCAGATCAAACGAGCTCTAGCTGACCTACCTGGCTCGTAAGATGGAGGTCTACGCTTTATGGTACACATGATGGTCAATAATTTGTTTAAGAGTTACTTTTGTAGTCCTCTGTGATACCTCAACAATTTCCTCTCTTTAAACAAGCATCTGCTTTTGCTAAGGTGAGAACAGTACCTAGCACCCAATGTGTTCACCAATTTTTACGTTATACCTCGATGTTTGTCGTTTTGAAATTTTGTCATCTTTTCGGTGGCTTCAGTGGTAACTGCTGTTAGCCATGAATGCAGTAATTCGTAATACAAAAAGCTAAATGCTAATTTTGTATGCCAGCAGGGCTGCCAGACTTTCATCAAATATTGGTTTCTGATTCCCCAGTTCATGAAAATGTTCATAGTAACTAGGCTAGCCACTGTAGAAATTTCATATGTGTATTACATTCTGAAGACTTATTAATAAATAAACACAACTTATATGTCTAAAATTGTTTGGCGCTGCGGTTATGTGCTCTACAAGAGAAACTGCTAGGAAATGATACGGGAGCATTACCCTATAGACAGTCAACGTACTACAAAAATACATGTCATCTTCGTTACACAACTTAACTGAAATAAAGTGGGGTACGTCACAGTCATTGGTGATTCGAAACTGATGTCGTAATCTACCAGTTTTTGTGTTCACTGTTTAATATTACGAACTAAAAACCTTCCTTATGTGTATGTTAATTTGGTTCTACATTTGCTTGGAATATTTTGAAAATTCTACTGACAGTAGTACGTTTCGTTTCCAGGATCTTCCGAGGGTGATCAGGAGAACCGCGAAGTTCTTGGGAAAGAATGTGACTGACGAACAGATGGAACAACTCTGTGAGCATCTCAGCTTCTCCAGCATGAAGAACAACCCCGCTGTCAACCAGCAAGAGTACATTGCCAACATCCGTCTGCGGAATGGCTTCGGTGAATTACCGAAAAAGTATGTATTTACATGTAGATCTTACGAAATAGGGCACTATGCCGTATGCACTCTCGCTGCGAATACAATTCAGTAAAATTCTTTTTTTTTTTTTTTTTTTTTTTTTTTTTTGCCGTACAGTTTTGCTCAAAGTTGGTGAGCTTCTGGCGAGTATTATTGACAGTTAGTTTCGTGGTACAATTCTCGAGTGACTTTTTAAAATCTTTGTTGAAAAATTCGTATTCTCGTACCCTCCCTGTCCCCTCCCAACCCCGCCGCGCCTCTCCACTGCCCATCATACAAATGAGATGGTAGCAGATTACTTCTCTTCAGCGAACCGTAACTAAATATTAAGCTGCAGGACGAGGCAGTCAAACGGCAAAACAAACAAAAGTTCCAACAAACTTGAGATTTAAACAACTTTTGGACACAAGATGCATAGGATGACCTTAACTTAACGTACCACACCCGCTACCAATGCAAAAGTGCATTGCACAGTGTGACTAAATAAGTTACCGAGTTAATAATTACTTTACAAAATTACGGTCAAGAAAATATACTTTAACTGAAACATATTCTCAGCAGATTCAAATAAGAAAAGCATCCATAGTATTTGTTAACAATTATTTAGCTCTGTGGGAGCAATATCATATTCTTACAATGTTTATGACAACGAGTTTTTGTCGTAATTGTGGACTTTTGAAAAACTATTATACATTCAAACTTGTGAGTTAAATTTACTTGAATAGAGGAAACAGGAAACTCGTTATGCTAAATAACAGTTTAAAGGCAATTAACGTGAGTACTCTATTTTCCAATAAAGCACCACATATATTGAAATATGGACTGAGGTTCCTGAAAGTTCTGAAAAAAGATTAACAAACGTAAGAACTGGCTTCTCTTGAGTATGCAGATACGGAGATGCTGCTGTTGTGGTGAGGTCGCTGAAGAGTGATGTCTTCAAGCCTCAGTTTTTGTAACCACTGTCGCAACAAGCCTTGGTGCTCCCTGACGTCATTATGCTCTTGGTGGCAACACCGAACATTGTCATCAATTTCAGTTTCGAAAATCTTGCATTCCGTAACCCAAATAACAGAGACGACTTTTTCCCATCATCTGCTGCTGCCACTTCCGATATTAGAGCTGTTTACATTAATTCTGAATTCTCATTGTTACTAATGGGAGGATGGATCTTGACTCACCTTCACAACCTCTGCTTACCTATCCGCACTTCTCTTTTCCACCGCTTGCAATGCAATGCAAGATCAGAATCACAAGATCAACTTGTGCGCTGAAAGCTAAAATACAAGTGGATGTCCTTCAAAACTACATTTATTATTATGTTACTGATCTAAAACTTTAAAACCTGAGATGGCTTCATTCAGTTTCTTTTAGAAAATGAGAATTATTGATAAGCTTAAAAGTGTTACCATTTATTACATTACATATCTTCATTCAGATAGGCGTGACGTCGCTTTCTGGATGTCATACCTTCCGCCCGGTACGAGCCTACCGTTGATATGAGAAATTTCTAGCACAAATCTTGTTTTGTAAACTACGAAAAATTTAGAACATGAATTTAGTTACGTTACACGTTGTCAACCGACGGCAGACAGTTTTATTTAGGAGGTGTCACTATCGGACTGCCAATACCGCCGCTCAACACCAGGCGCGTACGGGCGTTCGAGCGCATCGCTACTGTGAGGATTTTGAGGTGGCACAATATCTGTGGGAAGATTGTTATGCTAAACAAGAAGCCCACATTTGTATTAGTTTCTGAATACTGCATTGTCATTAAGTGCCTACATCCTGGACAGAATTCGGGAGAAGAGGAATTTGTGACACAACTTGACTAGAAGAAAGAATTGGTTGGTAGGACATGTTCTGAGGCATCAAGGGATCACTGCAGGGACGCGTGGAAGGTAAAATTCGTAGAGGGAGACCAAGAGATGAATAAGCCTAGCAGATTGAGAAGGATGTAGGTTGCAGTAGTTATTCAGAGGTCAACAGGTTTGCACAAGATAGAGTAGCATTGAGAACTGCATCAAATCAGTCCCTGGACTGAAGATCACAAGAAAAACAACCTAGATTCTATCCACCAGCTGTTAATTTACAGACCGAGTAATAATTGCACTATCTTCTGCATCTTATAGACTTGTGCGTACGTTGAAGTGAACACTGTCTTTTGCCTATTGTCCACTTGTGCCTTTGTAGCGTGATTTTTCCAATTGTTAAATTTTGTCAGTTCCAGTTACTGGATGTACAGTGTGGTGACAAAAGCCATGGGATAGCGATATGCATACATACAAATGGCGGTAGCATCGCGTAACGCAAGGTATAAAAGGGCAGTGCGTTGGCGGAGCTGCCATTTATGCTTTGGTGAATCGTGTGAAAAAGTTCCGGACGTGATAATGGCCGCAAGACTGGAATTAACAATTTCTGAAGGCGCAATGGTAGTTGGACCTACACGCATGGGACATTCCATTTCGTAAATCGTTACAGAATTCAATATTCCGAGATCCACAGGGTCACGAATGTGTCAAGAATACCAAATTTCAGGTATTACCGCTCACCATGGACAATGCAGTGGCCGACTGCTTCCACTTAACGACCGGAGCAGCGGCGTTTGCGTAGAGATGCCATTGCTAACAGACAAGCAACACTGCATGATATAACTGCAGAAAATAATGTTGGACGTGCGACGAGCGTATCATTTAAAGCAGTGCGGCGAAATTTGGCGTTAATGGGGTATGGCAACAGATGACATCGCCTGCAGCGTTTCTCCTGGGCTCGTGACCACATCGGTTGGACGGTAGACGACTGGATAACTGTGTCCTTGTCAGATGAGTTTCGTCTGCAGTTCGTAGGAGCACGAAGACACGCACCCAAGCTGTTAACAGGGCACTGTGCAACTTGGTGGTGGGTCCGTGATGGTGTGGGCTGTGTTTACATGGAATGGACTGGCTACTTCGGTGTAAATGAACAGATCATTGACTGGCAACGGTTATGTTTGGCTACTTGAAGACCATTTGCAGCCATTCATGGACTTCATGTTTCCCAACAGCGATGGAATTTGTATTAATGACAATACACCATCTCACCAGGCCGTAGTTGTTCGCGATTGGTCTGGAGAACATTCTGGACAATTCGAGCGACTGATTTGGCCATGTAGATCAACATGAATCCTATCGAAGATTTATTGGACATGACTGGGAGGTCAGTTTGTGCAAAAATCCTCCACAGGCAACACTTACGTAATCTTGTACGTCTATAGAGGCAGCACAGCTCACTATCTCTGGAGGAATTTCCAACGATTTATCAAATGCATGCCACATCGAGCTGCTGCACTACGGCGGGAAAAGAAAGTCCTACACGATATTAGGAGATATCCCATGACTTTTGTCACGTCAGCGCAAGGTTTGTAATACATGTTTTTTTGGGTAAACCATGCATGTTTTACCACCTCTGAGCCGTAATCAGCAGGTTTTCTTAATTCAAATCTGTGAAATGTGAACATATTTTAAGCAATAGCTAGGCTACGAAAATTAGATCTAAAGATGCTATTGGTTTGTTTCTGCCATTACCTTCATTTTTTCACTATACAGTTATGCAGCTCCATTTTTTCATTATCTTGTACTAGACGCATGTCATCTGCAATCAAATGGTGTTGTCGCCGAGTTAAAACACCAATTCATGTTTAAACGTAATTTTGTTGTATCAAGATGTGTTACACACATGGAGATTGTAGGAGGTATATGTGCAGATACTTCTGTTCGTGACTGTGGATGGTGTACTGAACAATATTACATCAGTATTTACGTACTTTGCAGACTAATAATCTACGGCTATTATAAGTTGTATGTACCTCCACGTACATGTTGCAAGAGCGAGCCATTGATGCTTATTTTCCTCTGAGCAGCAGATCAGGTGTTGATGTGCGGAAGCCTGGACGCAAAACGTTTAGTCTGTACTGACAGGCATAGTCCACTTAATGGTGTAGTTATGGGCATACAGAAAACATCAGGTCGTAAAGTTTGTAACACGTTTGTGGTAAGACTGTTCGACACAGACAAGAAACAGCCATCACATTGATGTGTGTTCATATTAAGGTAGTACATTTATTAATATCTGCACTTATACACATTACATACTGTATTTGCCATTACTTATATTTTGCTGTGAAATGTCCTTTGTCTTTTGCATTCTCATGAGTTATTGAGAACCCCAAGCAAATACAAATTTACAAATATTATACTAAATTTTTGTTTGTAACGAAAGCTTTTCGCTTCACCACAACGCAGTAGGCGTTCACTTGCTCACGAGTGAGCTTGGAGCCAAATTCGTATTTTGATTATATCTCTCTTTCTTTTGTATGTGTGTGTGTGTGTGTGTGTGTGGTGTTCTTTTGTGTGTGTATTGTCTTTTCTGTGAAGTTCCTTTAATGTGTTAAATAGTGTGCCTTTGCACATTGTAGTGTACTCATGTATATCCTGGTTTCCTTCTCGCATTGCCTTCTGTATGTGGAAGTTTTCCTCTATTGGTGTAGACTGTGGATGGGTTTTCGTATTTTTAAACTTATCTCTATTGTAGGTGGTGGTGGTTGTGGGCTATTAGGAGCTGTGCCAATGTACTACGGAGCTGTTACTTTTTAGAGCTCGAAGATGTTCTGATTATCTCGTTTTTTTGTTTTTAATTTTTTTTAAATACAGGTTATCACTGAATACATTACACTCTGTAAAGGCACGATATTTAGTACATTATAGGGATTTTACAGATACAACAATACAAACAGCTAAAAAGCATGCACACACCGCCGACCCCCCTCCCCCCCCCCCCCCCCACACACACACACGTATGCAGACACACAAAGAAAGACAGAAAGTAAACAGAGGCGAAATTCGGCACCGAACTCACTTCAATAATTTTTTTACCCAGAGGGCATGAGCACTTCAACGGGCATTCAGAATCTCAGGAGAAGAAGCGAAAGCCGACTCGATTGGAACACATAACAATGGTGTTCACCATGTGTTTTGTTGACATGAGGAATGTTTCCTACAAAGAAAAATTACGAAAAATGTGTTAAGTATTTTTCAATAACTCTTGAGAAAGGAAATAAGATAAAGGATCTGCCACATCAAAACGTAAGTAATATCAAATATATGTAGGAAATATCTTGACACAACAAAATTCCGTTTAAACATAAAGTGAAATGTTAACTCGCAAACAAAATTCATATTAACATCGTTTGATCACATATGACAAGCTACTAGCATAGTATAATGCACAATTAAGGTAATGAAAGAAACAAACCATAACTGTCTTTAGGCCCAGTTTTCGTAGAATTGCTATCACTTAAAATATGTTCACAATTCACAGATTTGAGTAAAGAAAACCCACTGATGACGCCACAGAGGGGCTGAAACATGTTTGGGTCACATAAAGAAATATTGTTTTGCAAAACAGTAGGATATTATGTCGAATAATTTGAACTCGAAACACGGAAAATGCAAGACCAGCAAGTCCACGTGATGAATATTTGCTAATTCTGTGTGCACACTTCCGACCGTAAATGCACGCCATTCCCTGTTGTCTCATCAGTTTATCTATCACTCTCTCTCTTGCGTCCCTCTGTGACCATCGCCACCTCCTGACTGCCCCGTCGGTACCACCTGAAACAACTCTTTTTAGATGTTTTGTATATGGAAATTCGATTTTTTAAAATATTGTTTGTGAAGGGTAGGAGGGGGGGCGGGGGAGGAAGGTGCTGGTTTATCTCTGACTGATCGTTTCTTATCGTAAAGTACCCACTTAAGGAACCTCTACAACATGCATAATTCCGACCTTAAGGCATTGTAAATTTCTGAACACCTACATTTACAGTGCACTTTGTATGCCGCAATATACGTGCCGCGCTATGTATGCTTAAGCACAAGAATAATTGAGACTTACCACAATGTACTGGTTGTTTACAGAGAGCCAGCTGAGGTGGAGAAAACTGGTGCAGACCCCACTAAGTTTATGCGGCGCGGCGAGGCTGGTGGCTGGCGCACGGAGATGCCGGACAGCTGGATAGAAAAGTACGACCAGTGGACGCAGAAGCATATCGAAGGCACGGGCTACCAGGTGGGCGTGTCTGGCGGACACGACGACTTCTGAGGGGCCGTCTTCTGCGTCCTCACAACCTCTGAATAGGCGGCATCGACGCTGAATCCCAGAAGATAGAAGCATTCTGCAATATGAACACGAGGACTCCCAACAAAGCAAACATACACAATGTTCTAAATTGTGTTTGAAACATGTTGGTGCATTTACTTTCCAAACAATAAATCATTTTTCCACAATATCTGCCTGAAACTGTACTTTCCCTGGGTGGGTCAAGCCCGTATGCCAGATGCTGGCTTTAATCCAGGATGTGATTATTCTCAGGCATCATCGTGAATAATGTGACAATGAATGGAATTGTGGAGATATTTATTTCACTTCCATATTTTTAACATATTTTTTTTATCAATCCAAGATACAGGTTTGTTAGAAAGGTGAAAGCTTGATTGTGAGTTGGTGAAGTCAATGAATCTGAATACAAAAATTTAATTATGGTAGTATATTTATCAACAGCTAATGGGGAAAAATGTTTTCATTCGAGCCCCTGGTATGTAGGTTCCCCCAAAAAGTGGGTTGATTTAGTGGGCCAATACTGTTCCCACACAACATGCCTGTCATGAAGGGCAGTCTATAAACCAGGGCCTGGAAAAAACAGTATTACGCCCACACCCCTGTTACTATTAGAACTAGGAGGCTATATACACCACACTGATTATACTCGTGATGCCTATTGTTTCTGTGCCAAATTTGGTTGAAATAGATCAAGAAATTTAGGAGGAGGTCCTGGATGTGGACATACACATATACAATAAATGAATTTTTCAAAAGGAAACTCAGAACTGCTCAGAGAGCTATGAAAGGGTCAATTTTAGGTCTCACTAAGAAAGATCGACAGAAAAGTGAAGACATATGAGCAATAACAAGAGTAAAAGATATTATAGATCGGGTTAAGACTCTAAAATGGCAGTAGGCAGGACATATTGCACGAACGGAGGATGGAAATGGACAAAATCAGTTTCATAGTTAAGTCCCAGAGAAAAACGAAGACCACCAGGGAGACCACCTGATCGCTGGGATAAGGAACTCAGGAAAGTTACAGTCTGCAACTGGCAGAAAAGTTTGATCGAAAGGCGGCTATGAGCTAGCATAGTCGACGAATATGGAGTCATGAGAATAAGCATAGTACTTACTATCAAAACGGAAGGTAGTTCAAACAGAATGGTGCTTCGCTTGTTGTGGGGTTATTGGAGGGTGGTATGCCAATGCATCCTTCTGACCTCTGAACTGACTTATGCTGCAAGCTATAGGCGTAACTGCAGTTTAACATGGATGCCAAACCATAGTGCATCTCAGTATCACTTCAACAAACATTGCCAAAGATGAAAGAAATAAGAGCTACAATTTCTATTATTTTATCATGAGGATAATTTTCCCCTAATTTCTCATATGGTAGTATAAAACTACAGCAATCATATATATATATATATATATATATATATATATATATATATATATATATGTGTGTGTGTGTGTGTGTGTGTGTGTGAGTGTGTGTGTGTGTGTGTGGGTGGGTGGGTGGGTGGATGAGTGTCAAGGTGCAGTTAATATTATATTAAATAAAATATAATACAGCACAATGCAAACAAAAACAGTATTCACTAGGACATTTGTGAAATTCATTGGAATTAATTGTGTTATTGATTTTATGCAATTTGTTTACTTATGGAAGGGCATATTGGTCTTTGAAAATTTTTGTGGTGCTGATGCGATAAGGTAATTTTGGATTTCTGCTTTTGAGACTTAAAGTGCATTTCTCTAGTCTACTAGTGCTGATCATTTACTACTTGTGTTTAATATAAATCTTCTGATGATTTTTGGACATTTTTCTGAATTCATTCTTGGTTCTTAATCGTATTATTGGATCTTGAGAAACAATATTTGATATAGATGTTTTATACTCCTTCATTTGAGATGCAAATTTTTAATTGGTTTTTATCTTATCATGACATTACTAAACAATAAACGACGGTATCACTTGAAAACAAAGCTAAGAGGGCTACTCAGTCATCGATTATGTAGATTAAGAACAACAAAGGGCCTAACATCTCCGTGAGGAGCCCAGAGACAAGGAGATGTCCCATAAATTACTATGAACTATGACCAAACTGACAGGAAATTACGAATCCAGTCACACGTCCAAGTCATGGAATTAGGTTGAATTCGCTTAGTGAAAGATATTTGTTATAAACGAAAACAAAATTCAGTAGCAAAAGCTGGACAAATAGTTATTCCAATTTACAAGACAAAAAATGTTTGGCTAGTAAATGAGGAAGGATGGTTGTTTAAGAATTAGTTTTGTTACGGCTTTGTAATTTATTCATGAGCAAGCTATATTTAATTAGCACTCTTCTAACAAACGCAGAGCAGCACTTGACTTCACCATGGTTAGATTTGTCTGTTTGTTTAGTCTTAAATCTTTCGAGAAGCTCATGGATACTTGACAGCTGTGACTAAGTTCGGTGACTAATCAGCATTCAAAAGATACAGGCTTATTTCGAATATTTACACTTATTTTTTATTTAATTTGCCAAAGTTCTTTCCAATTTGCAACAAATGATCACATAAACAAAGTAACAAATAAAATGCTTTAAGAACACTTCATTGTACCACATACAAATGCAAGAATCATGACTCACGCAACTGATAACAAAGAAATTATGTTTAACTGTACCATCTAAACCTCTATACAGCACCACAAATGCAGAAAAATAAAACATCAATATTAAATATTGTTTCTCAGTAGGCTTGCTGAAAAATATTCTTAAAATGTTAGGGATCAAGACTGAATTCAGACAAACCTTCAATAATCAGACTTTCCATCAAATACAAAAAACAATAGAATAACAAATTATCAGAACACCTGTATTATACACACACAGTAAATGATCAGCACTAGTAGTGGATACATCTCAAGTCTTGACAGTAAAGATCCAAAATTACCTCATCTCATCAACACCACGAAAGTTTTGAAAGTCCAGTAGGCCCTTCAATGAGGAAAATCGATGAAACTAGTAAACTCCAATGGATTAAACACTTTCAAGTCGTGCAAAAATAAATATACACTCCACCGCAAAAGATTCTCACTCAGTACCAACAAGCAGGGTGGATGGGAATGGGGGTTTAAATACTTTCCATACACTTCTAACTTTCACAGTTTATCTCCATTGCCAATCATAATTGTGAAACTGATAATTAAAGCTTCCTCTGTCCTCTTATAATTACATTACGACTTTTTGCAACAATGTACATGCGTTTCAGAAGTGAACTTCATCAGAAGTACTCCACCTACCAGCTGGTAACACACACTGCATATCCACATGAATAATCTATATACACTCCTGGAAATTGAAATAAGAACACCGTGAATTCATTGTCCCAGGAAGGGGAAACTTTATTGACACACTCCTGGGGTCAGATACATCACATGATCACACTGACAGAACCACAGGCACATAGACACAGGCAACAGAGCATGCACAATGTCGGCACTAGTACAGTGTATATCCACCTTTCGCAGCAATGCAGGCTGCTATTCTCCCATGGAGACGATCGTAGAGATGCTGGATGTAGTCCTGTGGAACGGCTTGCCAAGCCATTTCCACCTGGCGCCTCAGTTGGACCAGCATTCGTGCTGGACGTGCAGACCGCGTGAGACGACGCTTCATCCAGTCCCAAACATGCTCAATGGGGGACAGATCCGGAGATCTTGCTGGCCAGGGTAGTTGACTTACACCTTCTAGAGCACGTTGGGTGGCACGGGATACATGCGGACGTGCATTGTCCTGTTGGAACAGCAAGTTCCCTTGCCGGTCTAGGAATGGTAGAACGATGGGTTCGATGACGGTTTGGATGTACCGTGCACTATTCAGTGTCCCCTCGACGATTACCAGTGGTGTACGGCCAGTGTAGGAGATCGCTCCCCACACCATGATGCCGGGTGTTGGCCCTGTGTGCCTCGGTCGTATGCAGTCCTGATTGTGGCGCTCACCTGCACGGCGCCAAACACGCATACGACCATCATTGGCACCAAGGCAGAAGCGACTCTCATCGCTGAAGACGACACGTCTCCATTCGTCCCTCCATTCACGCCTGTCGCGACACCACTGGAGGCGGGCTGCACGATGTTGGGGCGTGAGCGGAAGACGGCCTAACGGTGTGCGGGACCGTAGCCCAGCTTCATGGAGACGGTTGCGAATGGTCCTCGCCGATACCCCAGGAGCAACAGTGTCCCTAATTTGCTGGGAAGTGGCGGTGCGGTCCCCTACGGCACTCGTCGCTGCGGTCCGGTCCCAGGTCGACGGGCACGTGCACCTTCCGCCGACCACTGGCGACAACATCGATGTACTGTGGAGACCTCACGCCCCACGTGTTGAGCAATTCGGCGGTACGTCCACCCGGCCTCCCGCATGCCCACTATATGCCCTCGCTCAAAGTCCGTCAACTGCACATACGGTTCACGTCCACGCTGTCGCGGCATGCTACCAGTGTTAAAGACTGCGATGGAGCTCCGTATGCCACGGCAAACTGGCTGACACTGACGGCGGCGGTGCACAAATGCTGCGCAGCTAGCGCCATTCGACGGCCAACACCGCGGTTCCTGGTGTGTCCGCTGTGCCGTGCGTGTGATCATTGCTTGTACAGCCCTCTCGCAGTGTCCGGAGCAAGTATGGTGGGTCTGACACACCGGTGTCAATGTGTTCTTTTTTCCGTTTCCAGGAGTGTAGTGCAGACACAGTTTCAGTTAACTAGCAATGACATTCTCATACAGGGGCCCCAGCCAAGGGTATGCATTAGATTCACAGTAATGTCCGTAATTGCAAGTAAAGAAAAAATAAAATTCAGATTGACACCAAAATTCAGTATTGATTCTTACATCACATACCTCACAGCAAGTTCAAACATCAGTTTTCAAGTATAGGTAACAAAATAACATTCCAGTGCAAAACTGAATTAGTATTCACTCCACAAGGGTATTCAGTATCACACAGTATCAATAGAAGAGTCAAAAACAATAATCTGCCTAACAAAATGCACTATTTTGATTCTGTATGTTCAAACAACATTGTTAATGCTAAATCTTAATAAATTCATCACGATATTTAGTATGCTAGCATTGTTCCTTTGGAAAATCATCTGTATATACTTCGAATTTTACGTAAACTTGCAAAGTAAGTTCAACATAAATCTATAGCATGTCTTACCTGCATTTGACTGCACATTAATTCAGTGCCACTTCTTGAGTTCCCTCTGCAGCAAAAAGTACACGCTTATCTCATTGTAGCCACATCATAAGGAGAGCCTAAATTCATAAAATTGTTCTAAAATTTATTGCTATCATGCCAGTACACTAAAACAGATACAGAATTCTCACAAATAATCATTAAATAAACACCTCAAAGCCGCCTGAAAATGATTAAGTGCAAGAGTAACAAAATAAGTGAATTAAGTTAGGCACAAAATTCAAAGATGTAAGACATGACCACTGATAATTCAGGACACAGCATACCAGAAATAAATCCATATGCAAAGCAAGACAAAAAGAAATAGGAAAAGTTTCTCAACAGAGTAGCTACAGAACACAATACTGGTATTGAAATAAAGCAGTATTTACCCAAAGGAAATTTAAAGTTAGTATTCACTATTTTTAGGGTTATGTGCCTCAATTGCTTGGAATCTGTATAGGATCACATTGCTGTCTGTTCGACTGTCTGTCTGTCCGACTGTTAAAAACTCTTTTTGTCAGGAACTGGTGGATATATAATACTGAAATTCATGTCACATATTAAAGTCTACTGTCCGATCTGCTGTGGATGCAAAAAACTGAAGCTTTTAAGCCAATGACGCCAAAGATGCAGCCATTTACGTCACATATTTTGATACTGGCAAACTCTCTCATCAAAACCTATGTGGTACCACCTGTTCACCAGAATTCATAAAAATTGACAGGAAGTTAGGTTTTGCAGTACAACTGAAGGGAAAAATACGAAAATTGTCAATTTGTAATTACATCATACAAAATCTTTTTCTCATTATCAGATAAACACGAATTAATTACAGAACGTGAACTAAACTGAATAGTATGGCCACAAATAACTTATCCTCGTAGACAGTCGCCGGACGTAAGCCTTCTGCTGCCTTTCTAAACTTAATCTGAGTTCATAACTGGTATGGCTTCGGAGATAATGCCCTAAAAATATTCCCCTTTCTTTAGAAAATTTTGATCTAAGAATGAATAGTGATGCAAGCTAACTTCTATTTATGAGCTATTTGGAATCAGACTTTCTTAATGAAACGATAAATATAGACGGTCGTGAACATATGTTTAAGGAATACTTGATTATGACCAGTACATTCAAAACTGTTAATGCAATCTGAAAGTATACAGCATCCTCCTAATAACAGACTTCACGTTGCACATACGAGCATTTATCACAAAAGTCAATCACAACGTATTCAGGATCAGCACATGCCGCGAAGTTCTCAGCAGCAAAAATATATAAATATATTTATATCATCTTCTGATGGTGTCTTCCATAAATAATGATTTCACTGAGGGTAGGACGTATTCATTTAAGTCTTCTTGCCTCAATTACGACTTTAGACAAAGGAGCTGCCCATGGAAACGTGATAAATTATGAGGGAGGGTCTCGATGAAAAATACTGAAGAGAATTCTACATCATTATGGATTACTAAAGACGAAAATTTATGTAATGAAACTACATATGTCATCCATCGGACCATGTGGAACACACTACCACAAATCACCAAAAATAGAAGAAAATAGAACGCCATGTAATCTATAATACCCTCCAGTCCCTTACATTAAATAAGTGAGATAGTAACGAATAAGCTAGTGAGACACCAGTATTGATCCCTGAACATAGATTAACGTCTCTCGCTTGGAACAACAGATTTAATCTTGGTCACAAAGAAAGCTGAAATGTAAAGTTGAAACTTACGCAAAAGCGCGCCAGAAAGTAGCAGTCTCATCATATTCCCGTGTTTTGCAACGCAGAAACGACCTTCGAAATAAAAAGTCAGACAAAGTCATCGAATATGAACAAATAGAACCATGAAAATTGCAAGCAGCTTTCATGTGATGCGACTACCCCAGCGTTCCTCTGAAACACAAGTGTGCTTACACAATACCATATGGTGTGTAAACAAAATGACCCGTTCCACTTTGTTATGATTTACCACGCAAAAGATCCGTGAAACAAGAAACTAACTACCCGTAACCAACACTGTCTGCGAACACACTCCAGCGGAGAAAAGGTCAAGAAAAGTGTTTAATCGATCAATTTGCACTTCAAGGACAGTGTAGACCGAATTGATGGTTAAAAGCGCTGATACATTTAACATGCTATCTTTCCAGATGCGCTATCGCACCTCTAGCCAAGGTCATCTGATTGATATAAGTAACTACCTATGTGGCGTGTGGTAGCACTGTTTTTTTTTAAGGTTCGGTGACGACTGGTGAGCAGAGGTAAGTTAGTCACAACAGCGGTTGCTCAATCGTATCCCTACGTTTTTCGTCACGAACTGACACAGTCCAAGCGCTTGTTACGAAGCCAGTTTGTGTTTCTGCTGTCAGGACTTCGCTTCAGTACAAAAAGTTGTTGAACTCAGTTTACTTCAGCGGTATCTAACACGAGAACTGATTGCTTTCGTTTCACACAGACTCTCTTAAACATAGATTAGTGAAACCTCGTAAAATTAAAGGTTGCAGTAGGGTATAAAACAGGACATTTTGTTCTCAGTTTGGTATGTATCATACCGTTGAGGATCTAATAATTGAATTAAACAAATCACAATCTATAAATTATTATTTCCTTTTAATAAAACTTGAATAGTAAAATTTATAGTGGTTTAGTACCAAAGTACCATCTTCCTCCCTTTAGTGTTCTAGGGTTAACACGGCAGTGTCTGCGTTTTGTGTTCCACCCACCGTGCTGTAATGCTTATGAATCAATAGATTGTATAAGCGAAAGTTCGTGGCTCTCAAAATAAGGTTCTTCACCATTCCACAACAAAAAACAAAAGTGTTTTATAAACAGTCTGTAAAAATAATGTACACATACCAAAAGATTCCAGTATCATCGGTTCCTGGCTTTACGCACACTAGTTTTCGAACCGACATGGATCGATGATTTTACTTCAAATCTTCTAAATTTCTTCATGTCCTTTATTAGAAAGCCTGTGAGATAACCCTAGTGACTAGCTTTCACTGCTGTGAGGAACAGTTGCACCCGTTCTTATTCTTGCATATCTGTTCTACATTCGACAACAGGCAAAGCACATAGTTCCTGTGGAGACGAGTGAACGAGATCTAAAAGGGCCTATACCAATAATGATAAATTTATAGATTTATTTATCCTCTTCTGAAAACCACTGGAGTAACAATTGTGAGAAATTTGTGACTGTTTCTAGCGTATACTTTGTTTTTACTGAACTGGACTCGCTATTTGCAAGGTAGGTGTCGTTTTTATAATGTCCTTTAAAGAAAAAAAATAAACGTCTTGTTGTTGTCAAGTTCAGTCCGAATACTGCTTTGGTGCAACTCTCCACGCTGTCCTGTCCAAACCTCTTCATCTCTACACGACTTGGGATTACCTACATCCATTTGTACCAACTTACTGCGTCCATGTCAAGATCTCCTACAATTTTTTCATCTCACACTTCCTTCGTTACCAATCTGACAATTGCTTGATGCCTCATGATGTGTCCCATAAACTTATTTTTTCGCAGTTCGATTTAGTACCTCCTTAACTGTTATTAGTTCTACCCATTCGATCTTCAGCACTCTTCCTTAGCACCACAATCCAAAGCCTTTTTTTCTCTTCTTATCTTAACTGCTTATCATCCATGTCCGACTTTCGTACAAAGCTAAACTCCAGAAGCAAACATACCGAAAGTCTTCCTAACACGTAAATTTAAATTCGATATTAACAGACTTCTTTTTTTCAGAAGTGTTTTTGTTGCTGTCGCCTGTCTGATTTTTATATCCTGCAGCCATCATCTGTTATGCCGCTATCCAAGTAGCAGAAACCATCTACTACTTTTTGTGCCTCATTTGCCGATCTAATTCCTTCATTACCAGGTCGACTGCATTCCATTACTCTTTTCTCAATTTTGTTGATATTCATCTTATAACATCTTTTCAGGACACTATCCACTCCGTTCAATTATTCTTCCAAGTCCTATGCCGTGTGTGACAGAATTATAATGTCACTGGCAAACTGCAAAGTTTTTATTTCCTCTCCCTGAACTTAAATTTCCTTTCTGATTTCTCAAAATGGTTCAAATGCCACTGAGCACTATGCGACTTAACTTCTGAGGTCATCAGTCGCCTAGAACTTAGAACTAATTAAACCTAACTAACGTAAGGACATCACACACATCCATGCTCGAGGCAGGATTCGAACCTGCGACCGTAGAGGTCGCTCGGCTCCAGACTGTAGCGCCTAGAACCGCACGGCCACTCCGGCTGGCCTCTGATTTCTCCATGTTTTCCTTTGGTCCTAGCTCGATGTACAGTTTTAATAACACAGAGATACACTATAACCCAGACTCACTCCATTTCATGATACCTCACATCAGTCGGTAAAAACTGAACCATCGTACACTGAAGAGCCAAAACAACTGGTAGGCCTGCATAGTATCGAGTAGGGCTCCGCGAGCACGAAGAAGTGCCGCAACGCGACGTATCATGGACTCGACTAATGTTTGAAGTAGTTCTGGAGGGAATTGACTTCGTGAATCTTGCAGGGCTGTCCATAAATCAGTAAGAGTACGAGGGCGTAGAGAACTCTTCTGAACAGCACGTTGATAGGCTCAATAATGTTTATGTCTGGGGAGTCTGGTGGCCAGAGGAAGTGTTTAAGCTCATCAGAGTGTTCCTGGAGTCACTCTGTAGCAATTCTTAACATGTGGGGTGTCGAATTGTCCTGATGGAATTTCACAATGGACATGAATGGATGCAGGTGATCAGACAGGATGCTTACGAACGTCTCACTTGTCACAGTCGTATCTAGACGTTTCTGGGGTCCCATATCGCTCCAACTACAGAAGCCCCATACCATTACACAGCTTCCACCAGCTTTAACAGACCCCTTTTGACATTCAGGGTGCATGGATCCATGAGATTGTCTCCATACCCGTACACATCCATCCGTTCGATACTACTTGAAACGAGACTCGTCCGACCAGGCAACATGTTTCCAGTCATCAACAATCCAATGTCGGTGTTGACGGCCCCAGACGAGGTGTAAAGCTTTGTGTCGTGCAATCATCAAGGTTACACGAGCGGGCCTTGGGCTCCGAAAGCCCATATCGATGATGTATCGTTGAATGGTTCACAAGCTGACACTTGCTGATGGCCCAGCATTGAAATCTACAGTAATTTGCGGAAGGTTTGTACTTGTGTCAAGTTGAACGATTGTCTTCAGTAGTCGTTGGTCCCGTTCTTGCAGGATCTTTTCCTGGCCGCAGCGATGTCGGAGATTTGATGTTTCACCGGTTTCCTGATATTCACGGTACACTCGTGAAATGATCGTACGGGAAAATCCTCACGTCAGCGATACCTCGGTGATGCTGTGTCCCATCGCTCTTGCGCCAACTATAACACTACGTTCAAACGCACTTACATCTTGATAACCTGCGATTGTAGCAGCAGTAGCCGATCTAACAACTGCGCCAGCCACTTATTGTCTGATGCAGGCGTCGCCGACTGCAGCGCCGTATTCTGCCTGTTTGCATGACTCTGTATTTGAATACGCTTCAGTGTAGCATCGCTTCGTTGTTTGTGTGTCCGTCTGACTGTATCTCTCTCTGTCCGACTGCTAAGACCCCTTTTTCTTAGGAACGGGTAAATGTGTAAAGTTTAAACTTGTGTCATACAATAAGATGTAGTTTTCCTTGGCGGTGTAAAAAAATATAAGCTTGTAAGTCAGTGCAATCAAAAGATGTGGCCATTTACGTCATATACTTTGAGACTTGCAAACTCACTCATCGAAGCCTATAGTGTGCTTCCCGTTGACCTAGCGCACGAAATTTGGGAAGAAGCGAGGTTTCACAGTACAAGTAATGGGAAAAATCCCAAAGTTGTTAATTTACAATTACATCACACGAAAAAATATGTTTTTGCCTGCCTGCCTGTCCTGTTAATACAGCCTATTATGTCAAATGTTTTGATATTTGCAAACTCACTCATCAGAACGTGTAGGTTACTTCCCGATAATCTAGAATAATGAACTTTGGCAATAAGCAAAGTTTCACACTACAAGTAAAATAATAATACTAATATTGTTCAACTGTAATTATATCACACGAAAAACTTTTTTTCATTTGTTATCCGACTATGTCTGTCCGTCTTTTCTCAGGACCAAATGGACACATCAAGTTGAGATTAATGTTACATACTGAGGTATATCGTCCTTTGGCGGTGAAAAGAACAGAACCTTCTGCGTAAATTTCAATCAAAAGATACTGCCATGTATGTTACATATTTTGATACTCGCCAAATCATTCATCAAAACTTATACAGAGCTTTCCGTTGACATAAAAATACGAAAATTGACGAGAAGCAAGATTTTACAGTAAAAGTAAAGGGAAAACTACGAAAATTGTTAAACTGTAATTATAGCACATAAAACATATTCTCTTGCTGTTACAAACTTACACTGCATTCGTAACCTGCCAATAATGTTACCCACTTTGTGATGAGTTTTCAGTAACAGGTTGAGTGATTCTCGAGGAAGGTTTGTGTGAACAATTTAGAAATATTTCGAGCTAATTGGCTGAGTTACGATGAAATGAAGTCCGTTGCGCCTGTAAAAACAATGCTTTGTGATTTACCGGTTATGCGCGTTCGGCCGCCGGACTACAGCGCTAAAAGTGTATGCCTACGATACGTGCAGCTTCTGTAATGTTTGAGAGCGAAGTAATCATGGTAATTGATGCAGGATTGCACTTGCATTGCTTGTGATGAGGTTCAAGTGTTCAATTAAGTAACCATTGAAGCGTTCCGCAGAAAAACTCGACATCTGCGTAACAACAGTATTCCTGTGACGGGCTGTAACATGATGTCCGGAGACTTCTGTCAAATCTTACTAGTAATCGCAACAAGGACGACAGCAGACGAAGTCAAGCCATATACAGTTGCCAGTTAGTACAGCACGTTAATGTATTTCTAAAATTAATAAAACGAACAAAAAATTACAATATCCATAGTGAGATTATACAAAAAATTTCGACTAAACACTTCAAATTGAAGCATTCTCGTAAATCGTGGAATTTCCAGGACCAATATCATGCCAGCACCGATATCGATAAAAAGCAAAAATTGTCCAGTTCATCGATTCCTACGATTAATGAACTATTTATATACATACACTCCTGGAAATTGAAATAAGAACACCGTGAATTCATTGTCCCAGGAAGGGGAAACTTTATTGGCACATTCCTGGGGTCAGATACATCACATGATCACACTGACAGAACCACAGGCACATAGACACAGGCAACAGAGCATGCACAATGTCGGCACTAGTACAGTGTATATCCACCTTTCGCAGCAATGCAGGCTGCTATTCTCCCATGGAGACGATCGTAGAGATGCTGGATGTAGTCCTGTGGAACGGCTTGCCATGCCATTTCCACCTGGCGCCTCAGTTGGACCAGCGTTCGTGCTGGACGTGCAGACCGCGTGAGACGACACTTCATCCAGTCCCAAACATGCTCAATGGGGGACAGATCCGGAGATCTTGCTGGCCAGGGTAGTTGACTTACACCTTCTAGAGCACGTTGGGTGGCACGGGATACATGCGGACGTGCATTGTCCTGCTGGAACAGCATGTTCCCTTGCCGGTCTAGGAATGGTAGAACGATGGGTTCGATGACGGTTTGGATGTACCGTGCACTATTCAGTGGCCCCTCGACGATCACCAGTGGTGTACGGCCAGTGTAGGAGATCGCTCCCCACACCATGATGCCGGGTGTTGGCCCTGTGTGCCTCGGTCGTATGCAGTCCTGATTGTGGCGCTCACCTGCACGGCGCCAAACACGCATACGACCATCATTGGCACCAAGGCAGAAGCGACTCTCATCGCTGAAGACGACACGTCTCCATTCGTCCCTCCATTCACGCCTGTCGCGACACCACTGGAGGCAGGCTGCACGATGTTGGGGCGTGAGCGGAAGACGGCCTAACGGTGTGCGGGACCGTAGCCCAGCTTCATGGAGACGGTTGCGAATGGTCCTCGCCGATACTCCAGGAGCAACAGTGTCCCTAATTTGCTGGGAAGTGGCGGTGCGGTCCCCTACGGCACTGCGTAGGATGCTACGGTCTTGGCGTGCATCCGTGCGTCGCTGCGGTCCGGTCCCAGGTCGACGGGCACGTGCACCTTCCGCCGACCACTGGCAACAACATCGATGTACTGTGGAGACCTCACGCCCCACGTGTTGAGCAATTCGGCGGTACGTCCACCCGGCCTCCCGCATGCCCACTATACGCCCTCGCTCAAAGTCCGTCAACTGCACATACGGTTCACGTCCACGCTGTCGCGGCATGCTACCAGTGTTAAAGACTGCGATGGAGCTCCGTATGCCACGGCAAACTGGCTGACACTGACGGCGGCGGTGCACAAATGCTGCGCAGCTAGCGCCATTCGACGGCCAACACCGCGGTTCCTGGTGTGTCCGCTGTGCCGTGCGTGTGATCATTGCTTGTACAGCCCTCTCGCAGTGTCCGGAGCAAGTATGGTGGGTCTGACACACCGGTGTCAATGTGTTCTTTTTTCCATTTCCAGGAGTGTAATTAAGTTTTTACAGAATCCTCAACTTGCGGATCCTATTTGCACTCATCCAGATTTTTTGAGTACGTCTTCCATTTCATTTCCTTCGACTCTTATAATAATGATCTGGTCACAATACAAGTTACAAATAAGCTTTCACTCCGCGTAGTTTTATCCTGCTACCTTCAAAATTCGAGAATGCGTATTCGAGTGAACTCTCAAAAACCTATATACTGCAAAAAAAACAATATAAATGATTTAAGGTTTAAGTAACAAGACACACCTAGTACCCTTTATGGTTGCGGATTGCAGTGTGAAGAGTGTGACATGTAAAAGTCGCCTGAACGATTATGTGTCTTTCGGGGCTAGTACTCTGACTGATGCCAGTTTCGATGACATTGAACCAGTATGGGGAGAGACAGCGGTAGGGAGCGATGACATACAGGGTGATTCACGAAGATATGCAAATGTTTTAATACGTTACTCTACAAGTAAAAATAAAGATAAAAGTTCTGATAAACATACGTCCACAAATGTTTAGTTGCGGAGCTACGGCTAATAAAGGAATTTGCCTGAAATTCAGCAACTTCGCTAATATGAAGCCAACGGAAACCTGTACGAGGTTAAAGTAAATCACGATTTCCGTTTATTTTGTTGTTATTGCTCTGGTGAATGCAATAAAACATGTCCCAGACGTGAACTGCAGTAGTTTTCTAGAAAATCCGGAGAAGCAAAGTTTATTACAAAAGTAAATTTGTTTACTTTCCATTAAGAATCTAGAAACGCTTATGTCATTGTTGGCAACCGTTAGTGCGTTGTTGCAGTCGTTTCCTAACCTACGCGATTACAGATGTATTTTCAACATGCCGGAGCGCCTCCACATTTCCCCAACGCCGTTACTACACATTTAAATGAAAATTTTCCCCAGAAATGGATTGATCGTGGTGCTACACGTCTGTAGCCACCCATATCGCCCGATTTGCCACCAATGGAGTTTTGGGTGTTGGGATGGGTGAAAGACATATTTTATGAGGACAAAGTCAATACGCATGAGGCATTACTTGCTCGCATTATGAATGCAATAGACGAAATTAAGAACAACTCTGTGAAACTGAAACGAGCAACAAAATATGTTCGTACACATGCCGCTAAATGCATTGAACTCGATTGCGACATTTTTGAACATTTATTATGAATGTATTGTGAAACAGTATGTACACTGTACAACATCCTTAACACTGAGCTTTGTTTTTCAGGTTTAAGATGAATTTACGTGTGCTATGGTGTTAATAAAAGCAGATTATCTGACACATTTATGCAGTTTCAGTTACCGTTATTACCACTATTTTTCCAAAATTAAATTCTCTACAACTTCAGTTGAAAATTTTGCGTAATTGTCTGCAATTTAAAATAAGGAACTGGGCCAACTAGTTAATAAATTAAAAACTTTACGAAATTATGTCTTTGCTTCTCTGGATGTTCTGGAAAACTACTGCAGATAGTCGTCTGGGACATATTTTATTAGATTCACCAGATCAGTAACAACAAAATATATGGAAATCGTGCTTTGCTTTAACCTCGTGCAGTTGTGCGATGGCTTCATATTACCGAACTTGCTAAATTTCAGGGAAAATCTTTTATTAGCCGTAACTCCGTAACTAAACATTTGCGGACCTATGTTTCTATGAACTTTTTTCTTTAGTTTTACTTATAGAATAACGTATTAAAATATTTGCATAACTTCGTGCATCTTCTTGTATATAAGGGCGATCAAAAATTTATGTTCGAAGGTCATAGAGGCCAGAATCGGTATGCCAACTAGGTAAAATTTCCGCGAGCTTTGGGGCAATGATCCTATCGACGCGCTAAGCTGAAGACACCCACTTGGAAAAACATGTGAGCCTGGTGCATGAATATTTTCGTAACTGCCAGCTGCACATCCTCATGGGAGGGGAATCGTCGACATTTCAAGACCTATTTTTATGGGACCAAGGGTGTGATATTCTCATGGGGGATATCAGTACAGTATCAATAACCAGGATTTGCTATGTAGGTGGTTAGAGTGTTTAAATAATTTGTGTTGTAAGAAGAGGTTTGAGGCGTTTGAATTGTATTGCTACGGAACAATGTTGAACATTAGATGGGTGCATCGCAAAAATAATGATAAAGGACTCAATAAATGGGGAAAAATGGTGTTTGTGGAACAACCTGATTAAAATAATAAAAGAAGCGATGAGCTGTTGCGACACATCCCGAGTCAGCAAGGGATTGAAGGGATCGGCAGAAGGATGTGCTAATACACAAATATTTGGTGCCAATGCGTGTTATATGTTTGGATAAACGCAAAAGAAAAACTAATTTACGTTGTAGGCTCAAAAATGGTTCAAATGGCTCTGAGCACTATGGGAGTCAACATCTTAGGTCATAAGTCCCCTAGAACTTAGAACTACTTAAACCTAACTAACCTAAGGACATCACACACACCCATGCCCGAGGCAGGATTCGAACCTACGTTGTAGGCGGAATATTATAATGGTTCATGTGGCACCACTTGTTGCCAGGGTGTGCAACACAGCTAGCTCTTTATTCCCATGAAGTGTGAGTGCTGTCGACAAGGGATCTCAGATCGGTTCCATATTCCTAGATTTCTAGAAGGCATTTGATACCGTTCCTCACAAGCGACTATTAATCAAATTGCGTGCATATGGAGTATCGTCTCAGTTGTGTGACTGACTGGATTCGTGATTTCCTCTCAGAGAGGTCACAGTTCTTAGTGACAGCCGGTAAATCATCGAGTGGAACAGAAGTGATATCTGGCGTTCCGCAAGGTAGTGTCATAGGTCCTCTGCTGTTCCTGATTTACATAAATGATCTAGGTGATAATCTGAGCAGCCCCCTTAGACTGTTTGCAGATAACGCTGTAATTTACCGTCTAGTAAAATCATCAGACGATCAATTCCAATTACAAAATGATCTAGAGAGAATTTCTGTATGGTGCGAAAAGTGGCAATTGGCACTAAACAAAGAAAAGTACGAGATCATCCACATGGGTATTAAAAGAAATCCGATAAATTTTGCGTATACGATAAATCGCACAAATTGAAGGGCTGTCAGTTCGACTAAATACCTAGGAATTACAATTACGAGCACCTTAAACTGGAAAGACCACATAGATAATATTGCGGGGAGGGCGAAACAAAGACTGCGCTTTGTTGGCAGAACACTTGGAGGATGCGACAAACCCACTAAAGAGACAGCCTACATTACACTGGAATATTGCTGTGGGGTGTCACTTGTATGATATGCGAGTTGGGGTGGCAGTCACTGAAACTAAGGCGGTTTTCTTTGCGGTGAGATCTACTTACGAAATTTCAATCACCAACTTTCTCTTCTGAATGTGAAAAATATTTTGTTGACACCCACCTACGTAGGGAGAAATGATAATCATAATAAAATAAGAGAAATCAGAGCTCGAACGGAAAGCTTTAGGTGTTTCTTTTTCCCAAGCGCCATTCGAGAGTGGAATGGTAGAGAAGTAGTATGAAAATGGTTCGATGAACCCTGTGCCAGTCACTTAAGTGTGAATTGCACAGTAACCATATAGGTGTAGATGTAGATATATTCGGAAGTACAACTGATAAAGTGAGCGAATTAATCCTCACTAAACTGAGAGTTAATTACTTCCGCCGATCCCTACAGTTCTCATTTTGTAAACGGAGGAAAGCGTGAGGCGTAAAACTTTTACACCGGTACCGAGGATTGAATACAGTAAGCGAGTTCAAATGAGTGTAGGCTGAAGTAGTTGTGCAGAGTTGAAGGGACTTGCACAGGATGGACTAGCATGGGGGACTGCATCAAATCCGTCTGACCAAGACGACGACGACAACAACAAAAACAACAGCAGCAACAACAAAACTGCTGAAACAGGAAGATTAAAGGCCGATTTGCTCTTGAAGTCTGTGGAACAGCCAGTGACGTCATCGTCAAGTGATGGCGTGTTCGCACTAGGCGGATCCTCTACGCAAAATAATTTCCATTAACTCAACACGGAACGGTGAAATTGAGGTTATGAGATATCATCCGTACACCAATAACCGGGATATAAATCAGGATTAAGGAGCTATCAATGATTAAGTTGATTAGTAGCCAAAGTAAGCTTCATAACTGACGTTTGGCGAGATCTGTAGGCTATAGTAAAATGTTGAGAAGTGGAACAAGAGGAAAAGTGTCCCCCAATATCTCAAAACTTCGAAATTTATTGGCTAGTGAAAATATGTAGACAAATACATCAATATTTATAATGCAATAACAGAGCCTTTTCACCTTATCCATTTTTTTCTTTCTAGCAGAGGGACTGTAGGAACTTCCTCTCACCAGTTGGATTCATATTGACGGCGTGTGTAGGGCACTAATAGGACCTCAAGATATGCAAACAGGAAGACGCAACTATCAACCGTTTTCCAGAAAATCAAGTTGGAGAATTTTAGCGCTTAATTCCATAAAAGCGAGGTCTCTCGATCGAATCTCGCCGCCGGTATTTTTCTTCTATTCCCACATAATTCTAATACCAGGTTTATTATGACTGTGAAGATTATCCATATTTAATGATTCATTTATTATTTTCCTAATCTTTACACTGAAAACGAGAATGTATTTTTCTTAAGGGGTTCGAAAATGAGAAAACGATACACGAGAACTTTTAGTCATATAAGTATAGTCATTTCATTTATATTATTGTATGTACATGTGTGGCAAGTATAATACGTAACTTAGAAAGCACTGCAATGATCAGGATGATACTGATCGTAGATACATGGCAAACCAAAATTATTGCGACATACAACACATGTACTTAAAGCCGATGTTTTTCCATGTGCATGATTTGTTTCATTATGTCTATTGCAGAGCAAACTTTGTTTACAGGCATAAACTGTTCTCGGACGTCACACAATTTCGCGGTGTGCCACACATATCGAAGCATGTCGCCGAATATTGGTGCAGATAGTTAAAAAAGGAAGTAGTATTGACAATACTATTAGATCCATAGACCTAGCGCTAATGAAATTAAGCGCCCTGTCTCTCCGACACTATAAAGCATATAAGAAAGCCCAAAATTTTCAAAGTTATTTTCTCGAAAACGGTTGAGAGCTGCATGTTCCTGTTTACATATGTTGGCCTTAGGTACTCCGTCAGCAGGAATTAAATAGTTAAGGGAAGTTGGTACAATTTCCTTGTAATCACCAAATAGGGTCAAAAACGGAAATATCGTTTTCTTCTTTGATGGAGTTGACTCTGACTTTTAAAAAAAAGATTATTTGTTGAAAATTGTTTCGTCAATTTATTTTCCTATTTGTGCACATTTTTTCCTCTGTTCGGGTATTGCAAAATCTAAATCTTTTTCACTGTCAGAAATCTCGTCTCTCTTTTGGAAGCACTCTCAAGACAAAAATATGCAATTGTCATGGATGTCACAGAAACAAAGCAATATAATAAAATTTATACATATTATAAAAGTGTTTGTATGTATGTATATTTCACGTCTCGTTCTAAACCATTGGATCGATCTCAGCCAAACTTGGTACACATATCACTTGCTGTCTGGGGGGTAATAACTACCTTACCTCTCACAGGGGGGCGGTTAGGTGTGAGAAAGAAGTGTAGCTCAGGCCGCGCTAATAGCTAGACTATATCCATCCAGTATTTGAGAGTGAGAGAACTTAGTGACGAAAACACAAGCAAAATGATGAAAGGAAGAAATTTATCGCTTACCAAATTTTCGCCGTTAACGCAGTAAAACTGCCGCATCAAGCATGACGTTTTGTTTTAATATTTCTTTACTGCTGTCTCTATTTGCAACACATTTTGCAGACAGTAGTCACATATACCGTTGAATGTACTTGCAAAACCGTATCATTGTACGACGCATTGTTCAGGAGACATGACGTCATAAACACTGAGAGGTACGAAAAGCTGCTGCTTTGTTATTTCTTTGTACTAACTCTATTCTCAACACATTTCACAGACTGTATCCACATACGCCACTCGGTATTCCTGAAAACTATGTCATTGTACGAAAAATAGTTCAGGAGATATTACGTCATAAACATTGAGCTGCGTGACAACGAAACTGCTGGGTGAATTTCGCTAGAGACATAGGTGAAATCTGTGTACAAATATGTGTTAAATATGTTTAATATACAGGGTTATTCACGGAGATATGCAAATATTTCAATATGCTTTTCTACAAGTAAAACTAAAGAAAAAAGTTCATATAAACATTGGTCTGCAAATGTTTAGTAACGGAGTTAAGGCTGATAAAAGATTTTGTCTGAAATTTAGCAACTTCGCTAATAGGAAGCCGTCGTAACTCTGTACGAGGTGAAAGTAAAGCAGGATTTCTATTTATTTTGTTTTTATTGGTTTGGTGGATCTAATAAAGCATATCCCAGACGTGTATCTGCGGTGGTTTTCCAGAACATCCAGAGAAGCAAAAACGTAATTTCGTAAAATTTTTGACTTATTAACTACCTGGCCCAATTGGGCGCCCAGTTTCACAGCAATGGATGGATGAAAGACATGTGAGGAATTACTTGCTCGCATTATGAATACAGTTGACAAAATTAAGAACAACACTGTGGAACTGAAACGGGTGACAAAATTTGTTCATAAAACTGCAGCTAAATGCATTGAACTCGCTGGAGACATTTTTGAACATTTATTGTCAATGAATTGTAAAACTGTATGTACACTGTGCAACTTCGTTAACACTGAGCTTTGTTTTTTCCAGTTTAACATGAATTCACATGTGCTGTTGTATTAATAAAAGCAGATTATGTGACACATTCATACAGTTTCAGTTAACGTTATTACCATCATTTTTCCAAAATTAAATTCTCTACAACTTCTGTTGAAAACTTTGTGCAATTGTTTGGAATTTAACCAAAAACAAATTGGGCCAAGTAGCTCATAAATTTAAAAAATTTCGAAATGATGTCTTTGCTTCTCTGGATGTTCTGGAAAACTACTCCAGATACACGTCTGGGACATGTTTTATTAGATTTTCCAGATCAATAAGAACAAAATAAATGAAAATAGTGCTTTGCTTTAACCTTGTACAGGTTTGCGATGGTTTCATGTTAGCGAAGTTGCTAAATTTCAGATAAAATCTTTTATTATTAGCCGTAACTCCGTGACTACAGATTTGCGGACCTATGTTTGTATGAACTTTTTCCTTTAGCTTTACTTGAAGAATACCGTATTAAAATATTTGCATATCTTCGCGAATGACCCTGTATATGAAATATATGTAACGTAATGTAATGCAAAACCACGGGTAAAGTGTTCTTCCTTAACACCTGGGTCGATTTCAGCCAAACAGAGTACACATTTTACTACCTGGAACGAAGTGCTGTAAGAGTAAGAACCAGCAAACTCATATTGGAGTGGGAGTGATAACATGGAGAGAGAAGGGGAGAAGGAGATGGATAGCCGCAGAGGGGGAAGGAGGTGATGACACAGACTGGGGTTAGGAGGATGTGGACTGAGAGACGGGAAGGGAGAATTAACAGAAAGGAAAGAGAAGATGAACAGAGAGAGGGGAGAAGAGGAGAAGGACAGGGAAAGGAAAGAGAAGGACATGGTCAGACAGAGGGAGGAGGAAGAGATGGACAGAGAGAGGAAGGAGGAGGAGATGGACGTAGAGTGTGATGAGGAGATGGACAGAGGGGGAAGGAGCAGATGGATAGAGTCAGGGGAGGTGGATGTGGGTTACTAGAAGATTGTTATTTATACATACCTGGGAAATGCGGGGTAGTCAGGTAATCAAGACTATATATAACATAGGGCAGCGCGGAAACCCGCGTCCAGCCATCCGGATTTAAGTTTTCCTTGTTTTCCCTAAATCCTCCAGGGAAAAGGTTCCTTTGAAAGGGCACGGCCGATTTCTTTAGTATCCTTGACCCAACCCGGGTTTGTGCTTCGTATCTAACGACCTCGACGTCGACTGGACGCTAAATCCAATCTTCCTTCTCTTTCTTTAATTTCGGCAGTTAGCAGATAAGGACGCAGTCCCCATCACCCACGACCACGTCGACCGTTTCTTCCCTAGAAAACACGACTAACACGTTCCGTTCTGTTCGTTGACGGTTTGTGTAAATGTCGCAATTTTAAATCAATTGTGGAATGTATTTCAATTCTGTTCCATCAAGCGTGCAACGACCTCAGTGCAGACGTCATAGCCATACTGCGCCAGAGCACTTCTAAACAAGTGTGCAGATGTAATTTATTTCTCAGGCAGCAGATGGGTGCGATGCACTTCGAACCAGTGAGGGAGCGTGATGGAAAGGTGGTGCTGTGGAGGGCCAACCCTTCGCGCTGTATCGTCACCGACCACTACCGCCGCAACTGGACCTGCGTCTCAGAATTCGAGGTGCGCTCCGACGACGTGTGGGTCGTCTCATTCCCCAAGTGTGGTGAGTAATCCATCACTCAAAACATTTACAGATCTCGCCATGTGACCAAGCATTTAGTTACACACGAGTGAAATGTGCAATCGAGGCTTGTTGATGGACCCCGTCTTAATGGCATAACTCTGGATTAGAAGAAGGGGTGAAGGTCCCGCATCTACATATACACACATACTCTGCAAGCCACCACACGGTGAATGGTGGAGGGTACCTTCTACCACTGTTAGCCATTCTCTTTTTCGTGATACTTGAATACCGTCGTAATGAGTATTGTTGCAAAAGGTTTCGCGAATAGGGGCAGCTGATGTCGACATATTGTCACGTTTCGGGTGACAACCATTCAGCCATTTTCATGGGGCTTTTACACATGAGATTGCTGGTACACGGCGCCAATTTTACACCCAAAATAAGCTTTTGCTGCATTACCACCCTTTCTCGAGTTCAGCGCCCCCTGACGAGTGTTGCTTCATCTGAGACACGCAGACCCGCGTGTGATCGTGATGTTGCATGCACCCACTATTTTTTTGCAACACCTAGAGTCTCTCTTCAAAGACATTGACCATTCTCGACATCAAATTAGCACAGCTTTAATGAAGAATACACCCGATCTCCCGAAAGTTAATGAGGAATTAGAGCTGTTCAAATCCTGTGCGTTCGTTCCAAACGTAGGTCAATATATCGTCTAAAATTAGGCAGGAACTAGAGAAACATTATGTTAAAGTCGTCTTCTGGCCTCCTACAAAGATCTTTTCCCTTCTTGGCTTTCTTGCTGTTTTGAGCTTGTCTGGTTTGAAATGTGTGTGAAATCTTATGGGACTTAGCTGCTAAGGTCATGAGTCCCTAAGCTCACACACTACTTAACCTAAATTATCCTAAGGACAAACACACACACCCATGCCGAAAGGAGGACTTGAACCTCCGCCGGGATCAGCTGCTCATGTCTGGTTAAAAAAAAAAAAAACGCACGTTTTTCTAGAGAGCACATCAGAAAGTTGAAGGAATCTGTAAACCGAATTTTTGTGTCGCAGTTGTGTTAGATTCACTAAATGTGTTACGCTTTTTTGTGTTTGTATCAATTACAGAAACATGAGGATGATTTGTTTTAATAGTTATGCAGTGGTCGGTTTCTTCCACTCGTTCACAACGGCTGATAATTGTAAGATGAGCATCGTAATGCGTCAGATTGTGAAACACAACCAGCACCTTAAAGTTAATTCTGCAGCTTAAATTATAATTATCGTGTGCGGCTCGTCGAAATATGCCTGTAAAAAACAACAAATATCTCTGCGTTTAGTATAAGTTTGCTTGAAGAATTTCTTGCAGATGTGTCAGATTTCTGCTGTTCAAAACGATTATTTCTCTTCGAGACTAACAATCATCTGCTTGTTTGTAACATTTAATTTTTTATGCGCTTTGATACAGCTGTTTGCTAAACCGTCCCACACAGTCGATACAGCGAAAACTCTGAATATTCCTCCCTGTGACCACAGTACGCATAGAAAGCTGTTACATGATTTGTGCACAAAAGTTTCATCGTTATCGCCCGATATTTGCAAGCTTTCTGTGTCTAAGTTTCTGACAAGTGGCAATGTTACTTGTTATACGAGTCGAATTTTATGAACTGTTTCTCTGTTTTGGGCATGATACTGTTGACTGGTTTCAATTGCAAACATTCAACTAAATGTGCAGCAAATTCTCTTTAGAATAAATAAGCACAAACAGTGTTCACATACTTCAGCTGAATGATGAGTAGCAAGTAATGCTACTATGTTTTTGTCTTTTTTTAGTGCTTTTATGTAAGAGAAATGACCAATTTCTGTCTGCACTTTCGACCGGTAGAGCTAAAAAATTGCCATTTTTCTTACAATTATGATGTTGCAAGATAGCGGAACCTATTAAAATTTTTTCATTCACGTTCTTTTGTTCCTTTTATAAGCACGTTCTTGCTTAGACTACTGAATACAGTACATATCAATGGATCCATTCATCTGTTTTCCTTAAATATTTTCGCAAGTTTCAGTTCAGTACGAAATTGAATGTGTGTAAAGTTTATGTACCTGAATAAGAAGTATAACTACACCCATGATTCATGTGGTCATTTACTGAATAGAAGCCGGCTATAACTGACCACTGGAAGCAACAATTATTCTTGTTTCACTGAATATTTTTCGCAGCATATTTCTTTCCAATCATTTTTTTGTAATATTCTGTGTTTTCCCATAACGAGCGAGGTGGCGCAGTGGTTAAAAGACTGAAGTCGCATTTGGGAGAACGACAGTTCAAACAGCGTCCGCGTGTCCTGATTTAGGTTTCCTGCGATTTCCCTAGATCGCTTCAGGCAAATGCCGGCGTGGTTCCTTTGAGATGCCATGGTCGATTTACTTTCCCTTTCCTGCCTAATCCGAGCTTGTGCTCCGTCTCTAATGACCTCGTTGTAGACCGAACGTTAACCAACAAACTCCTCATACTCCTCCCACTCTGTGATTCCCCGTAACAAATCCTTCACGTTGACACAATGTTTCAAAATTTATTTTAATACCCAGATGGAAATGTGAACTTGGAAAGTTTACAGTTTTGTAACAATAAGTCTGTGATATTGCTTGGATACCATTCACAGACGTCATTAGACAGCGATAGAGACGCATTCTTGGTGTTCATAAACATTTTCCTAACCTCAGATCACTTGCCAAGTATAACATAATGTATTCATTACCTTCTTCCCCTCTAAAATGGTTGCTAGTCAGTTGAAGAAAATAGTTTTTGTACCACCAGTAACACATCCTCAAGTAGACCTAAGATCGAAAGGCGGATATCTTTGTGTGTTTTGATAGATGTTACAAAAAATTTATATGTGGGGTTAACAGTGTAACACTTAACCTGAGAGCCACAGCCGTGTTTTTGACACCAAGTGTATCTTAACATGTAAGTTACACCAATAGTACCAATATGTTTACGTATTATTTTGAAAACAGTACAGACAGTTTGGGCGTGGGAATAACGAGCGGTCACAGTCTTGTTTTAGTCGTCAAGCGTACCTCAACCTGTTAATTACACCAGTAATGCCAATATCTTTAAATATTTTGATACCTAGTATAGACAAGTAAGATGTGGAAGTAACATTGTGACATTTGAGTCCGCCCCCGTTAGCTGAGTGGTCAGCGCGGTGGGATGCCACGCCACAGGGCCCGGGTTCAATTCTCGGCTAGGGCGAGTGGGTGTTGCGTTGTCCTCATTATCATTTCATCCCCATTTCCGACGCGCAAGTCGCCCAATGTGGCGTCGAATGCATTAAGTACTTGCCCCCGGCGGCCGAACTTCCCCGAATGGGGGGGCTCCCGGCCCACAATGCCGTACGCTCATTTCCATTTTGTGACATTTGAGAGCCCACAGCCGCGTTTAACCTGTCAAGTGCATCTTAACTGTAAGTTACATCATTAGTGACAATACCTTTATGTATTTTGGTGAATAATACAGACAATTTGACATGGAAATGACACTGTAATATTTAATTTGAGGGTCCATTGTGCCCCCTACTAAGTGGAGTGCAAATGTCGAACTATAATTGTAAGCGATTGGAGTACAGAGAACAAGATTACCAACTCTGGGGTACACACTAAACCGCTCTTTAGTTTTAATGACTGCTAAAACAGTGGACAGTGACTGGCCGTTTCATTTTAGTGGCTGGCAAAATACTGGGTTGTGACAGATCTACATGAGTATGCGTGTGTTTGTGTGTGTTTTTTTTCTGATAAAGCTGTGTCAGGTTGCTGTGAATGCTGACGAAGCTGTCTGAGTTCTGTAAATATAACAAAGCTGTGTCAGATTGCTGCAGATGTTGGTGAATCTGTCAGGTCTGCAAATGCTGATGAAATGACGGTTCTTGAGTACATACTGATTGCCGTTTCTTTTTAATGACTTCTAATAATACTGGGCTGTAGCTGGGAGATCTCAATGTGTGTGTGTGTGTGTGTGTGTGTGTGTGTGTGTGTGTGTGTTCAAATGGCTTTGAGCACTATGAGACTTAACTTCTGAGGTCATCAGTCCCCTAGAACTTAGAGCTACTTAAACCTACCGAGCGAAGTGGCGCAGTGGTTAGACACTGGACTCGCATTCGGGAGGACGACGGTTCAATCCCGCGTCCGGCCATCCCGATTTAGGTTTTCCGTGATTTCCCTAAATCGCTCCAGGCAAATGCCGGGATGGTTTCTTTCAAAGGGCACGGCCGACTTCCTTCCCTGTCCTTCCCTAATCCGATGAGGCCGATGACCTCGCTGTCTGGTGTCCTTCCCCAAACCAACCAACCAACCAACCAAACTTAAACCTAACTAACCTAAGGACATCACACACATCCATGCCCGAGGCAGGATTCGAACCTGTGTGTTTCAGACTGTAGCGCCTAGAACCGCTCGGCCACTCCGGTCGGCTGTGTGTGTGTGTGTGTGTGTGTGTGTGTGTGTGTGTGTGTGTGTGTGTGTGTGTATGTGTGTGTGTGTGTGTGTGTGTGCGCGCGCGCGCGTGCTCGCGTTGTCTTGGAAGCTCTGTGGTTGGTCTATTTCCTAGAAAGTGACATGGCTTAAGAAGAAGTTGAAACATGTGATTGGGTGACAAATACTGTGCTGTGAATGGGAGATGTAAATATGTGTGTGTTGGCTTAGAAACTCTCTAATTGGCCTGTTTTCGAGAAAGATGCGTAGTTTAAGAGAGGGGAGGATCATGTTGATGTCGTCAGGCCGCTGTCGCCGCAGCCCCCTACAACGATCTGAGGAACGGCCAATGTGCATATTTAGTACCGATTGCCTATTGCCTTCCTACTGCAGTTGGCTGGTAAACATGGAGTGGCCTTCAGACGTGGGGTACGCCACCAAAACTGACCCGCTTGGTAACTTCTTTGCAGGAACAACATGGACCCAGGAAATGGTGTGGCTCATTGGACACAACTGCGATTTCGAGACTGCGAAGAAGATCAATCTGGAAGACAGATTTCCGCAGATTCAGTAAGTACATTGTGATACATCGGCTATCAACCCTTTCAGATCGGATTTGTTTCTTAAGGAAGGGAAGGTCTGTTTTATAGTTTCACACTCTTCGATAATTTTTTAATGATTTCAGATGAAAGGTTTATTGAGATATAAGCACCTAATTTCAAAATGTACTTTGTGCACATGGCTTCTATTTCCAGACTAAAATGATTAATTTTGAAATACTCACTGTTGTAACAAATTTACTGACCATTCACTAACTACCACGCAAAATAACAATAATAACATTCAATTATTCAGTGGAATATTACTACCCATACACCTCTCTGCGTTCTGATTGTCACAAGCTGCTACGCACTGCTACATTTCCTTGACGATATTTTTTTATAGTGACGCACAACTAGTAGCAGTACTTGCACACAATGAAAAGACTGAACATTCACACACATGAAAATGAGGTTTTCATCGAGGGAAAAATTTCTGTTGCAGAGAAGGCACAGTAAAAATTAATGTACACACTTATAGCCGTGGTGTCTGAAATGGTTAAATCAATTGCTCACTTGGGACGCAATATGTAATATATCTACTGTGGTGTCACCGCCAGACACCACACTTGCTAGGTGGTAGCCTTTAAATCGGCCGCGGTCCGTTAGTATACGTCGGACCCGCGTGTCGCCACTGTCAGTGATTGCAGACCGAGCGCCACCACACGGCAGGTCTAGAGAGACTTCCTAGCACTCGCCCCAGTTGTACAGCCGACTTTGATAGCGATGCTACACTGACAAATACGCTCTCATTTGCCGAGACGATAGTTAGCATAGCCTTCAGCTACGTCATTTGCTACGACCTAGCAAGGCGCCATTACCAGTTAATATTGAAATTATAAAACATGTACCGTCAAGAGCGATGTTCTCCAATTACGGATTAAAGTTAAGTATTATATCAACTACGTACTTTATTTGCTCCTATTAATTCCCTTAACTGTTCCAGACCTCGCGCCAGCCTGCGTTAGCTTAAGCGCGTGCCTTTCGGCTTCCTCTCATAGTGACTTGGCTGTCTTGCCAAGTCACAACATCTACTAATACTTTCCAAATGGGATGCCTTATTGACATATATTATCTATCCACTAGCACATTTCGATCGAACAATCAGACACATTCTTGTGAAGTGGTTAAACCAATAGCTCTTACTGCTCACCGCTGGACATCTGTTCCACAACCTGGGCATACAAGCAAATTCAGGCATAGATAACAATGAATGGAATGTGGGCAAACTATCTTACAAATGACGTACTCTGTTTCTAGACCACTGAGTATGTTCTGCAGCGCGTGCTACGGGTGAGTCCATGCAAGGGTCAAAGTACTTCCGATAACATTCAACAAAATCAGAAAAAAACAGTGTTCTGGTGCCATCTTCTAACATTCACAACACTCTGAGACCGAACGCTGACTGTAACAACTACGGCCGATGCGGAAGAGTGATCAAGCAACTACTCCAATTCGCCTTCGGAAGCTATAGAGTCCTACGGCTCTAAAATTTATGTTCGCACTACTTCGTACATGTTCGTGAATGATCGGGTGACAATGTGATGCCACTCATTTCTATTAACCCAGATACTTTGATATTACAGAATCATAGTGACACTTTTAATTAATGCACAAGCTCTTCCTGAGATATTCATTAATTTCTATAATCTTCTTAGTTATAATATAAATTATAAAACATTTACTTTGGCGCCCACAGCAACTGCATTACCATGACTTGCGCCTGTTGGCTTAAGTTTGTTGTTGTCACCCGCCACTGTGGCACATCAACTGCCATCAGCCCTGTCTAGTATTTAACGAGGTACATCTACATGGGCACGGGTCTGTACGAAGTTTTTCGTAAAACTTTCTAATGCAAAACACATTAAATAAAGTAACAGGGTAGGAAAGTGCATGTTCTGAAGAAAACGTCCCACCCTGTAGAGCCTAAATTCATGTTTGCATTCACTGTCTTAGCAAATAACATATGTAGTGATACCACAGATAACTACTTCTTGCAGTATCGATCTCACTTCCTTAGTCCTGGTATTCACAAAACTTGGCATAATTTCTCATGACTACAGGACGTGTGACACATTCATAAGATTCTGATAATGTATGTAAATAACATTTCCTGAAAGCTGTCTTGGAGTACATTTACAACGAGTGTTCAAACAACTCATGTGCTTGGCACCCTCACAAAAATTCCCGTTAAGCTCTCTAAGAATTTTGAATTCTTGTGGTAGCTTATTGAAAATTGTTACAGCAGTATACTACACACCTTTCTGCGCAAAAATCATTTCCACGTACGCCTACACCATAATTATTCTACCACGCAAACATTTGGGGCTACACTCGTCTAGTATGAGACGTTCCCGGGCGGTCCACTAGGGGCCGAACCGCGCAATAACCCTGAGTTCAGTGTGGGTCGGCGGTAGGTTGGGTGGACTGCAGTGACCTGTTGTGTGAACCACAGAGGGCTGCGGCAGGTCGAAGCCTCTCCGTCGTTTCTAGGTCCTCGGTTCAATGCATACATACACACGTACATACATACATGCAAACATGCAGTAGCACTCTCGATAATCTGTCTGAATACCTCTTGTAAATTTATCCCACCTAGTCTTTTATAACATGATTTGTGCAAATTTTTATCATTAACGGAGTTCATGGAAGTCTTCAAACATTTGAACCTGTTTGCTACATTCATACCTACACCTCTGTCTACAATTTTCAGCCTGATAATACCATCCACTGCCAATTAGACGACAGCTTGGTACCTCAGAAAACGTCCTTTATTTATTTAAACGTCAAGTTCCGTAGGACCAAATTGAGGAGCAAATCTCCATGGTCATGGATCGTGTCAGTAAATGAAATTACAGTTTAGAAGTAATAACAGATAAAAATAAAATGCTTATGAACCCGAAAGAAGTCAAGGCATAAGTTTAAGTAAACGCAATCAACAATACAACAAGAATCAGCTTAATTTTTCAAGGAACTCCTCGACAGAATAGAAGGAGTGACTCATGAGGAAACTGTTCAGTTTCATTTTGAAAGTGCATGGATTACTGCTAAGATTTTTGAATTATTGTGGTAGCTTACTGAAAACGGATGCAGCAGTATCCTGCGTACCATTCTGCACAAGAGAGAAAAAAATAAATACGTCCGTCCGTCTGTTAGGGAAGTAGTACCATAAATTTCGTTTATTTCCAGTTCGATTTAATTCCACCTCATTAGTTACTCTACCTACTTACCTACGCTTCCGTAATACCCAGTAGCATCACATCTTTCTTTCTGTCCTTGTCCGGTCTGCTTATTGTCAACGTTTCACACCCGTACAGTGCTACTGTCCAGACAAATACGAGGGCGAGCCGAGAAGTAATGCATCCAAATTTTTTACTCTGTTCTTAATATCGGTTGACGTATCGCATGCGATGCCTATTACTCTGTCGACCTTACCGCAAGTTGCTACCCTCTGTCGCTACTGGGTTCCGAATTGTAGCGTAGAACACGGCTGTGTGCAAAGTAAGTACGTCGGTGCTTGAGTGCCCTCAGAAAACTAAAAGCACGAACTGGAACAGTTCGTCCATACATGAAGCACCTTCTCCTTCAGCGATACCAGACCACACGTGAATGCTGCAAAATCTGCAACAATCATAGGATACCTCCTAATATCGTGCCAGACATCCTTTTGGTCAGCGTAGCACAGCAACTCGACCTGGAATGGACTCAATAAGTAGTTGAAAGTCCCCAGCAGAAATATTCAGCCATACTGCCTCTAATGCCATCCATAACTGAGAGTGTTGCACGAACTGATCTCTCAGTTATGTCCCATAAAAGTTCGATGGGATTCTTGTCGGTTGATCTGGGTGGCCAAATCATTCGTTCGAAATGTACAGTATGTTCCTCAAAAAGTCGCGAACTAATGTGGCCCGCTGACATGGCACGTTGTCATTCACAAAAATTCCATCGCAGATGGCTGCAAATGGTCTCTAAGTGCTCCAAGTAGCCAAACATAATCGTTTCCATTCAGTGATCGGTTCAATTGAACCAGAAGACCCAGTCCATTCCATGTAAACACAGCCCACACTATTATGGAGCCGCCACCAGCTTGCACAGTGCCTTGTTGACAACTTGGGTCCATGGCGCCATGGGTCTGCGCCACACCAATGCTACCATCATCTCTCACCAACTGAAATCGAGACTCATCTCAAGAGGCTACGATTTTCCAGTCGTTTAGGGTCCAACCGCAACGGTGACGAGCCCAGGAGAGGCGCTGCATGCTAAGCAAAGCCACTCGCCTCGGTTGTCTGCTGCCCTAGACCATTAAAGCCATATTTTGCTGCACTGTCCTAAATAATACGTTTATCGTACGTCGCACATTGATTTCTGCGGCTATTTCAAGCAATGCAGCTTGTCGATTGGCACTGACAACTCTACGCAAACGCCGCTGCTCTTAGTCCCAAATGAAGGCCGTCGGCCACTGCGTTGTCCGTGGTCAGAGACAGTGCTTGAAATTTGCCATTCTCGGCACACTCTTGACGCTGTGGATCTCGGTATATTGAATTGCCTAACGATTTACGCAATGGAGTGTCCCACGCTTCAAATCTCCAACCACCATTCTGCGTTCAAAATCTGTTAATTCCCGTCGTGAGGCGATAGTCATGTCGGAAACCTTTTGATATGAATCACCTGAGTGCAAATGACACTTTTCCAGTGCACCGCCCTTTTATATCTTGTAAACGTGATACTACCTCCATCTGTATATGTGCTTACCCCTATGCCATGAATTTTGTCACATCAGTGTATTTATGTGTGTTCGTCGCCAGAGAACTATGCTAAGAAATAAATATATTGACCTGGAGAATAAATATATAAAATTTTAATGAAGTTTACTGTATTTACAAACCTTTAAGAGTTTTTACAGAAAAAATAGGGTGCAGGGAGCATTAATTTTCAGCACATCCTCGTACCTTCGGAAAAAAATTGCCATAATTTAAGTTTATAATCGATATTAACAAATATCTCTTTTTCAGAAACGCTTCTCTTTCTGTTGTTAGTCTGCCTTTGCGTCCCACTACTTTGACCAACGACACATATTTTGGTATCCAAATTGGGAAAGCGTACTTCCTTTAGTATCTCATATTCCAATCTACGTTGCCTTGGCATCACCTGATTTAGGTTCGCCACAGTCCGTTACTCTTTACTTTTGTTAATATCAACCTTATAAACTCTTTTCAAGGCACTACCCATTCAATTCAATTGATATTCCAGGTCTTTTACCGTCTCTGACAGAATTACAATGCCATCGCCAAATCTCTTAGTCTTTTTTCTTCTTGTACTCCATTCACGATTTCTCTTTGGTTTCGCTTACTGCTTGCTCAATGGATTGGATGACATCAGCGATAGGCTACACCATTGTCTCACTACTTAATCAACAACTGCCTCCCTTGCATGTCTGTCCACTATTATAACTCCAGTGTGGTTTCCGTACAAGTTGTAGGTAAGCCTTCGCTACTGTACTCGGTCTCTGGTACCTTCAGAATTGAAGTAAATGCATTCCAGTCAACATTGGGGAAAGCTTTCTCTGGTATAAACGTAGGTCGGCCATTTTTCAACCTGTTTTCCAAGATGAACCGTAAGATCACTCTAGCCTAGCGTCCACCCGCATTTCATCGGACCCGAACAATCTTAGCCAGACGTGTAGGTGAGATGGTGAAAACCGTTCTATTTCGCGTGGACTATTTTCCTACTCGCTACATGTTAGGAAGAATTACTCAAAACATATTTTCATTCACTTGGAAAGTTGTTAACGTACGAAATTATAGATCACAGCACTGTTGGACACGTGTGTGTGCAGGAACATGACCATCGGCGGCGACGTGCCAGACGGGGAACTGGAGACAGTGCAGAAGGTGGCCAAATTGACGCCGCCACGCTACATCAAGAGCCACCTGCCCAAGGAGCTGCTTCCCACCCAGATCTGGACCAAGAGGCCCAAGGTGAGTCCTTGCCATACATCTCTGTGTTTACAATGTCCGTGAAACGATGGGCGCTCAGTTGACGTAATATGGCATATCATTTACATAATCTATCTGTGTAATGCGTAACTGATCACTATATATCACCAGAGGCGGACTCGCCAGAATAAAAACAGGCGGGAAGCATTGTGCCGTCAATGGAGTAGTAGTAAGAGCAGAATGGGTAGGTTAGGAAGCTCAGTGACTTAGAACTGGGACTGGGCGCTGGATGTCACCTGAGTAACAAATCTGTCTAGAACTCTGGAACCATTCTAAAGCTTGCAAAGTCGACTTTCGTGATGTGATTGCGAAGTGGAAACGGGAAAGAAATGCTAAACCAAGACCAAACAGAGGAAGTCCGTCGAGCACTGCAGGAAGTTTCTGTAAAAATCTAATGAAACCTAGCGCAATGACTGTGCGCAGGAAAATCAAAACACATACATCCATGCCCGAGGCAGGATTCGAATCTGCGACCGTAGCAGCAGCGCAGTTCCAGACTGAAGCGCCTAGAACCGCTCGGCCACACTGGTTGGTTCAAATGGCTCTGAGCACTATGGGACTTAACATCTGAGGTCATCAGTCCCCTAGAACTTAGAACTACTTAAACCTAACTAACCTAAGGACGTCACACACACCCATGCCCGAGGCAAGATTCGGACCTGCGACCGTAGCAGCGCTCGGTTCCGGACTGAAGCGCCTAGCACGGCCACCGCGGCCGGCGGCCACACCGCCCGGCAGGAAAATGAAAAGAACGGGATACAATGCTCGAGCAGGTCCTCATTAGCCACAAGTTTTTACAGACACTGCTCAGAGACGTATGAAATGGTGTAAGGAGAGATGCTACTGGACAGTGAATGATTGGGAATGAGTGATTTGGAGTGATGAATAGCGCTGTAGCAGTCTGATGGGTTTGGGTTCAGCAAATGCGTTCAAAACTTTATCTGCTGTGATGTGTAATGACGAAAGTGAGGTATGGTCTGGAGAAAGTGGTGTAATGGTTTGGGGGTGTTTTGATCTCTCAACTACGAGGTTATCAGCGCCTGCAAAAATTTCCAATCTTTTCGCTGTCCAGTCTCGCCATCTTCCCGAATGATGATGAAATGATGAGGACAACACAACAGGTGGATAAAACCGTGACCCGGCTGGGAATCGAACCTGGGACCCCGTGACCCAGAGGCAGCAACGCTAGCCACTAGCGCACGAGCTGTGGACAGGAGTGTTTTTCGTGGTTAGAGTATCGTCCCCTTATTTTAGTTTAGAAAACGCTAAATGCGGATGGATAGGAATACTTTTTACAGATTTTTGTACTGTGCACAGTAGAGGAACAGTTTGGAAACGATGACTTACGTATCGGCATGACATTGTAGTCTGTAACAAAGCAGCCTCTGTGGGGCAATGCTTTGTGGACAACAACATTCCTGAAGCCCGGAGTCTCGACCTGAACGCAACGGAACGCCTTTGGGACGAGGTAGAACGTCTGCTTCGCTCAAGACCACAGCATCCAACATCACTACCTTGTCCAGTTTTGGGTCTGGAGAATTCCCTCACAGATATTCAGGCACCTCATTGAACGTGTGCCTAGCATAGTTCATGTCACCGTAAAGGTGAAGGGCGGACACCTCATATTAATGACCAGATACTATTAATCAGATAGTGTACGTACAGCGAACAGCAGAGTTCTTATCACCCTATCCTAGAGTAAGCCAGATGCTATCTTGAATCCTAATGATGTTTAGAAGTTAGACGTTCTAAGTCAATATCTTTTCACTGGAGTACTGAAAAAGGTTAGTCACATACACAAAAGATCAACCAAAGAAAAATAAAGTCGGCCATAAAATGTCAGAGGGAAATTTCATAGTAGTGAAAATGTAAAAAATGTAATACAGTGGACAACATTGCTTACTAAAATACTAAGAATGTAAAATAAAGTACATGGGTCCTCTGGAAATTATGTATCAGTCTCCACATAACCAATCGACAATATTACCTAACAATAAATATTTCTTCTTTTTCTGTACCGTTTTTCTGAAGTAGTCAAGCCATGGGAAATACTTTTAGTTACATTTTCCCCACCTCGACTACTAAATGTCACTAGAGGCGGGCTCTCTTTATTCAATGATTGGAATAGTTAGTGATTTCTCTACCCTCTAAAGCGCAGTTGATAATGAGATTTTTGGTTCCTCCTTTGGCTCTTCAAATAATGGCATCTCATACAATCACGTACTAATGAGACAGCAAAGAAACTGCTGGAACTGTACAGGACGGCAGGTGAGAGGCAACTGAGGTGGCCACCCCTTTGGAACAACAGGATAGACTCGCCCGGAGCCCAGGCGGAGGATGCGTTCTGCGTCAGTACCTCTTTGCTCTTCATGAGTTCTTCTATGCGATGGTGCACAGCTGGTGCATAGACTTTCCGGTAATTAAGAAATACGGCGTGAACCTGAGTTCTGGCATTAACTGCCTTCTGGACCCCTTGAATGAACAAATATAGCTGGAATTCGCATGACCCTTCAGTCTCCAGAAGAATTACCATTCGTGAACAGTTTATGTGTTTCATAATTCCATCCTCTAAGCGGTTGAACTAGAGGTAAGCAATTTTTCCTTCGATAGTGCTTCTGCATTTACATAGCAAATATCTGTGTCGACGTTTTTCGCAACTCTTAATAATCTTTGATGTTTGTGCAGCATCCCGTTTCACTTTGTCATGTTATTTCACCTGCAGCACTGATCTGGTCGAGGAGGATAAAGCTATTTCAGTGTAGTGTGTCAGAACACTACGTGATGCTTCTCAACATATCAGTCCACGCATAAAAGGGTGTGATGAAAAGAAACGCCTCCAAATTGTTTATTCTGTATAACAGTCCAAAGCCACCTACACAATAATTGTAGTTTATCACTAAACTGCAGCGTTTGTTTTCTGTTCCCTGCAGGTGATTTACGTCTCCAGAGAGCCAAAAGACGCGGCACTATCTTATTACCACTACTATAACCTGGTTTATGGCTTCAGATTCACGTTTGAGCACTTTGTGGACTGGTTCATGATGGATCAAAGTGAGTACCTGCACTGCAATTGCAAATCAGTAAGAACTACAATGAAATATGTTTTATTTAAATTAGAGAAAAATCCCAATAGAAAGAGATAATAAGATTCTGAATACAATATCTTGGACTGTCTAATTCAACCTAAATTAATTTCTTTCTCTTATAATTTATCCACTTCAGTTGTTGAAAATAACCTGCCTCGTATTGTAAAGAAGACAAATACTGGTATGTTACTAGCTAACTTCGAACCTACTAAAATTGTATCCTACACGGGATACACGACACAAATAACATGAATAGTGAAACAATTAACAGACCAGCATAGAATCTTGACAGCTCGCTGAAGAACGGATGAATGAAATATATAACAGTAATAGACGCATTGTAGATGGGAAACGGTATACACATTTATTAGTTAATGCATCAAATTGCAGTATGTTGTACTAAATGATTTCTTTATAAAGTGTTTTATTAATTGTGATCAACAGCTTTGATGAAGGACATTCTTATGTACACCACCAAAGCGCTACTATAAAATTTTATTTTGGTACAGCTAGTTTAGACTATTTCGACATTATGAGGCAGTCCTGAGCGTAATACACAATAAGTACGCACAAAATTTTGCTGAAGAATATCAATATCGCCTATTTTACACCGTAAAACAGAGACTACCTGGTGTATGGTAAGATACTAAACATCACTAAAACACAAATGACTTGAAGCGCAATGCTTCACGTATTTAAGTGTCAGTTTGGGTATGCCTAGTGTTACACGAGCGTTTTTCCCAAACTATCACATAAGTGATATAAAACTAGGAATAAAAAGACAAATCAAATCAGAATAATTAATTCCCACTGATAAATGAAATTTGTATAATACTAGTGTTTGCTTGTACTTAACTAACGTAGATTACATTTTTATATTTAACTGTATGTTCACCTAAACAAGAGGCATCTACGAACGCATCTTGCACTGAGCCGTAAGAGAGAGAATGCGCAGTAGGTCATAAAAGCCGGGAGGGGAGAGCTGCCGCGGTCAGAATTCGTGAAGGGCACTTAAGCACCTGCGAAGTCTGAATGCTAGGCGGCAGACTGGCCCATGCTGGGTGTTGTATGGGGATACGCGCCTTTACTGGTAGAGACCTTTAAGAGCGCCGTTGTAGACAGAATGCTAATAAGCAGATCTTCTTCGAAATGCACAGACTGCTACAGGTAACACCTGCTAGCGGAGTGAGGAATGGCACAGTTTTGGCCACCGAAGTTCTGGGACACCACCACTGAGGTGAGGCCCAGTAAGACAAAATATTTAATCCACTACGAAAACCGCTAAGACTCCGTAACATAAATAATTTAGAAGTTGGAGAGAGGAACACGGCTGTGCTTACAGAGGTCCGTTCTAGTTGGCCACAGTCGGAGAAAGATAGAGGAGGACACAGTTTTTCAGCGCCAAGTGTTACGAAGATTGTTACTGGTTAACCGCCTGAAATGAGGGAAGGGGAATGAGGATAAGAGTCTTTAAAGTTACTTTTCACTGCCCAGCACTCAGAATATTTATCGTACAATCAAAGTTATGTGACGACAGAAAACGTAGATGCACAGGTCTTCCTTATAGTAAGCAGACGCTACAATAGTATTCTACAGCCGAGCATCTCTGCAGTCAGAAACCATTACGGGGCACCTCTCCTCAGCCAGGTGTCTATTCGAGCAGATATGGTGAGCAGGGGACTTAGGCACTTTACCGGTTGATTTTAACTTAGACGCATAAGGGAGTTGTTGATACGGAACCAATGACTGTTTCCGCGGTGTTCTCTGCTGATTAACATGGTGTGATCTGGCCGCAACGCCGAGACGTACCATAAGGAAATTCGAGTCTTTTTAACGACATAAAATAATTTCAAGATTTATTCTGAAGACTTGGCTGCAGCTGTAGGTTCAAATGCTTTCAGCTCCGGGTATCGATGCAAATCCATACCCATCTGTAGCACTTTCTGTCCCTAAGCACTAACCCTTTGGGAATCGTGTTACCATTTAAGCAAATATAATTTTAATACAGATACATGTTCTTTTGAACCACACTCCAGATCCCAATCCCAGGCTTGCCAAGGCATTACCGTATCATTATTACTGTTTGCCAAACCATTTATTGCATATTCTAGACCAATAAAGTGAGTTAACTGTAATTGCTGTTTAATTTCGTAGATAACGGACCGTTTCATCATCATCTTGGAGGTCAGCGATTTAATTATATCAGATAAACAGAGACACTTTCATACATCTGATTAACATTGCAAGCAAGCTTCCACTAACCATGACAGCTTACACTAACTACCAATGTAATTAATGAGTAACTCTGAACTTCTTATGTTCAAGTTTGATCTAGTTCCTTCTTTGCGTGAAGTACAGTTTTAATGTATAATATCAGAAAAGAAACTACACTGAGTTTCTTGAAGTTGTTTCTGCTGATAGAACACGCAATCATTTTCTGATCGTGCATCCAAGAAAGCATTATTTCTTCTTTCCATGTTCTGGCCATTTTCAAGGTGAGTCTCTGGCAGGATTTTAAACCACTGGACACAATATTGTGGAGGAAACGAGTATACATTGGAGATAACATTGGCGGCAACAAGGGCGTCAATTGTAAATCAAACTTAAAGCATCTAAGAGGAAGTGCACAGTCAGTCGTTGATTATTAAAGTGGGTGGCATATTCCATGCGGTGAAGACTCAGAATAATGTACTCTTGAAGAGCGCAGACGTGAAGTAAGTTGTTTGCATGATTCGTCCAGCTGGAAGCTCTTTTCTAGTTTTAGCAAGTTCTCTGCTAATCTTGTTCCCACACCTTCCTTGACCACTGAAGCCCAACGGTGTGAGACAGTGACCAATATCTTGGTTTTCCCGTAATCCATGGCCGGTGGAAATGCAATGTTCAGCAACTGCAGATTTGTTTAGCTATAAGAAGGCGGGTGTGTCGACAGTGTTCAGTGCTCCGTTCTTGTAAAGTGCGTATTGTTTGTCGTGCGCATTCTACACCACACTGACAAGGAACTGAATATAAGGTTCAATCAAAAAGCAACGATTGAAGACTATTAAATGAAAACCGCTGAAAGTATCAAAATGCCATTGCCTGCGAAAGTAGAATGGGTCCCTATAATAGCGGCAAGGCCTCATACTCGCCGCTAGATGGACGTCGGCGCACAACCACAGGATCACAGAGCGAGCACACGCAAGTTTAGACCGTCCACTGTATTCAGTAATGCTGTAAACACTGAAATGGACGCTACAAAAGAAGAGCAAAAGTACGGAGAGCGTTTCCTGGTAGCGCAAGGAGTACAGGGAACTGAAACTCATAGAAGAATGGCCACGTTAGGGACAGCGCTGTACGTCCGTTACGAGTTTCAAGGAATGGCACAAGCGATTCAAGAAAGGACGGATTTCATTGGCCGGTGACGTACAACGCATTGCCGATCCATTTCTCCAATAGGTGGATTCCCTCATTAGCCACACGGCATTGCCGACATTGTCCAGAAGGTGGATGCCATCATTATTGAAGACTGGCTAACTATGGTAGCAACGGAACTGCAACGGACATAATATGCTCCCCGTTCGCTTGTGCCAGTCTTCGATGAATTTCCGTTGCCCGTGTGGTGTCACCGCCAGACACCACACTTGCTAGGTGGCAGCCTTTAAATCGGCCGCGGTCCGTTAGTAGACGTCGGACCCGAGTGTCGCCACTATCAGTGATTGCAGACCGAGCGCCGCCACACGGCAGGTCTAGTCTAGAGAGACTCTCTAGCACTCGCCCCAGTTGTACAGCCGACTTTGCTAGCGATGGTTCACTGTCTACATACGCTCTCATTTGCAGAGACGACAGTTTAGCATAGCCTTCAGCTACGTCATTTACTACGACCTAGCAAGGCGCCATATTCAGTTACTATGAATGTATTCTGAACATATAGTATTGTGAATCTTGTACCGTCAAGAGAGACGTTCATCATTAATGGATTAAAGTTATCAAACTAATTACGTCCGCTTTCTGCATTCTCATTCCTTGTCATGTTCCAGACCTCACGTCAGTATAGTTCTTCCCTCCTCACGCCAGCCTGCGTGAGCTAAAACGCGTGCATTTCGGCCTCCACTCGTAACACGGTGTTGGCTCTTCTGCCAACACAAAACCCCGCATATCTTCCGCTGTCACGAAACGCACTACCTCTCTTTGCTTTGAAGTCTCCATTTCATTATTTTCACCACAACTGAGTGCAGTGAAAAGCTAAAACGCGTGCATTTCGGCCTCCACTCGTAACACGGTGTTGGCTCTTCTGCCAACACAAAACCCCGCACATCTTCCGCTGTCACGAAACGCACTACCTCTCTTTGCTTTGAAGTCTCCATTTCATTATTTTCACCACAACTGAGTGCAGTGAAAAGTTGACGCGTCCAAGTGATCATGTCGTCATGTGGGTATGCGCCTGTGTCCCTCCAGTGGGGAGTTTGGAACTTCAGCGTTCTTATAGATGCCGCACATCCTTCTGTAGGTAATGAAATTATGATCATTTCAGCAGGTTTCATTTTATACCCTCCATCTCGCTTCTTTTTGAGTGCATCTTATACATTGTACAGTCGCATTGATGTGACCGCCTGTCAGTAGCCTGAGTAAGCACATTTTGCTGCACGAACTGCTGCCAGACATGCAACAAGAGAGTCAGTGAGCTTCTGGAACGTACGGACAGGGATGTGGAGGCACGTCAACTCCAGTGCCGTGGCAACCTGCTCTAGGTTTCTCGATTGAGGATCCATGGCACGCACAGCCCATTCGAGATAGTCTCACAGATTCTCGATTGGGTTTAAATTCGGGGAATTTGGTGATCTGGAGAGTGTCACACATTGTGACATGTTGCGTTGTCCTGCTGGCAGATGTCATCGCGCCAGGAAGAAACAACTGCATATAGGAGTGGATATGGCTACCAAGGATAGATGCATACTTGCGGTGATCAGTTGTACATTCCAAAGTGACCAAGGGAATGCCTCAAAAACATTCCCCAAACCATAACACTCCCTTCTCCGGAGTGGACCCTTCCGAATATTGTTGTAGAGTATTTCACGCCGCACAGGCCATGTTTCCTATGGAGCATAAAACGTGATTCATCTGAAAAGGCACCCTACCACCACTCAATGGACGACCAGTTGCGTTATTGGCGTGCAAATCCTAGCCTTCGTCGTCAGCGTGGGTGCATGAACGAGGCACCTGCTATGAAGGCAACGTTCGCTGGACGTTAGTTGAGGAGACACTGTTGGCTCCCCTTGGTTCATCCGGGCTGTCGGTTGGGAATCAGTTGCGCGCCTGTTCACCCGTACATACACTCCTGGAAATTGAAATAAGAACACCATGAATTCATTGTCCCAGGAAGGGGAAACTTTATTGACACATTCCTGGGGTCAGATACATCACATGATCACACTGACAGAACCACAGGCACATAGACACAGGCAACAGAGCATGTACAATGTCGGCACTAGTACAGTGTATATCCACATTTCGCAGCAATGCAGGCTGCTATTCTCCCATGGAGACGATCGTAGAGATGCTGGATGTAGTCCTGTGGAACGGCTTGCCATGCCATTTCCACCTGGCGCCTCAGTTGGACCAGCGTTCGTGCTGGACGTGCAGACCCCGTGAGACGACGCTTCATCCAGTCCCAAACATGCTCAATGGGGGACAGATCCGGAGATCTTGCTGGCCAGGGTAGTTGACTTACACCTTCTAGAGCACGTTGGGTGGCACGGGATACATGCGGACGTGCATTGTCCTGTTGGAACAGCAAGTTCCCTTGCCGGTCTAGGAATGGTAGAACGATGGGTTCGATGACGGTTTGGATGTACCGTGCACTATTCAGTGTCCCCTCGACGATCACCAGTGGTGTACGGCCAGTGTAGGAGATCGCTCCCCACACCATGATGCCGGGTGTTGGCCCTGTGTGCCTCGGTCGTATGCAGTCCTGATTGTGGCGCTCACCTGCACGGCGCCAAACACGCATACGACCATCATTGGCACCAAGGCAGAAGCGACTCTCATCGCTGAAGACGACACGTCTCCATTCGTCCCTCCATTCACGCCTGTCGCGACACCACTGGAGGCGGGCTGCACGATGTTGGGGCGTGAGCGGAAGACGGCCTAACGGTGTGCGGGACCGTAGCCCAGCTTCATGGAGACGGTTGCGAATGGTCCTCGCCGATACCCCAGGAGCAACAGTGTCCCTAATTTGCTGGGAAGTGGCGGTGCGGTCCTCTACGGCACTGCGTAGGATCCTACGGTCTTGGCGTGCATCCGTGCGTCGCTGCGGTCCGGTCCCAGGTCGACGGGCACGTGCACCTTCCGCCGACCACTGGCGACAACATCGATGTACTGTGGAGACCTCATGCCCCACGTGTTGAGCAATTCGGCGGTACGTCCACCCGGCCTCCCGCATGCCCACTATACGCCCTCGCTCAAAGTCCGTCAACTGCACATACGGTTCACGTCCACGCTGTCGTGGCATGCTACCAGTGTTAAAGACTGCGATGGAGCTCCGTATGCCACGGCAAACTGGCTGACACTGACGGCGGCGGTGCACAAATGCTGCGCAGCTAGCGCCATTCGACGGCCAACACCGCGGTTCCTGGTGTGTCCGCTGTGCCGTGCGTGTGATCATTGCTTGTACAGCCCTCTCGCAGTGTCCGGAGCAAGTATGGTGTGTCTGACACACCGGTGTCAATGTGTTCTTTTTTCCATTTCCAGGAGTGTATTTCAGCAGCCGTCGTTCATCCCTATCGTCTATGTCCCGTGGTGCACCACAGTTGCCTCTGAGCCAGTTTTGGTTAGTGCCATTTTGCGATACGCGGTATACTTTAACCACAGCCGCACGCAAACAGTTTAGAACCTAAGCCGATTCGGAAATGCTTCCACCCTTGGCCCGCCAGCCAATGATCATGCCCTTTTGAATGTCAGGTGCTCCGTTTCCGCATTTCGCCAACGACGGCATTGTTTTCCGTGTGTATTTCCGTCTTTCGTAAAAGCAGTTAATCTTTCACAGATACGAGAAAAGCTGCTGTCTTGACCGGCGAGAAAAAATTACATTGACTTTATGGTTCTTCTTTACTCTGGTAATTTTTGAAGAAACATTGCTCACGTACTGTAGAAAGTCAGTAGACTTAGCTTTTCTTTGTTACTGCTCTTTCTTTGGTTAGTCCGGTGTTTTTGCTTGCACAACTGTCTTCATTTGAAGTTTTGTGTGTCGATTTCTACTAAACAACTCTTCTAAATGGCGTGCCAGTTCACCCTTTTGGCTGTCACCGTCAGACACTACATGCGTGCTATGTTCTAAAAATTTAAGTATGGTCATAGTTTGCGAATGACGGTGACATTTAGAAACCTGAAATATCTAATGTATCGGTATGCCTGGGCCTACCGTACACGCAATGCCCTAAAAGTCTATCCTCCTTATGTCAAACTAGTACATCCAAAACCATCAACTGAAGTCGAAGTCTGTAAATGAGTCCGCGATCATATTACGGCACTTTATTTGTAAAGGTCCGTTTTGATCACATACATTGTACAATTTATAATTATCAATTTCGGTCGTTGTATGACAAACTAAGTGGAATTAGCCGAAAGTAAATCCACAAAGGCCTAGGAATACATAAGAAATAAAAAACTAAAAATAATAACTTGATTAGCACCCATGCATACCACCTGTACATATCAGAACAATATTGTGATATATGCAAACAACGTTAACATCGATACAGCTAGGTACATAACATCTGCCGGTGACGGCCTGTGTGCGATATGTATTTAAAAATGGCTCTGAGCACTATGGGACTTAACATCTGTTGTCATCAGTCCCCTAGAACGTAGAACTACTTAAACCTAACTAACCTACGGACATCACACACATCCATGCCCGAGGCAGGATTCGAACCTGCGACCGTAGCAGTCGCGCGGTTCCGGACTGAGCGCCTAGAACCGCTAGACCACCGCGGCCGGCGATCTGTATTTATACATCCTGCACTTACAGAAATAACTGAGGCCAGAAGGAGCTCTAATAGAAGGGTACATGACTAAACAGTATCGTAAATTCTTTAGTTAAAATGCAATATGTGTAGTCACTGATTAAAATTGCTTCGTATGACAAAATTATCATCTGAGTATACAGCATAAACTGCCATGCAATATATGACTCGTTTTAAAGAATATGCATATGTACAAAATAATTGTTCATTCCGCACGCATTTGGATACAGAAGAACACATGGCAGGAAATGTAAAGGACAATACGGAAGTGTTGCAGAAGGCACCGAAAGGGTAATTATAGAACCAACTGGAGTAAATGGGAATCTACGCACATAGAAAACGGCAACCGAGATGGCTGCTGAATGAACAGAATGAGTTTAACCTGACTGCTTATTCTGACGTTTCCAGAAGGCCAGTGGCCAGAGCAGCGTCGTGCGCCGCAGCAGCTCGGCGTGCGGTCACGAGCGCGTCTATCAGCGGCGTGGAGACCGGGCCTCCTTCCGCGAGCTCGGCCGCAGGGAAACAAAAACTTCATACAGAGAAGCCACGAGGTGGCGCCGCTGAGGCTCCACTCCGAATGTGTCATCGACTATCGAGATTTTAATTAACAGTCATTGTCTTCTCAATTATCTACTTACGATTATGTTTAATTGCTTTGTCATAACAAAACGTTTGACTGGAATACTCTTTCAAATTCTGAAGGTGGCAGGGGGCAAATACAGGGAGCGAAAGGCTATTTACAATTTGTATAGAAACCAGATGGCAATTATAAGAGTCGAGGGGCATGAAAGGCAAGCAGTGGTTGGGAAGGGAGTATGACAGGGTTGTAGCCTCTCCCCGATGTTATTCAATCTGTATATTGAGCAAGCAGTAAAGGAGGCAAAAGAAAAATTCGGAGTATGAATTAAAATCCACGGAGAAGAAATAAAAACTTTGAGGTTCGCCGATGACATTGTAATTCTGTCAGAGACAGCAAAGGACCTGGAAGAGCGGCTGAACGGAATGGACAGTGTCTTGAAAGGAGGATATAAGATGAACATCAACAAAAGCAAAACGAGGTTAATGGAATGTAGTCGAATTAAATCGGGTGATGCTCAGACAATTAGATTAGGAAATGAGACGCTTAAAGTAGTAAAGGAGTTTTGCTATTTAGGGAGCAAAATAACTGATGATGGTCGAAGTAGAGAGGATATAAAATGTAGACTGGCAATGGCAAGGATAGCGTTTCTGATGAAGAGAAATTTGTTAACATCGAGTATAGATTTAAGTGTCAGGAAGTCTTTTCTGAAAGTATTTGTATGAAGTGCAGCCATGTATGGAAGTGAAACATGGACGATAAATAGTCTGGACAAGGAGAGAATAGAAGCTTTTGAAATGTAGTGCAACAGAAGAATGCTGAAGATTAGATGGGTAAATCACATAACTAATGAGGAGGTATTGAATAGAATTCGGGAGAAGAGAAATATGTGGCACAACTTGACTAGAAGAAGGGATCGGTTGGTAGGACATGTTCTGAGGCATAAAGGGATCACCAATTTAGTATTGGAGGACAGCACGGAGGGTAAAAATTGTAGAGGGAGACCAAGAGATGAATACACTGAACAGATTCAGAAGGATGTAGGTTTCAGTAGGTACTGGGAGATGAAGAAGCTTGCACAGGATAGAGTAGCATGGAGAGCTGCATCAAACCACTCTCTGGAGTGAAGATCACAACAACAACAACAAATGGTTTCTATTCATATATTTGATGTTACTTTTACACCTCTTACGCTATTATGTGTTATTTAATTTTTCAAGCTAGGAAATTTCCATCATTACCGTATATGCGTTTTATGTGGATTTTAAGTATGGATTTTATTTTCGTGTATTCTATGGCTCTTCAAATTTTATTGTCAGACGATCATTTTGCCATATGAAATAGTTTTAATTAATGACTAGGTATATTGCATTTTAACTATGGTTTTACAATATTCATTACTTGTGTACCCTTGCATTAGTGCCTTCTATTGGCCGCAGATATTTGTATAACTGCAGGACGCACCCAGGGCATTACCACAAGTTGCTACGTACGTAGATGTTTAGATATTGACGTTGATGCTGATATCAGAATATTTTTATGGTATGTACCGTTGATATGCATGGGTGATAATAATATTATTTTATTTGTTATTTCCTGTATATTCCTAGGCCTTTATAGATTTAGCACTAACTAATTGAGCTTAGTTTGTCACACCACTTTTTGTTTGTTTGTTACCGCGCGACCGCTACCGTCGCAGGTTCGAATCCTGCCTCAGGCATGGATGTGTGCGATGTCCTTAGGTTAGTTAGTTTCAAGTAGTTCTAAGTTCTAGGGGACTGATGACCTCAGATATTAAGTCCCATAGTGTTCAGAGCCATTTGAACCATTTGTTTGTAATGGGTGATACTACTAATTATAAATTGTACAAATTATGTGATCAAGATGGATCCTTACGAACAAATATCAAAGACGTTCATTTCCTGTTCCACGATAAATCTGATTTCTGATATTTTCATGAATGAGTCAAGATGCTCAAAAAACTCCATAAATTTGTTCTTGCCGTGGAGACAAACTATGAATACGAGTATGTTACTGACATATCTCTACAACTGTCGGTTTTAACATTGCAGAGTTGTGTGCTTTTTCTTCAAAGTCTACCATAAATAAATTAGCTACCGTGAATGAGAGAGGACTACCGGTGGGGAGATCGTTTATCTGTTAAAAATGATGGTTATCAAATAAAAAGTAAGTGGAGATCGGAGCGCTCTTAAATAACGACATCATTTCCACTTCAAGCTTGCTGCCACTCTCTGATAAAAAGTCAATAGGCACGTCAATGAAGAAGCAGACGACGTCAAAACTAACCACCAAACGGCAGGTGTTAAATTTCAAAGACTTTAACCGACTAATTAAAATCAGCTGAATTACGGACGTGATGACCCCTTCTATCTGCTAAAGATTTCAACAACGTGACTATATATTTGGCGAACTCATAAGTAGATGCATCAATGTTACTCACAATTTTTCTAAAAATTAACGCTTGCAATATCTGCCGCAATCAAGTTTCATACTTCCCTGTTCTTCTGAACCGCGTTTTTGCATTCCAACACTTGCTATCCATTATAATAATCACCCACATAATTCGTAAGCGTTGTCGACTTGCTGATTCTGCGCTTGCTTAGTTTTACTCTTAGAAGCAAGAAGTTTTATCTATGACTGACGCTGTCAGTGTTTTCTCTGACGTAATGGCGCGTACTACACGGTACTGTATCAAGTGGCTTTCTCCAGCAATTCGTTTTGAAGATGGTTGGAAGGCTATCAGACAAAATATTGGTAGAAGAAATAATGCTGTTCCGGGTGCAGGCCTGAGATGAAGGAATGAAAATTACATTATTGTAAATCAGCATTGAAGTTACCATAGTTTACTGAATTGTACGTAATTCAGACAACAAAATAGGCCAGTTTTCAACATATGAACATCAGTGCTACTCGATACGCACGTTGATACGTCGACATACCTTCTTTGAAAAAATGGTTCAAATGGCTCTAAGCACTATGGGACTTAACATCGGAGCTCATCAGTCCCCTATACTTAGAACTACTTAAACCTAACTAACCTAAGGACATCACACACGTCCATGCCCGAGGCAGGATTCGAACCTGCGAGCGTAGCAGCTGCACAGTTCCGAACTAAAGCACCTAGAACTGCTCTGCCACCACGGCCGGCATACCTTGTTTGACATTTACGTACAAGAAGCATTGAGCTTCCGTTCAACTATGTTTGAGTGTTTGGTAATATCGCGCCAACCATCTGGTAGTCTGCGTCTGAGTGTGAAAAGCAGCCTATACGGATATTTATTAAGACGCAATCAATAGTTTCAGTTCACGGTAGCAATGGTGATGTTACTGATGACACTGCTACTAAAGGAGAGTCACTAAACTGGGATTTCCAAAATTCCTGCACCATAGAAGACCAAGTAGATATTCCAGAATTAGAATCAAGAACAACTGCTAACATGTGTAACTTAGACGAAGATTGTGTGGCGAAGTAGCTTAGATACCTTAATGAAGGAAGGTAATTCCTCGGCTCCAGTCATATTCCTTTCAGAGCATCCTGATACAATAGCTCCATATTAAACAATCATATGCTCTCGCTCGTCGAAAGATCCGTACCTAAAGACTGGAAGGCTGCACAACTCACACCAACGTTCAAGAAAGGAAACAGGAGCAATACGATGAATTACGGACCCACATCCCTAACGTCGATTTGCAGTAGAATTTTGGAACATGTAGGCTTACTGTGTTCGAAAGCTGGGAATTACCTCCATGAGAATGATTCATTGACAAATCACCAACAAAGATTAATAAAATAACGTTCTTGTGAAATACAACTACCTCTTTGTTCTCACGAAGTAATGAGCACTGGCGATAGGGGATGCCAAACTGATACCATATGTTTATATACTATTTATATACCCAGAAGTCTTTTGACACCGTTCCTCAGAAGCGACTTCTAATCAAATTGCGTTCGTGCATCAGTTGTGCAAGTGGATTCGTGATTTCCTGACAGAAAGGTCATACTTCGTAGTCACTGACGGAAAATCATCAAGTAAAACAGAAGTAATATCTCGCGTTCCCCAAGGAACTGTTACAGAACCTCTGTTGTTGCTGATCTATATAAAAGATTTAGGAGACAATCTGAACACATTATTTGCAGTTGATTCAGTCATTTACCACCTAGTAAAGTTACCATACGATAAAAACAATTCGTAAAATAAATTCACGAAATCTTTGTATAGTGCCAAAAGTGGCAACTGACACTGTCATGAAAAGAGAGAAGTCATCCACATGAATATTAAAAAGAATCCACTAAATTTCGGTCACACGATAAGCCACATAAATCTAAAGGCTGTGAATTCATCTAAATACTTAGGAATTACAATTACGAATAACTTAAATTAGTACGATCGTGTAAATAATGTTGTGTGAAAACGAACTTAAGATCGAAATATATTGGCAGAACACTTGAAAAATGCAACTTGTCTACTAAAGAGATTGTCTACAATACGTTTATTCGTCCTCTTCTAGAATATTGCTGCATTATGTGTGCTCAGCAACAGATAGGATTGAATGAGGGCATAGAAAAATTCAAAAGGGCAACTCGTTTTGCATTGTGACGAAATAGGGGAGAGAGTGCCACGGATACGGTGTGCGAGCTGGGGTTGCAATCATGAAAACAAAGGCATTTTCCCTTCAGGCGCGATCTTTTCATGAAATTTCAATTACCAGCTTTTTCCTCCGAATGCGAAAATAATTTGTTGGCGCCTTCTCTGTATGGAGAAATAATCATCATAATATAATAAGAGAAATCTGAGCGCGTTGTTCTAAATAACTCGAAGGTGGTTCGATGAACCCTCTGCCAGGCACTTAACTGAGAATTGCGGAATAATTATGTAGAAGTAGATGTGGATATGGTAACTAGTTGTTTCGTAAAGGGTGAGCAGAAAGTCTTACGCTGGTTGCAAAAATTTATTTCTGGATACAGGTTTCATGAATACATGTTGGAACTTTACGTTGCACCTCAGATACAGGTATCTCAGATATGGCAAGTGTTTCAACAATACGGTACACCACGACACTGAAGGTTACTCGTTGGCCAGTTCTAGGATGACTTTTCGTGACAAATGGATCGGCAGACACGGTCCAGCATCATGGCCATCGCGTTCACCGGACATAATTCCTGTTGACTTCTTTTGATGGTGTTACGTTAAGGAAAAAGTGTTCAGTTCACTAGTTATTGATTTACAACTCGTTACGGCACGAATACGAGATACTGTAGAGGCGGTGACGAAGGAGATGTTGGTAAAGAGATCTCAAAGAAACGGAACATATATGGAACTGTGTCTATAGGTAAAGACTTTTCGCTCACCCCGTATATAACTTTTGAGTTTATAGCCCCACTTGCATCCATATAATTAATATTTATTTAACATTCTTTATAATAAAGGACACGTCGTTCATAAAACGTTACGATTTGAAGAAAATACTTAACCATACAGTACGCTTGCAGCATTACACACATTCATACTCTTTAGAAAAGGATGTGTTGCCTCATTATGAATTGCATCCAGATCTGTCAGTTGAGTACGAAATAGTGGAGACTGGTTACAGGGAAATAAAGTTTTGTAGAAGCGCTTTGGTGGTGTATATAGTAATGATTTCTTTTTATTTCCACGTCAAAAAAATTGTTTGTGATTGCAAAAGAAGACGAATAACTAACAGAAATGGCCAATAAAATTGAGGGAGTGATATCTGTTACTAATATTTCGGCTGAAAACCGTTCAGCCATCTTCGAAGGGAGTCCGAATCACTGACGGTAAAGCCATAGTCTAAGACAACAGGGTGCGAGACTTCCGCAATTTTATGCAACCACTAGTGCAGGGCTGCGATGCGGCTGGCATGAATAAACACACTGCAGAACGATTGTGTTTTGTACGAGGGCTATACGGAAAGTAAGGAACGATAGGTCGCGAAATGGAAACCACACTCAAAATCAAAACTCTCTTATTTGCAAAGGTTAGCTACACCTTCCAGCTACTTCTCTATGCAATCGCCGCTCAGAGTTTGACATCTGTCGTAGCGATGTACCAACTTCTCAGTTCCCTCGTTATAGAAGACAGCCGCCAATGCTTTTCGACAATTTTCTACTCTTGACTTGTGCTCGTTGTCTGTGTCAAAATATTGTCTTCATAGCCAGCGGTTCATTCGAGCAGAGATGAACTTCAGGGGTAGCCAATTACTATCTGTATTGTGGGTGATCAAACACTTCCCATCGAAAACGCTGCAGGAGCATCTTCATTGCCCCCATAGGGTGCGGCCGAGAATTGTCGTGTAGAGCGAACCGCATCTCAGTAATGTTATGTGGATTCTATAGCTTGAGGCTACATCTTTCGCCAGGCCCTGATACTTGGCGGGAGACGCTAATTTCCAGCCATCTTTACGTTCTCACTGTGAGCTCAGAACTGAAAAGAGCGACATGATGCGATCGATGGGCGTACTAGACACACTGCCCAACGCATCTGTGCAAAAGCTTGATCAGATTTTCATTGTATTTTCCATTTCGCGACCTATCCTTCCTTAATTTACGAATAACCCTCGTATATACTGAGTGTCGAAGTACATTCAAACCGCAGATGACGTCGTGTTTCGAAGTTAATGGTGCCGCTATAAATTGTGGCAGCAATAAAAATTATCTTCTAGCTTGTAAAAAACATGCCTAGTTTCGAATGCATTAAAATGAATCTGAAATCCGAAAAGAAACTTTTAGAACAGAGTACACTCGGTGCAAAGCATCAGAAAGTATGTGCCAAACAAAATTCATTTCCCGTCTGAAACGATTTTCGATGATATGACTGCGACTTTGCTACTGTGTACCGAATATATTACACTGCACTGAGCTTTCGTTATTATATGTTGATTGGTTGGTTGATTTGGGGGCGGAGATCAAACAGCAAGGTCATCGGTCCCATCAGATGAGGGAAGGGCGGGGAAGGAAATCGGCCTTGCGCTTTCAAACGAATCATCCCGGCATTTGCGTGAAGCGATTTAGGGAAATCACTGAAAACCTAAATCAGGATAGCTGGACGTGGGTTTGAACCGTCGTCCTACCGAATGCGAGCCCATTGTGCTAACCATGTGCCACTTCGCTCGGTAGTATATGTTGACATTAGTACGATACAGGTTTCTTTTATTACATTTTCCTTTTCATACTGGAAATACGGAAGTAACAAATATTATAAGTAGCAAGTTATCCCATTGTATCATTCCATTCTTCCGTTAGTAAACGTCAGCTGCTTTTTGTAGCTGAAGCGATGCTATCGCCCCAAGCGGGTGGCACGTAGTAACTTGACTCAAAAGATTGAATTTCTTTGCGCTTAGGAGTTTCGCGACTGTTTATCGTAGACTGTGGTAAAGGGCTTCCAACGACCTTATTTGTCAGTATGGCGAGAAAGTTGCGCATGAGTACACATCAAATCATAACGGAAGAAATACCACTTGGACGACGAGTATTCCCACCCTCCGATTCCCATGCAGTCCATCATCGGATCACTGTCGCATTCGGATACCCTAAGAATCTGGATACTGCACGATTCGACCAGCGTGTCAAATGGAGACACACAATAAGACCCCTTTCAATCTCTGTCAGTTGCTAATAACGCTATCTCACACGCGTACTCGGCATCGCCATATCCAGTGTTCACTCAGCATCTGACGCTGATCACTCTCCTTATGTGCACTACCAGGCTTGGGAACACTACTAAACACGAAAGAAGCTAATGAACTCCTGTGGCCGTTGTGGCTGTCATAGATGGAAGTTACACTGACATCGGATCTTGTCTTCTGGGTGCTTAATTTTTTTTGTTAGGCAGTGTATTTAGAGAAGATTTCTTGTGAAAGGAAAAGGCCATGGAGTGTAGTCTCCCCTTTTAAAAGTTTGTGTCGTAGCTTACTTCACGGAGGCCGACACGGCAGCACACGTCCCTTCCGTCGTGTGTTACTTCTTCCACTATGTTATACCGCGCACGCATGCGTAATTGGCTCGCCCTACCGGTAATGAAGGTGGACGGGAGAAAGGGAGGGGGGGGGGGGGGGCTACGGTCAGTCATTCTTGCTCGCTCCGAAGACAGCTGAACTGTTTATAGCTTAAATAATAGCAGCAGACAAAGATTCATTACGGCTGGATCCCCACAATTTTATGGATGAAGTAATACACCGTGCGAATATGACGATTCACAACGAACAGAGAGTTCCCAGATCCCAGATAGAACTATGAAGCTGTATCGTTTTATTTTGGACAGGAATACGGATGCTTGGGATTTAGGGTACCGTCGAAGAGGGATCCTAATGTACGAAGTATAAGCTCGGATTAGATAAACATGGGGAAGGAAATCAGCCTTGCTCTTTTTAACAGAATGATTCGAGTACTTGGCTTAAGCGATATAGGGAAACCAGGGAATACCTAAATCTGGATAACAAAACTTGGTTTTGAACCCCGATATTCCAGCATGAGAGTTCAGTCAGTATCGTAGCGACTGCACTTCTCGATTGGTCTGTTTTTCGCCTGTGATTGACGTATTGTTCTCTGCAGACACATCTGTAATTCAGTTTCCGTACGTTATACAAAAATATGAAATGCTTAATGTACTTGCATCTCTCACCAAGTGTTTAGAATGGCGTCTTCTTGCTTTGCAGTACCTTTCACTCCGTTCTGGGATCACGTACTCGATTTCTGGAAACTGAGGAATGAACCAAATGTACTGTTCAACACGTATGAAGAAATGATGAAGGTAAGCGCTTCGAATACCTAAAACAACAAATTCCCCCTTATGGCCATATTTCGTGCCACATCATTTAAATTCTGTTGAAGATACGAATTCCATTTGTGAGTAGCAGATATCAAGTTTTTAGGAAACTGAGAATTATCATGTGGTATGTACCATTTATTCATAGTCGCCTATGCTTGCAGCAACTAGAACTTTACGACCGCTACCATTTCTTAACTGCTCTCCTTCGTTAAGGTAGTTGGCCACTGCATTGTCTGTAGTCAGAAGCATGCCTAAAATTTGGTATTCTCGGCGTATTCTTGACACTGTGGATCTCGAAATATTGAGCTGCCTAACGAGTTTCGAATTGGGACGACCTACACAACTAGCTCCTACCACCATTCCGCTCTCAAAGTCTTTTAGTTTCTGTTGTGCGGCCATAATGACTTCGGAAATCTTTACACATGAATCACCTGAGCACAAATGACAGCTCCGCCAAAGCAGTGCTATTTTACATCTTGTGTACGCGTTACTACCGTACCGCCTTCTGCATATATGCGTATTGGTATTCCATGTGTTTGTCGCCTCTGACGGAATTAGTACCTCCTTATGAAATATTTACTACTGATTCTGAGAGAAACCATACGGCGCCATACGGCGCCAATGTTACACTGTCATGTCTGTCATTTTGTAATTTTGATACCCATATCCTGTGGACTGCGCTTCACTTGCTTGATAACACCGTTGCTGTCCCTGAGGAAACTGTTTGGCAATGTAAAATGCTCTGTTTATATGTGGCACATTCAACAGAATTTCTCCACATATTTCCTCGAGTTTAGTCAATAAAAATGTTCCCCGTTAACTAACCAGGCCACTTCAGAAATAACACACCCATAATCCATTCTGAAGACTTGTTAAGAGACGAACACAGCATGTGTACCTAAAATTTCTCTGTCACTGTTGCTGCACTGTGCCCTACAAAGAAATTTCTAGGAAATGACGTGGTAAACATCACACTGTACGGAGTAAATCTATCACAACGACGCATATCACTAGTTAACAGATGTCACATAGGATGCCAAAGTCATCAGTGATTCTGAACTGACATCGTAATATTACAAGTTTTCAGTTCAAAGTTGAGTAATAGGAATTATAACCTTTCATTTGTGTATGCTAATTCGTTTCTGCATTTGCTTTGGAATATTTTGAGAACTTCTTCTAACAGTTGTACGTCCCACTTCCAGGATCTTCCGAGGGTGATCAGGCGAACAGCGAAATTCATGGGAAAACATGTGAGCGACGAGCAGATGGAACAACTCTGTGAGCATCTTAGCTTCTCCAACATGAAGAACAACCCCGCTGTCAACCAGCAAGCGAACACCGCTAAAATCAGGCAACAGAATGGCCTCGGCGAACTGCCGAAAAAGTATGTACTCACATTAGATCCTGCGAAATAAAGTACTGTGTCGTATTCACTTTCTCTACGTTACGGTTCACTATCCTCATTTTCACGCCGGACAATTTTGCTCACTGATCTTCTGATCGAGTTGCACTCGCAGTCTATTAAGTGATACAAATGTGGAGGAGCATTTTTGATCTTTGTTGATAATTTCATGTCGTGTTCCCCAGCCTCCCACCTAATAGTCCTTGCTCCGTCCTGTAAGTGAGCTGCCAGAACACTATTGCTCTTGGACTAAATGAAACTAAATATTAAGCTAAATGTTTATAATTAATGTTTATAATTATCAACTATAATTAATTTATAATTAATTATAATGTTATCATTATTAAATGTCCGTAATTAATGACTATGATAATTAATTAATTATAATTAATTGAGGTATAAAAATTAAGTGATATTTTTGATCAAATAGTGGCGTTCTAGTAGTGTAGGTGACGATGCTCGATGCTCCTGGCAAACATTTGGTGATGTATGCAGTTGTACCGCGTTACTGACTAGATGGGAGAGGATACTGATTGGAGTAGGAAGATGGATGGAGAAAGTGAGGTGGAGTAAATGAAGTCTTAGGCGTTTATGAAATTGTAGAATTTAGGTGTATATCGTTAACAGTATAATTTTACGTTACAGGTTGAACACAATACATTAAGTGTTAAAGTGAGAGGCAGCAAAACTCGCAGCGTGTAACGTGCATAGACTGAATCCAACCAGAATGAGAACACAGAAGGACTTTCAGCAACTTTACACGTAACTTCAAATTATTTAGAAACTTTCTCTCGTGACAACTCTACCAGAAAAATGAAAGGAAAAATGTTTATCGCTTACTACATTTTCACTGTTCGAGTAATAAAACTTCAGCATCTGGACTGATGTTTCAATTTGTCGGTTCCGAACTAATAATTCCATTGGCAACATATTTTGCAGACTATATGCACATATATCAATGAATGTACCTCAAACATTCTACGACACTTAGCTCAGGAGACACGACTTCATGAACATTGAAAGCTTTCCTTACTACGGAGGTCAAATTTAGCATGGTATACTCATCCAGTGTTTGGTAATGACACACTTAGCGATTTCCACCAAATTTTAAACATAATTTAAAAAAACATTTTCTGTACTCTTTCTCGTTTACAGACCTACATA